>NC_140183.1:16798310-17305810 GCF_963971535.1 Notolepis coatsorum | reverse complement strand
TACTTCAGCGACATCGTGGGCTTCACTGCCATTTCTGCAGAGAGCACCCCCATGGAGGTGAGGCCCATATGTCTCCCCGTGGTGGACAATACTAGTCACAACAGGTCGTCGTTTCAACGAGAAAAGGGATCCAATATGTTAAGATTTTGTGACGTGTGTAGAATCAGGACGCGTCTATATTAATGCCAGCCCAAGAGTGCTTCCGCATTCGCCTGATTGGCCCCGGTAACGCAATCCAATGCGCATTTTCTTTTTTGCCACTCACACGCGGAAATTGAATACATATTATCCAAACGAGGACCAGATTCACCCATAATGCCATAACGTTATTTCGCTGTACATTGTAACGTTAACACAACGCAGCTGTCAACTGTACTTTACATATTATCCAAACGAGGACCAGATTCACTCATAACGCCATAACGTTATTATGTTATTTCGCGCGACTGTACATTGTAACGTTAACACAGCGCACCCTAACTGCTTGTGTATTCTAGCAGTGTTTTAGAGGTTATTTTGTACAGTACCTTTATCTGCACTGAAACATACATTTCTACAGTACATGCAGTTGTTGAGGTAGATAACTGTGATTATGTTTATTTATTTATCTATCTCTCTTGTGTATTCTAGCAGTGTTTTAGAGGTTATTTTGTACAGTACCTTTATCTGCACTGAAACATACATTTCTACAGTACATGCAGTTGTTGAGGTAGATAACTGTGATTATGTTTATTTATTTATCTATCTCTCTGTGAGCAAAACCTATTAATATTACATATGTGTTGGCGGAATCGCATCAATGTTTGTTATGAATAAAACGCCCGAAATAACATAACGTTACAAAGTACAGTTGACAGCTGGGCTGTGTTAACGTTACAATGTACAGTCGCGCGAAATAACGTTATGAATGCCCGAAATAACATAACTTACAAAGTACAGTTGACAGCTGGGCTGTGTTAACTTACAATGTACAGTCGCGCGAAATAACGTTATGAATGCCCGAAATAACATAACGTTACAAAGTACAGTTGACAGCTGGGCTGTGTTACATGGAAGCATGCGTTTGTGGGGGTGTCAAAAAGAAAATGCGCATTGGTTACCGGCGAATGCGGAAGCACTCTTGCACTCTTGGGCTGGCATTAATATAGACGCAATCAGGACGGCCATGGTGCTTTAACAACAGTAACAGTTGAAGAGGCCTGGAAGAATTACAACATTGAATTCTGAGGAAAGCTTAAAGAAATGTTTTAATAATAACCTGGAAGGGTTTTATTACAATTTAGTCATTTAGCTGATGCTTTTATCCAAAGTGACTTACAGATATTATAACCTTATAGCTCTGAATGTAGGACACCAAGCCCTCTCTCCCACTCACTGATGACTGGTCCTCATGCTAGCTCTGGATGTTTAGCCACAAACGAATGCAAAGTCAATGGGGTCAAGCTCCTGTCTGTAAAAGCTCACTGGCGATAACTGAAATCTACTCTGTGTGCTCTGTGGAGAAGATGTCCGCTGTCTACGGTCGGCTTGTACAGACAGGAGCTTGACCCCATTGACTTTGCATTCGTTTGTGGCTAAAGATCCAGAGCTAGCGTGAGGAACAGCATGGATTGTGCTGAGAAAGATCCTACCGATCAACAACATCATTGGTAAGTATAGGAAATATGGATACTAGGGTTCTATCCTAGGGTGAACTATCCCTTTAAATGTTTAGCTTGTAGCTAGCAGTACCCATCAACTATAGGGAGAAATGCTAACGATAATGACACATTTTTAAGGAGGTATAAAACAATCCTTGCTAGTTGCTAGTATCCCTTAACCCATGAATCTGTGGAACCTTCAGGTGGTGACTTTGCTGAATGACCTGTACATCTGCTTTGATGCCATCATAGACAACTTTGATGTTTACAAGGTAACTCTCTGTTTGTCTGTTTGTGACATCATAATATATTGATATAATGTTGGGGAGGCGTTCTAGAATGTTCTAGGATGATTGTGACCACATTATGGAATTCTAGAATTTGACCTAGAATTTTTATTATCTTTGAATAATTGGAATATTCCCCAATGACCTCACAAGTATTCCTTTCTTCATGAAAATCAATAGAAATACTTATTAAATTATTTTCTAAATCAGTATTAACACATTCGGGGCCATTGGGATGCGTCTAATAAATCTCTAGAGGACCGGCAAATGTAAACAGACTTGGGGCTGTTTTTAGAGCTAAATCTATACTTTATAGTATTGCTATCTGTCCATTCTCATTGTCAATTGGGACCATAAACCGTCCCTTCAAAATGGATTAAAGAAATAATCATCAATACGTTCTCATTTTATAGCGCCGTGAATATAAGCGTTATATGGCATTTGGTCTAGTATATTTCCTGGAAGGCGAGATAAAGGGCTAATAGCTACTAACGTTATATCCAATGGCATTTCCGTTATACAAAAGCTACAGTTAAAACTCAAACTGCATATGATCGGTATGATCCTCAAGCATGTATGCATGGGGGGGGGGCGGGGGGGGGCGTTTCTGATTATTGATTACCAATAACCGTGTTCATCTAAGTAGCCACATACGCTGGTCGGCTGGTTGAGTATCATAGCAAGCTTTGATCAGCATGTAATTTACGTGAAAAAGATCTTACCATGAGCCGGTTGGATCCCCCCGAGCATTTCCCCGTTATCGATCGCCATCTGGTAGATCGATATGTCCATTGGCTGATGATAAATCCCCTTATTGCATAGTGAAATCCGCAATCCAAAACGTATCCCATGCAGCAGACAATAGCTATTGCTTCAGATGAGTAGAAAACTACATTAGAGATCCAAAAAAAAAAAAGACAACTTCTGCCACAGGGAACACTCTATTATTGCGATAGCGCCCCTAAGAGGATCTGGCCGGTATTGCACGTTGGCGAATTCAAAGAGTAGGGTACATCTGCAGTGCAGCTCGGCGACCTTGAATAGGTTATTAAAATGGAATAAAAGCCAAAACAACTTGCCACGGATATATCCGTGCTTCTGTCCACAACGGGTGGAATCGAAACACGTATATATCCGTTGTTCGTCCCCATTGTGTTAAAGGAAGGGTTAAAGGAACATGCCAACATTATGGTAAATATGCTTACTGTCTTCTCCAGAAAAGATAGATACAAATTTCCTATCCGGCTGCAAGCTAGTCTAGCTTAGCACAATGAATTAAATGTATGAGGAAGCGGATACGGTTAAAACCATTTATAGTTTTGGGATATGTGTGATATTATGAACATGATTAATCAGTGTTTGGTGGAGTGTTCCTTTAACATATGAACCTGTGTTTTATTTATTTACTTCAAAAACATGAGTGACACTTGATTTTCAGCGGCACATACCGATATTAGAAGTAGAGAAATTATTATGGTAATATTAGAAAGCTGTTACTGAAAATGAAAGAGCAAGATACATACATTATTGACAGTTGTCTTTGATATAGAGTAGCCAGGAGATTATGTTTATTTTAGTGCTGTCAATCGATTAAAATATTTAACTCGATTAATCGCATGATTGTCCATAGTTAACTCGCGATTAATCGCAATTTAATCACATTTTCTTTTTTTTACCATAAACTGATATTTTTCAAGTTATCAACATGAGAGTCAACAAATGCTTGCTTTAAGCAGCCATTTAACACAAAAGGATGACCCATTGCAAATTTGCATCAAATTCAAAACAGTGATGCACAAAATAAAAATAATAATTTAAAACAATGAATAAAGTGCATGAAATAATAGTGGAAAGAAAACGTTAGGAACTTGTTACATTAACACACAAGGGCTGAGAACTCACACCCCCCTCTCTCTCTCTCTCACACACACACACACACACACACCTACACACACACACACACACACACACACACACACACACACACACACACACACACACACACACACACACACACACACACACACACACACACACACACACACACACACACACACACACACACTCTCCCAGCTCTCTTTCTCTCTTGCCCCTTCCTCATCTCTCTCACCCCCCCTCTATCTCTGTCTCAATCTCTCTCACACACACACACTTTGAGTCAGAAACAAACATAGTATCAATGAGAGTATCAATAATACACCTGAGTGAAGTTTAATAATAATTAAAAAAAAAGTAAAAAAAAAAAGTAAAAAAAAAAAAATTGAAAAAGTTTATCGTGAGTTAAAAAAAATTGTGGCGTTAATAGAATCGGGCGATAACGCGTTAATACCGCGTTAACTTTGACAGCCTTATTTTAGTATTGAGATAGTGCCAGGGAAAAATCAGCCCTGTCCTCATTATAGCCACTAACCCAGGGTACTGGTCCTATGGCGCCCCCAGGTGGAAACCATCGGCGATGCCTACATGGTGGTGTCAGGCCTCCCAGTGAGGAACGGCAAACTCCACGGCCGGGAGACCGCACGCATGGCCCTGGCCCTACTGGACGCTGTGCGCTCCTTCAAGATCCGCCACCGCTCCGACCAGCAGCTCAAACTGCGCATCGGAATTCACAGTGGTAAAGAACTGTTGCTTTAGTTTCATTTAGTGGTAAAGAACTATTGTTTTAGTTTCATTTAGTGGTAAAGAACTATTGTTTTAGTTTCATTTAGTGGTAAAGAACTGTTGTTTTAGTGTCATTTAGTGGTAAAGAACTGCTGTTTTAGTTTCATTTAGTGGTAAAGAACTGCTGTTTTAGTTTCATTTAGTGGTAAAGAACTGCTGTTTTAGTTTAATTCACAGTGGTAAATAACGTAAAGTTATCCTATAACCCTAGTTATATGAGTATAGCGAGCGCTCTGCTCTATTGGAACTATCCCTTTATCCATTCTAATAATGAAGAACTTTCTCCACATGCCCACACCTATTTACCTCCGCCTGGCCACACCCACATCCACTCCTATATAAGCGGGGTCGTGGCCACACAATCAGCTCCTTCCCAAGTCTTTCACCACCGAAGGCAAAGACCATGGGGTCCTCAGTGAGTCAGAGCAGAGCGCTCGCTATACTCATATAACTAGGGTTATAGGATAACCTTACGTTATAGATCGTATAGCTTTACGCTCTGCTCTATTGGAACACAGGAGCTGAGCAGAGCGAAAAGCTTGACAGATGTACCCGCTGAGGCCCCCTACAACCATCAGAACCGGGGAGGACTCGAGCCCCCCGGTCCTCCCTAGTGGAGGACGGGAGGGAGATCAGATCCGACTGTGCAAAGAGGGTTTAGCACCTCAAACGCACAGGGTGAGCAGACCGTGGGACTTACCTTCGTTCAGAAGGACCCGCGATCACTCGGGCGCGTATCCCACATGCCACCGGGGAACGGACGGGAAGCCAAAAAAACCCGTCACAGCCCCCAACATCACAGGGTCGAAGGTCCAGAACCCAACCCCGTGGCAGGACTAGGACCCCGCCTGGTGAGGCCAACGAGGCCGCGGCATCGAGACCCCACCAGACGGTCACTGGTGACACCACCCCCCACATCGCCAGCATATCGGACAGGGCCCAAATCAAGAGCAGGCCCTTCCCCCCTTGGCACGCCGCTCTGAAGCACTCTCCTCAAGAGGCTACCCCCCCACAACACTGCAGGGCCAGTCGGCGTACCGGGGAGACAACCCCCAAGGAGGTTGATCCCTCAATCCAGGCAACAGGCCCCAAGAGCAGAACTCGACCTGTGCCTGGAGCACTGCGGACTAGACAGGCGCCTAAAGGGTCTACTGCAAGAACAGTATCCCGGCGGAAGGGGTGTTCGGTAGGCTGTGCACCATGTCATAACCTCCACAAACCCGACCCCCCAATCCAGCGGGGTCGAGGTTCAAAGAAGAGGCTGACACAATTGGCAGACGTCATGAAAGATGCGGGGGCATACTCTCGGGCAGACGGGGTCAAGCTCGGCCTCAACCCGAGAGTCTCCGACTCGAGCTCGGAGATATTCTCATAATGAAACACCAAGCTCGCATCCCTCGTGCCGGGTGTTTTCGTCTTGAAAAACGGGGCCAGCGCGGTGGCAGAGGGTATCCGTTTTCCAGAGACCCGGGGAATTGAACCGCAGACTCGGAATCATGGCCCCAGGTAAACAAAGCTACGACTTCACTGAGGAGGAGCACTGTGTTATCGTGGGGCATCAAACTAGAACCCCCTCCATGCCGCTATGAGGGGCAACAAAGGGATTCTAGCCTGGAACTGACCTTACGCAAGCTGCACAGTTGTCCCCTCACAACTGACACACCCGAGGCTCGCGTCGCAAAAAACACCACCCGCCCAGGGAGACCGTCAGCCCTCACACAGCCGACCGCCTCCCGAGGCACAGTATCCAGCTGCAGAGCCGGAGACAATGCCGGCGGGGATTGCTCAGCAATGCGCGCCCCAATGCGAAGCGCCGGTGGAGATCAGAATGATCATCATCTTCTAGACTCTCGGGTGGTGAAGACATTATCGCTTTATTTTCTCGAAAAATTGTGAGAGAAAACAAAGATACAATGTCAACGCAGCTCCTTTTCTCTTATTTTCCTTACTAATTAAATACTTTGGCACTAAACTTAAAGTGGTGTATACAGACACTTTCGGTGGTGAAAGTAGGGAAGGAGATGATTGTGTGGCCACGACCCCGCTTATATAGGAGCGGATGTGGGTGTGGCCAGGCGGAGGTAAATAGGTGTGTGCATGTGGAGAAAGTTCTTCATTATTAGAATGGATAAAGGGATAGTTCCAATAGAGCAGAGCGTAAAGCTATACGATCTATAACTGTTGTTTTAGTTTCATTCACAGTGGTAAAGATCTGTTGTTTTAGTTTCATTCACAGTGGTAAAGAACTGTTGTTCGGGCGGCTAAGTGGCGCAGTGGGCAAGGCGCTCGCCACTAATGCAGGAGATGCTGGGTTCGAGCCCAGCTCTCGGCATTGCTACCAGCTTGGCTGGTCGTTCATACTAACACAATTGGCAGTGTTAGGGGTGGGAAGCTGGTGGGGTGGGGATCGGACGTTGTGGACAGCGACTCCTACAGGTCGGTTGGTGCGCCTGCGCAGCAGAATCAGGAAGCAACGGGGGCAGCGTGAGCCATAGATATATATAGAACACTAGATAGCTTAAGGCGGAGTCACCAGCGTCTCTGAACCGCCGCCATCTTGCCCCAGTCAGCCTTTCTGTTACGTTCTATGGTAGCTGTTGGAGGGTGAGTGATCTGCACAGACAAAAATACTCATAACTCGCTGAAATATTGACGGATTTACAAACGGTTTGGTTTATTACAAGCATTATTAACGTGGCTATGATTCAAGCGGTTTGTAAAAAAACATCTTTAGATACATTTATGATGCATATAAGTATGCAGTATCATAACTACATCTTTGATGTTTATAGCAAACCAACCCGTTTGAAAATCGGTAAAGAATTGAGCAATCTATGGTTATTTAAATAGTACATGCACCATAGACATTAATGTTATCAGTAGCTGAGCTGCCTGGGGGCAAGATGGCCGCCCTACGACGACGAAGCTCTCCATTGGCCGGCAGCGCGGGTAAGCTATCTAGTGTTCTATATATATCTATGGCGTGAGCCTCCCATGCGTTACTCCTCGCCACTGAGAGATCGCGCTGTGCAGGTGAAAAGATGCGATGGCTGCCTCCTCGTGTACCGGAGGGGACACGTGATGCAAGGCTTCGTCCACATTGCAGCCGGCCTGTGGGAGGCATGGCCTAACAGCGTTCGAGACAGGGGAGGGGAGAATAGGACAATACGAAATTGGGATGGGAGAAAAATAGAAAATGGGAGAAAAAAGTAGATAAAAAAAAGAACTGTTGTTTTAGTTTCATTCACAGTGGTAAATATAAAGATATATTGTGTGTATGTACATTAATATGCATTAGAGTTTGAGCAGAACACCCAAATATACACCCAAATAATATACATAGGACAGAACATGGTTGGTCAACGGCCAATGAATCATGTGTTCTTTTTTAATTGTATGCAATAATTATGCATAATTTGATTTCTCATGTATTAATTGTGTTATTTCTCCAATATGTATGCATGCATGTGTGCTTCATCCATTAATGTTGTGTGTGTGTGCGTGTGTGTGTGTGTGTGTGCGTGTGTGTGTGTGTGTGTGTGTGTGTGTGTGTGTGTGTGTGTGTGTGTGTGTGTGTGTGTGTGTGTGTGTGTGTGTGTGTGCGTGTGTGCGTGCGTGCGTGTGTGCAGGCCCTGTGTGCGCGGGCGTGGTGGGTCTGAAGATGCCGCGCTACTGTTTGTTTGGCGACACCGTTAACACGTCGTCACGCATGGAGTCCAGTGGAGAAGGTAGACGACATGAACACATGATCATAAGGAAACCAGCTTAACTCTATCTCTATCACTCAATCATCATATCCCACACGCTGTAATAAGTCGCTTTGTTTCTTTACATAATACTCCATGCAAAGTCGAAGGAGGGGAAAAGCTATGCTGTGTTGTAGTCGAAAACCAAACTGGGTCAAGAAACTAAAATGTTGTGGCGGCTAGGTGGTTCGAGCCCAGCTCTCGGTATTGCTACCAGCTTGGCTGGTCGTTCATACTAATACAATTGGCAGTATTAGGGGGTGGGAAGCTGGTGGGTGGGGATCGGACGTGGTGGACAGCGACTCCTACAGGTCGGTTGGTGCACCTGCGCAGTAGAATCAGGAAGTGACGGGGGCAGCGTGAGCCTCCCATGCGTTACTCCCCGCCACTGAGAGATTGCGCTGTGCAGGTGAAAAGATGCGACGGCTGCCTCCACGAGTACCGGAGGGGACACGTGATGCAAGGCTTCGTCCACATTTCAGCCGGCTTGTGGGAGGCATGGCCTAACAGCGTTCGAGACAGGGGAGGGTAGAATTGGACAATACGAAATTGGGGAAGGGAGAAAAATAGAAAATGGGGAGGAAAAGTAGATAAAAAAAAGAGACTAAAATCTTTTAATCCAGACCACAACATGCAGGCAAAAGGGTTCCTATTTCTAACACAAAATCATCGTCCTCCAGCTCTATGGATTCTGCTATCACTTTTACTATCACTATTTCTTTCCTTGAAAAAAGCCAGTGTATTACTACGCACTGGAGCCGTTTCACTGGTAACGCAGCCTATCAGCTGTTTGGAAATGCTGGTTTTGTTTTGGAGGTGGTTAACCCTTTGCCTGCATGTTGTGGTTTGGATTAAAACCTTTTTGGTGTCGCAACACCGTTTCTGACATTTGCTGCCCGTCTAAAGCCTCCCGGTTCCCTCAGAACCCGGATAGAACTCTGACCACGGGAGTCAGAGTAAGCGAATAGCTTTGCATCCACTACATGACTGGCAAGTATTCCATACAACTTAACCTCTTAACTCTTTGAGTGCCACCGACTTTCCCCATCTGTACTGGATAGCGCCAGCGTTATTGACCATTTTAGCGATGTTTGCTGACCCATCGTGTGTTCTGTATTATAGCTATGGAGACAATAGTATGGCTCATTTGACAGGCATTGTTCATAGTCCATTACTGACTAATTAGTTCATTTTCTACACACTGTTAAACATGCTAAACATCGCCCCTTTTCAAAATAATCCAGTATCTTTCCATAGATCGCGAGATATGACTTATATGCAATAAGCGCAAGTCATTCTGGTTGATCGCCTGAAACCCAAATACTCCCAAATCAAAGGTATATACCATGTACTGTACATATGTGTCTTCACAAAATCATCAAGGGGGGGGTGTCGTTTCAACTAGAAACTGCGATCGTGTTTGTCGAGCATGTTTTACGTCCGGTAAAACACGACACTGTGATCGGTACAAAAACATGTTTCAGGTTCAGTAAAATAGACATAGAATATACCTTACCTTAGCCAGAAGGTATTCCAAAAAGAATAATTCCCAGTGATCGCATTGCCATCACGATTACCTGTGTATGTCTATACTCGTGTATATGGGAAATAGGCTTCAGGCAACAAAATCTCGAGGCCATCGCTGTGTCTCTCTGTCTCCGAGGAGGAGGAGCCCTTGAAAAAAAAAGGAAAAAAAAAGTTAAAGGTGTATCCACACCAAGCCATTCCATTCAGTTCAGTTCAGTTCAGTTATTTTTTATTTCGGGCTTTGGACACATAACAACGTCCATTCCATAAATCACCAAAGTTTTACCAGCTGCTATTGCAGCATTGTCCAATTATCCGAAAAGGGCTAGGGAGAAGCACTAGGCTTGTCGGGTCTTACCCCTGAAGACTTACGTTTCATTTTTTTTTTCTTTTTTTACATACATACATAGTAGATACATATAGTACACATTTCAGTACACACACATAGTACACATTACAGTACACATTACAGTATAGTATAACTGCATACTGCTGTTATAATAGCATATATAATAGTATATAGTACATAATAGTGTATACAGCACATATATAATGTGATGTGAGATATATAGGCCTACATGATATATACAATTCAATATAGCATTCTATTCCATTTGAGCCATTCCAGTTCAAAAGGTAGGCGATACTGCCACCTGGTGAGATTCGATCGACATCGCAATTCCAATGTAGGCAGATGAGCCAGGGACACCTAGAGGGCTCCGGCTGACTGTATAGAACGGGGATCAGAGGAAAATATCAAAGGATCAAAACCTGAGTATACTCGGGTTTTGGCTCTCAACGGTTGGCGAGATAACCCGACTTTACTCGGGTATGGCACCTAATGAGTTAAGCCCAAGCCATATTTTCAGAAAATTCGCCTAAAAAAAAAAATACCCAAGTAAATTAAAAATAGTTCCACTTCTACAAGGTCCAAGGTGCAGGTTCCTGGTATCTAGGGACATCTATGGACCTCAGGGAATGTTTCTGTTACTATGCTTGAGTAAATTGTAATGAACCAAAGGAGAATATAAATTATTATTATCATTTTCTTTTTTCATCTTTGATGGTGAATAACACCAGACGTGAAAGATTGCCACTGAGCTCATTCAGCACCTTCTTGAGATCAAGTGTACAAAGAATCTAAGCAAATGAATAAAGGGCAGATGATTTACAGGGTTTTTTGTAGATACAGTACTGAATTTTGCCATTCGGACACATGCAATTTTAAATATGAATATAGAATATCAGGCCTATAATTTACCTTATTATGGCCAGGTCATACATCTATGGATCGGGCCAGTTCTCCTCTTTCCATCTGGATTTAGTATCACCAGGCGCCCCTGACAGGGCAGCAAAGACCATGAAGGAAATCTACTGTAAGTACAGTAACTTTTTTATAATGCAAAATGCTCCGCCATTTTTCATCCAATTGAGACGCAGTTTTTTTCTAGACATTCACAGAAAGGTAAAGAAACAATCTACGTTCTATTTTATGGCAATAACATTCAGGTTTGTTTGACCCGTGAGACAAAATCATGAAAGATAACATTGAAAAATTATTTCACGCCAGACGGCTCCAAGTTTGACAGGGGCTGGCGTGAGCTGGGTAGTGTAGTTTTATGGAATTCGAAAGCCCATCGAAAGCCCCGGGTCTCTTCTTTCATAGGACTACACACACGTATGCCAGCTTCCTTTATTTCCATCTAATTCATCCGGTTTCTGCCGGGATGTGCCGAGATATTTATGAACTCATATTTCGATATATAACACTTAAAATCATTGGTAAACAAACATAGTGCTGAAAATATACACTTTGACTGCTGTTTTGACAGTGTTAGGGTATTTACTCTTGGCTACATTTGAAAAAAAAAATACATGAATTAATACGGACTGTATTCATCTATTTATGACGTGAAATAAATCTCGGCCCGGTACAGGACCCGTCGGGCTTAAGGGGTTAATGTCCAAAGAACTGAACTATCTCTTTAAGTGGTGGTTCTGTGTGGTTCCACTGCAGCCCTCAAGATCCACGTGTCGGCGACCACGCGCGACGTCCTGCAGGAGTTCAACTGCTTCCAGCTGGAGCTGCGCGGAGAGATCGACATCAAGGGCAAGGGCAAGATGACCACCTATTGGCTACTGGGAGAGAGCGAGAGCCAATGAGAGAGAACGAAGAAGCGAGCGCCAGGAGAGAAGGGAGTGAAGGGGGAAGAGAAGGAGGGAAGCTAAGTAGGAAGTGAAGGAGGTCAGGGAACGAGAAGGTAAAGAGCAGAAGGATGCCGACGGGAAGGAGTGACGACGCTGTGGACAGAGCTTTGAACAGCGAGGCCTCAAGCTACAAAAACATTAAAAAGAAGGCACTTCCACACATGTTTCTGGGCCCCTGGATTCCCTGCCCTGTGTCATGACGGTAGACCAAAACGTTTCCACAAAGATATAGTAGCTAACATTATTCTGGGAGGGCATGGGTTCAGAGCGCTGGAGCCTCAGGATGGAAGAGTAGTCAACAAGAGTTAAGCAGAGGAAGGAAGGTGGTGGGCAGAGGGCCCTCGCACACACACAAACACACATACACATGCACACGCACACATATACACAAACGCTCTGTGACAACAATGGCAGAAATTGGCCGTGAACTGAGGAACTTATAAAAGAAGGAAGGGTCATCACGTCACCGTGTAGCGCGTGAACACACATTGGTGCCAAGTGTGGAAACCTTCAGTTCCTCCGACATCGAGTTGAACGGTAATCAGCTGTCTCCTCGTTTATGTAATTTAAACAGGTTATTACCTCGGATGTCAGATCAATTTGTTGCTTTGTTCACTAGCGTTTGATTATTGGTTGATTATTTCCTCAGATAGCTGGTATATTTCGAATTTTAATACAGGCTTCAATAGAACTGGCACCAAAGAGCATGGTATTCTGACGTGATGACCCTTCCTTCTTTTATAGTTTCCTTGACATGGAAGAGGAGTTAATAATCCCAACCAACTAAACCAGGAACAGACTCGGAAAAAAGGAGGAGAGGAGGAATTAAATTGAAGGAGAGAGAACTGAGACGCAATCTATTTCTGAACTGTGTCCTGAGAGTTTGTAGGCTGTTATGTTTCTGAACTGTCCTGAGTGTTTGTAGGCTGTTATGTTTCTGAACTGTTTCCTGATATTTTGTAGGCTGTTATGTTTCTGAACTGTGTCCTGAGAGTTTGTAGGCTGTTGTGTTTCTGAACTGTGTCCTGAGAGTTTGTAGGCTGTTATGTTTCTGAACTGTGTCCTGAGAGTTTGTAGGCTGTTATATGTTTGCAGTTATTTTTCTCTTCTTTCCTTTAACTCTTTTTTTTGTATTCGTTTTAAAGAGAAAGAAAATCACCTTGAGTCGTTGAAATAGATTTTGTGTTGACTTTACTTTTTTTTCCAAAGAAACCTACATTTCTTTGGAAATACAAAAATTAGTTTAATCCCACGGTTGTTGTACTCCTCTAGCATGCTGTCATTTGAAATTATGAGGGTTCTATTTTGTGCTGCGATTTCAAATGTAAAATTTGTATTCAAATTAACTATATCTTAGTATTTGGAATCACGGTACAAAATACAGCTGTCATTTTAAAAATGACATGCTGGTAGATGAGGACGACCACCGTGGGATTAAAATAATTTCCATGTCAAGCTAATATTTTTAGGGTTGTCTGGGTAGCGTAGAGTTCTCGCCTACCACCGCAGAGACCCGGGTTCAATTCCCGGCTTGGTAAGTCGTCCCTACGAACACAATTGTCAGTGTTCACGGGTGCGAAGCTGGTGGGGTATGAGTCCTGGTCGCTGCAACAGTGACTCCTATTGGTTGAACGGGGCGCCTCTGCACACGTTACGCTCTCCCAGTGAAGCTCCTCTCTGTCAGGTGAAAAGAAGCAGCTGGCGACTCCACATGTATCAGAGAAGACGTGCTAGTCTACACCCTTTCCAGACCGACAGGAGGCATGTGGTAAACTACACCCTCCCCAGACCCACAGAGCCAGGAGACATGTGGTAAACTACACCCTCCCCAGACCCACAGAGCCAGGAGACATGTGGTAAACTACACCCTCCCCAGACCCACAGAGCCAGGAGACACGTGGTAAACTACACCCTCCCCAGACAGACGGAGGAGACATGTGGTAGTCTACACCCTCCCCAGACAGACAGAGGAGGCATGTGGTAGTCTACACCCTCCCCAGACAGACAGGAGGCATGTGGTAGTCTACACCCTCCCCAGACAGACAGAGGAGACATGTGGTAGTCTACACCCTCCCCAGACCGACAAAGGAGACATGTGGTAGTCTACACCCTCCCCAGACAGGAGACATGTGGTAGTCTACACCCTCCCCAGACAGGAGACATGTGGTAGTCTACACCCTCCCCAGACAGACAGAGGAGACATGTGGTAGTCTACACCCTCCCCAGACAGACAGAGGAGACATGTGGTAGTCTACACCCTCCCCAGACAGACAGAGGAGACATGTGGTAGTCTACACCCTCCCCAGACAGACAGAGGAGACATGTGGTAGTATACACCCTCCCCAGACAGACAGAGGAGACATGTGCTAGTCTACACCCTCCCCAGACCGACAGAGAATTGGCATAACGACTAAATTGGGGAGAAAACATTTTCAAAACACTTTTTGAAAATAATTTTTTTTTTTTTTAAACTTTATTTTTTAGCGTTTATCGCTTTTCTGGTCAAGCATGACCGACAGAAACAGGTTGAAATGGGATGTAGAGCAGGGGAAGACATTCTGAGAAATGACGGCGGGTCCGGGAATCGAACTCGTGTCCCCCAGATCCGTGACGAGCATGGTTTTCCCCGACGCAGAAATAGCGCCGAGATATGCGGTGAGCTACGGGAGGCGTGGTCTGCAAGGGCCTTGAAATAAAGCCCGAGCCCTGCCCGAGCCTGTGAACTTCAGGCCCTGCCCGAAAATAAGCCCGACTGTAAATAATATTTTAAGCCCTAGCCCGCGTGAAAACCCGAAATAAATTATAATAATTATTATTATTATTATTAAAATATAATTTTTTTTGTATTTGTTTTAAATATTCGAAACACGGTTTTATATGAACGTAATAAATAAACAAAACTAAGAAGCATTTACATAGCCTGTTTCGCAATGCCGTCTCTCCCAGTGCTCGCTTATATAGACTGACTCACACATCAGCCTCGTAAAACGTATTGAAGGCTATATAATCTTCTTTGACACACACACACACACACACGACACACAATAGCCTACTCAGTCAAACAAACAAACAGAAAACAGAAATCAGATTTCGAGCAGAGCAACGTAATGAAAATCACAACAAAACAAGTAGCGAGTCGCGACCCAGCAAATAGTAAACATCACTCACCAGACGTCAGCAACGCGTTGAACACTGTTAACAAAACCGGCTACATACATCCCAAGAACAAATTAAAACGTTCGCCAACTGGCTATATTCCAACACAACCAATCGAGTTGAACTTGTCCCCTGAGTTCTCCCTGCGCGCTGCAGTAATTACATCCAAATGTTTCTCTGGCGCAAAAGAGAAAGCGAATCTTAAAACGAAGGTTATCATATAACCCTAGTTATATATATAAAAAAAAAAAAAAAACGCAATAATAAAAAAAAAAAACGACGGTGCCCGGGCCCGGCCGAGCCCGAATTATTTATTAAAAAAAAAGCCCTACCCAGCCCGAACCCGCCGGGCCGGGCCCCGTCGGGCCTGGGCAAGGTTGCAGTGCACTAGGGAGCTCCCCTTGAAAATACATTTATAGCAAAACCCCATAGGAGGGCTAAGTGGTGGCTAGTGCCGTTTTCCATATACATCAAGAGAGCACATCTTACAGCTGACGAACAAAGCAACAGGCGGCGTAATTTAGGAGGTAAAACATTGTGATCACCTGACCACATCTACCTGGCCATTACCACAATTTACCTCTGGGGTGACTAGTCTAGCTAGCAGTTTTCTGTGGATAGCGGTTTCCTAGCAAGGTTAATTAACAGCAAGAGAAAGTCTAAATGCTCATTCTACCAATTATCACCATGCCGTTATCACCATTTTACATTCTCAATGTGAGGTAGGAAGTTCCCCACACCGGAGTTGGTACATTCCTAGAGGTAGGAAGTTCCCCTGGCCTGCACTGGAGTTGGTACATTCCAAAATAGGAATTTGTGCGTTGTTTGTAGCAAGGGGCTAATGGGTAACATAAGTAGTTATTGTACTTCGTTATTGTCTTAAATTCTACCAGATGAACTGGAATCAAGTGGAGAGATACATATTAACGTATCCTGCCACAATCTGAACTGTACAGTTTGCTTCATCAAGAAATCTGTGGTGTAATAGAATAGGCAAAAGTTATCCAGTCTGTGTTGATGACGTCAACTTCCCTCCCTATTCAACTGGGACCGTTCCCGGATGCGTGAATACTTTCCCTAAGCGGGTTGTACTTCCGCGTTCGGTTTGGGCGATCTGATTGGCCACTGACGTTTCTCTCAGCGCATGACCTAGTCAATTCGGTAGAAGAGTCTGGTGGGCTAGATTATGCATGACCAGCCTGTGATCTAAAAACTCCTGCCTGTGGCTGAATAATGAAGCCCAAAGTCGCGTCACGCGCAAGAGCATAATTTACCTACTTCTTATGCCGTGCTCAATATTAAAACTCACTGCTCGTCCACCCAACGTAAACAGAGCAGAGATAAGCAATAATGAAGTCGTGTTTTGAACAGAGCAGAGATAAGCAATAATTAAGTCATGTTTTGAACATTTATGTTGTGTTGATGGAATCACGTTAATATAGAGAGATGAAAACAATACAATACGTTATTGCGATTGATATGAATAGCTAGTTACGTTAATATAGAGAGATGAAAACAAAACGTTATTTATATTGATGTGATGTGGGACTGAAGGACTTGGGTTGTGGAACTGAAGGACTTGGGCTGTGGAACTGAAAGCTAGGAGCGATTGTAACGCGATTGGGCGCTGAGAGAAACGTCAGTGGCCAATCAGATTGCGCAAACCGAACGCGGAAGTACAACCCGCTTAGGGAAAGTATTCACGCTTCCCGCGTCCACTTCCTGGTTTTCCACCAAGGCTAATATATTGGAGGCTAATTCGGCCGGTCCTCATAAAAAGGCAGGCATTTCCGAGTTCACCACCAGGAAGTTGCACTTGAACAGCCAACCAGCGGTAAACTAGAGCAGGATCCACGACACCCGGTTTTACAAGCTGTGACCCTTGCCTTCGCCTTTTGTGGCGCAAACATACTTTCTTATGAACTTAAAGAATCATGAGACATCATCAGAAATATGATGTTGACATGCTGGGGTTCCTGAAGATCTGCTCAAATCACCTGCATCAAGAAGGAAAGGTTGAATAATTTGGTCACATGATAAACGTACAACTTCACAAGTTGACGAGGACTGACCGAATCAATGTACCTGTAACCCAATAGGAGATGGGGTACGGCACATGCTCAGATTGGTGTTTGGGGATCAAATCTAATGGAAATGCAGCCAATTTGTACCTGGGTTATACCGGCGGTGACGTCTCCATTTAATTATATGGTTGTGAATACTGCCACCTAGTGGTTGGAATCTGTAACTGTTATAAATGGGATGAGGTTTACACCATGAGGTCAATGCAGTGTTAGCTTGTCTTCGTTTTGTCTGTTTTGTGTGTCGCTGCTGTCATGTTTAAGCCGTTATTTCTTTTTTTTACTAGGATATATTTTTGTATTCATCCGTGGAATATTTTGCTGAGCACATTGTGCAAAACCCTGCTCCACACTCATACAGTTCCACACATTCACAGCTGGGAGAATGATACACTACAAGACAGATGTTAGATAGACAGATACAGATACAGATATACAGTACACATAGTTTTTTTTGTAAGTGGAGGCCCACACATCCAGGCCTTGTGATTTTCACTCTCGACTCCTTTCATACCCAGTGAAGTGGAACGACCCGCTACTCCCTCAAGGGGCTGAGGAACAATCAGAGAACAGAACAATAATTAGCTGCGTGGACAGACTCAATTCATACAATGTCAAAACGTGTCACACGAATGATTCAAAAGTACGAGGAGCGCTTGTGGGCTGATATGGTCATTAGTATATTCAGCAGGTTGTTACCGGATCAAACCAGCTGTGTTTGTACTGAACTGTATTGACCTATAGATGCTGTGAAGTGTCTCAGTGTTATTTTCTGTCTTGAATCAGTAAAACACTAGTGTGTAAATACGACTTGTTGGCTCAGAATTTGTACATTAGCGCTACTGCTCAGTTTCAACCAGTCGTTAAGTGTTTCCTTGGCTCGCAGCTACCGACCCCTTGTGCAACATGGCTTGATCAACAACCCCACAACTAGCGCACGCTCAGCGAGGAGGATGAGAAGCAGGTTGGTAGGTGGGCAAGAGAAAAAGTGTTGCATTTAATAAACAGCATGAAGATTTCACACACATCTACCAAAAGGTGTTCAAGTTCTTTATTTGTCAAATACACAACAATACAGGGGGCATTGCAGGTAATGAAATTATTGTGTTTCGAGCTCAGACTCAACGGTGCACAATTAAGAAACATCAATGAATACAAGAAAGGTAGTAGTAACATAAAATAAAATATAAAATGAGGTAAGATAAAAATTAAATAAAAAGTCAATTATTTACAGAAAGTGCCTTGCGTGTAGTGTATGTGCATGGTAAGGTGCAGTGCAGGGTGTGTGTGTCCAATAACAATAAGTATTAGTAGTACGATAAATAAAATATCAAAATGTCTACAGAAAGTGTCTTGCATAAAAGTGTATGTGCATCTTAAGGTGCAGTGCAGGGTTGTTGAATCTAGAGGGTGTATGTATGGTTGTAACTAACTGTAACTGTCCTCTACTACTCCCATGACTGCATATATATCTGTGTCCACTGGAGGCCGCTATAGGCGGAGCTTATACTGTCTACGCCAGGTTGGGGAGTATATAAGTCTTGGTTCCCTCCTACTTTTTCTTCTTCCCACACATGCCTCTCCCGGAGAGGAGAACACATGAGCTGTGGTGGTATGAGTCAATGTGAATGAATAAACCGCTGCCAGCAGAGCAAGGCCACAGATGGAAACCAAGCCTCCTGTACATATTATTGTCGCCCCATAGCCATTTCTGCTAACAGGTTATGGGCCCAGATCTCGCAGGGGCGAAATAATAAGGGTAGCTAGCTTAGCTGACGTGAAGGCCAGAGTAGCACCGGGAGTACCGCGTGGCTAGCGTACTAGGCCAACGAAGCTTAAGCTACACATACCACCAACCACCAAGAAAGAGGATGGCGACCAAGGGAAGAAGCAAATGGCCCTCATTTAATGGGAAAGCGGAGGGATATGAGCTCTGGGAAGAGCGCATGCTATGTTGCATGCACGGCGCGGGACTCAAGGCGGTGATCTTGGCGGCCCCCACGGGACCACTGACGGCGGAGGAACAAGCCCAAGACGACAAGCTTAATGCGGACGCATACTGTGAGTTGGCACCACTGCTCGACGATACAAGCTTGGGGCTAATATTCCGCGACACGAAGGACAAAGGCCGAGAAAGCCTGGGAGTGTTGAGGGAGCATTACATCGGACGGGGAAGGCCCCGAGTAGTGTCCCTCTATGTAACGTTAACGGCCCTGAAGAAGGGGCACACAGAGACGATGACAGAATACATCATCCGAGCTGAGCAGATCATGACGGCGCTCAAGAGTGCAGGAGAGGCACCCGGCGAGGGGTTAATGATGGCAATGGTGATGAGAGGACTACCGGAGTTGTACAGGCCGTTCACGCTACTGGTTACCCACGGTTCAACGGACATGACATTGGGGCAGTTCAAAGCCAAGCTGCGGAACTTTGAGGCCTCAGAGGATATCCACCCAGACGCCGCGGAAGTGGGGGGGATAGCCCTGAAAGCCCGAGCGACACCAAGGGAGAAGGCCAGGCCCACGACGGAGCTGACGTGTTGGCGATGGGGAGAGAATGGGCATCGGAGGGATAACTGCAACAAGACGGTCTGGTGCAACTTCTGCAGATCATCGGGGCACACAGACAAAGAATGCCGAAACAAACAAGACCAGAGCGCCCGATACGCACATGGGCAAGATGTCGGCCAGAGACGAGGCGGCGCCTATGGACAAGATGGCGGCGACGGACGAGGTTGCGGCCACGAGCAAGATGGCGGCGATGGACGAGATCGTGGCTATGGTCAAGATGGCGGCTGTGGACGAAATGACGACTACAGACAAGATGGCGGCAACGGTGATCGTGAGGCGAGTCGAGATGACGCCCGGAGAGCGGCAGGACGAGAGGATTTCGTTTTCGGGGTGCGGACTACGGGCGTCGCCCGGCCAACGCACCACCAGCAGTTCCTGAGGAGGGGACTGATCGTGGACACAGGTGCGTCGTCCCACATCATCAACGACAGGAATAGTTTCAAGAACTTTGATAAATCCTTCGAGCCGGAGGGACACAGCATGGAGCTGGTGGACGGAAAACGCACCTACGGGTTGGCGCAGGGGAGAGGAGACGCACAGGTATGCCTTATAGACATTAAGGGGCGCCGGTGTACAGTGACGTTAAAGGACGCTCTATATATACCCTCGTTCCCACAAGAACTATTCTCAGTAAAATCCGCTACTGCTAACGGTGCCGAAGTGTTCTTCAGTGAAGAAAAAGATGGTACACGGTTTAACATTGACGTATATGGAAGAATGTATTACCTACAAATGGAGTGTGATAATAATGATAAATGTAATGTGACTGTTAGTCATGACATCCAGACGTGGCATGAAATTATGGGTCATTGTAACCACGAGGATTTACTAAAGCTGCAAGCAGTGACAGACGGTATGCACATTAAGGGTGAAAAGCATAGACCTGACAAAGAATGTGAAGTTTGCATAAGGGGGAAGTTTACTCAAACAAGGAACAGGGACCCCACAGAGAAGGTAAAGAGACCACTGGAGCTAGTTAACACCGACCTAGCCGGTCCAGTAAGGAACGAGTCCATAGGTGGCTTTAACTATGTACAGTCCTTTACAGATGTGGGTACAGGCGTAGTGTTCGTCTATTTCCTTAAAGCAAAGAGTGATACACTCCAAACCACGGAGAAGTTCCTTGCCGATGTCGCCCCCTATGGGGACATAAAATGTTTGAGGTCAGACAACGGGACCGAGTTTACAAACAGAGAGTTCCAATCACTGTTGAGAAAAAACAGGATCAGACACGAGACATCATGTCCCTACTCCCCACATCAGAACGGGGTAGCCGAGAGGGAATGGCGCACTCTTTTTGAAATGGCCAGGTGTAAGCTAGACGATAGTAACATACCGAAGAGCCTGTGGCATTATGCGGTACAAGAAGCCGCCTACACCAGAAACAGGTGTTTTAATAAACATACAGGCACCACCCCATATACAGCAATGACAGGGAAAAGATGTAATCTAGCCAGAATGCACAAATTCGGATCAGTGTGCTATGCTTACCAGCAGGACAGAGGCAAGCTTGAGTCCAGATGTGAAAAAGGACTCTTTGTAGGACACGACAGAGGGAGCCCCGCACTCCTAGTCTACTATCCCGGTAAAGGGAAGGTGCAAAAGCACAGACTAGTGAAATTTGTCACCAAGACAACGTGCGAAATCAAGACACAGACAGAGGAGCCATGGCTGGACTCCGGGGTAAGGTATGGAGGGACAGAGACACCACAGCCTAGTGTACTGAGCACAGGCGTGCAGGCAGACATCCAGACACCCCCAGAGGGCGATGACGAGGAGCACCCGAGGGTGACGTCAAGTGCCCCATGCAGTGGGAGATATCCCTCAAGGGAACACAAACCCCCAAGATATCTGAAAGATTATGCCCGGAGAGGTAGTGACGAGGATGACAGTACACTCGCCAGTATTGATTACTGCTACCGAGCGGTGTGTGGCGTGCCTCAGTCCTTTAAGGAATCCATAGTGTCCCCAGAGTCGAGTAAGTGGGAGAGAGCGATGGGCGAGGAGATGAGGTCCTTAGAGGATAACCACACCTTTACCCTCACCAAATTGCCAGAGGGCAGACAGACAGTGGGAGGGAAGTGGGTGTACTCAATCAAGGAAGGGATCGAAGGCCACAAAAAGTACAAAGCGAGATTTGTAGCTAAGGGTTTCAGTCAGAGGGAGGGGATAGACTATGGTGAAACATTCTCCCCCACAGCCAACCTGACCAGTGTAAGGGTAGTGGTTCAGAAAGCAGCTGAGGACAATCTGATTTTACATCAGATGGATGTGAAGACAGCCTATCTGCACGCACCCATAGATAGGGAGATATATATGGAACAACCTGAAGGTTACGAAAAGAAAGGGGGGAAGCTAGTGTGCAAGCTAGAAAAATCCATTTACGGCCTGAAACAGTCTGGGCGAAATTGGAACGAGATGCTTCACACATGCCTCATCGAGGATCACTTCCTACAGAATCCAGTAGACCCCTGTGTTTACTCAAGGGAGTCAAAAGAGTCAGGAAAAGTGATAATCGTCATTTGGGTGGATGATTTGATCATCGCAGCAGACAACTCTAGGAACCTAGATCAGGTGAAATGTATGCTCTCCACCAGATTCAAAATGAAAGACCTTGGCAGGTTAAAGCATTTCCTAGGCATGGACTTTGAGCAGTCGGAAAATTGTGTAACAGTATCCCAGAAGAGATATGTGGAAAAGATCCTGAAACGTTTTGACATGCAGGAATGTAGAACAAGGGAAACACCATGTGATCAGAAACTTGATTATCAGGAGGATGCTCAGAAACTGACAGATGTGAAAATGTACAGGAAAGCCGTGGGTAGCCTCATCTACTTAACAACATGTACCCACCCTGACCTATGTTTTGTAGTGAGTAAGTTGTCACAGCACTTTGCTGATCCCACAGAGGAACACTGGATCACGGTAAAACATGTTTTTCGTTATCTCAAAGGTACAGTAGATAAACTACTTTGTTTCAGAAAGAGCAGCGGAGGCTTAGGGCTTAAAGCCTACAGTGATGCAGACTGGGCTGCTGACATCACAGATAGAAGGAGTACTACTGGATACTGTGTTAGTTTAAACACAAACAGCTTACTGGTTTCATGGGAAACAAAGAAGCAGCCCACAGTGGCACTGTCAACTTGTGAAGCCGAATACATGGCCCTGGCCATGACGATACAGGAGTGTATTTATCTAGAACAACTGCTCGGAGGGATGGATAACTATGTATATAAGAAAACTGTTGTTTATGAGGACAACCAGGGTACTATTGCCATTGCGAGAAACCCTGTGTGTCGACAGAGGTGTAAGCATATGGATATAAAGTACCATTTCATCAGATCTGTCATCAGAGAAGAAAGGTTTATTGTCCAACAGATGACATGGTAGCAGACGCTATGACGAAGCCTGCTTCAAAATTGAAACTGAGGAGATTTGCAGAGGTCATGTTTGGTGTGTAAATATTGACTGCCATACTCTTTTTGATGTTCTAAGACTGTGTTATTTTCTTTGTAAATTGTTTTGAAGAGTTCATACAGTGTACTAAGCAACCATAAGTGGGAGTGTTGAATCTAGAGGGTGTATGTATGGTTGTAACTAACTGTAACTGTCCTCTACTACTCCCATGACTGCATATATATCTGTGTCCACTGGAGGGCGCTATAGGCGGAGCTTCTACTGTCTACGCCAGGTTGGGGAGTATATAAGTCTTGGTTCCCTCCTACTTTTTCTTCTTCCCACACATGCCTCTCCCGGAGAGGAGAACATGTGTGTATAAGTTATGTGTGTGAGAGGTATGTGTTCAAGATAGGGCTATCTCCTGTTGTCCTTGTTCAGGAGTCTTGTGGGGAAAAGCTGTCCCTGAACCTGCTGGTTCTTGTGCGGATGCTCCGGTACCGTTTGCCAGACAGTAGCCGAGTGAAAGGTTTGTGATGGGGTGACTGTGGTCCCTGAGAATGTTCCGGGTTTTCCTTCTGCACCTCTGTGTGTAGAGGTGTGTAGTGGCCGAGTATCTGATTTTTTGAAGATTCAAAAAATGTATGTCTGTAATTTGGTGACAAAAATTGAGCATAAAAGTCTGTGCCAGAATCTTTGAAGCTTCTCCAAATCTCAGATTTCAGATGGTCTCCTCTAGTGGGCAGCAGTCAGTCTCCCCAGAGTTGGTCAGATGACCAAGGAAACTATAAAAGAAGGAAGGGTCATCACGTCACTGTGTAGCCAAGTGTGGAAACTTTCAGTTCGTCCGACGTTGAGTTGAATGGGATCAGCCGTCTCCTAGTTAGTCACCTGTGGACAGCCGTTTGAACAGCAGGGCCTCAAGCAACAATTCAATGAAAAAGAAGGCACTCTTCCACAAGCAGAGGGATTCACTGCCCTCTGTTATGATGGTAGACTAAAACATTTCCACAAAGATATACGTGAAAGCCCTCAACTCTGAACTCGGCAGAATATGCACCTGGCTTGCTGATAACAAACTATCATTACACCTGGGTAAAAGAGAGTCCATTCTTTTTGGATCAAATAACAAACTCAGAAAGACCAATGGCTTCTCTGTTACAGTGGGTGACAATATTATCACAAGGAAAGATGAAATTACATACCTGGGTTCCATCCTAGAGGCAAATCTTTCCTGTGACAAAATGGCAACCAATGTAATAAAAAAAAGTCAACCAACGAACAATATTCTTGTAGCTACCGGATCTCCTCTCTGGTAAACAAGAATACCCTGAAGACTCTGGCAGGAGCACTCATTCAAGGGTACTACGACTATGCCTGCACCTCATGGTACCAAAGCACCTCAAAGGCACTAAAAACAAGATTACACAGTAAATTTGGCTGAGTATGCCTACATTTTACTCAAACTGAGTACAATTTTACTCACTTGGGCTCAATTAAATGGACTCAGTTTGAGTAAAATTTACTCTGCGAAACAAACATCACAAAACAAACTGGTCAGACTACTGCTTGACCTTACTCCTAAAACCCACCTTACCCGTGCCCATTTTGACAACCTAGGATGGCTTAGAGTAGACGAAAGAGTACAGCAACTTGCAATGGACCTGGTCTACAAGATACACTACACCACTAAGGTACCCATGTACATGTCGAAATACTTCCCAACGGTCAGTGAATACCACGACCACAACACCAGAGGGAGCTCCACAAATCATGTTAAACCCAGATTCGGCTCAAACAAGGGACTAAACACGTTTCGCAATTATGCCACATCAATGTGGAACACCCTCATCAAATAATGTGAATCTCTACCCACTTTCAAAATCACTCTCAAAGAGCACCTACGGGAGGCTGCAATTCGAAACTGGCCCCTGTAAATATCCAACCCCAACCCAATGTACAGTTTCTTCCCCCTCAAATGTATATACTCTCTTTTAGAAACTCTGTCTCACAGTACTGTATATTAGTATTACATGTAATAGTACTGTTTATCTATGTCGTGGGTGTATGTCATAAATGTTACGATGAATTGAAAATGGGGGACTCTGATGTAAACGAGATGGTTTCTGGTCTGCATACCCTGCCTTAACAATTGTGTGTATTGAGCCGTACTGTATTGTACCCATTCTGCAATCTGTTAATACAGTTTTCAATCAATCAATCATACAAACTAATTCTAGGAGCACATGGGTTCAGAGGGGATCATGGAACTGCAGTCAGGTTATTACCTTGGATGTCAGAATCATCTGCAATTTGTTGCATTTTTAACTAGTGTTTGATATATTGGTTGGTGTATTATTTCCTCATATGTATATATATATTATTTATTTTTAATACATGCTTCGATAGAACAGGCACCAAGCAGAGCATAGAACGCTGGGTATTCTGACGTGGCGACCATATTCCTTCTTTTATAGTTTCCTTGGTTCTGACGTGATGGCACTTCCTTGTTTTTATAGTTTCCTTGGAGATGACCCGGAAATCGACATCTGTGCCTAAAACACTTCCGACAGTGTGACCTCTCATCAATCATAGATATATATAGAACACTAGATAGCTTGCCCGCGCTGCCGGCCAATGGAGAGCGACGTCACTGAACCGCCGCCATCTTGCTCCAGTTAGCCTTGAGTGAGAGTGAGTGAGCTGCACAGACAAAAATACTCATAACTCGCTGAAATATTGACGGATTTACAAACGGTTTGGTTTATTACAAGCATTATTAACGTGGCTATGATTCAAGCGGTTTGTAAAAAAAAACATCTTTAAATTTTTTTTTTATAAGTATGCAGTATCATAACTACATCTTTGATGTTTATAGCAAACCAACCCGTTTGTAAATCCGTCAATATTTCAGCGAGTTATGAGTATTTCTGTCTGTGCAGCTCACTCACTCTCACTCAAGGCTGACTGGAGCAAGATGGCGGCGGTTCAGTGACGCTGGTGACTCCGCCTTAAGCTATCTAGTGTTCTATAGATATCTATGTCATCAATGGCGTGAAGCCGCGGACCTTGGGACATTCTCAACGCGACAGCTTTAGTTTGTGCACTGCAGTTAAACATACAGCTGTAAGCCTCGTCACATATTGTGATAAGCGTCGGGAGGTCGAGCGTATTTTAGGGATATGATTAAAGCAGGTAACCATGACGACTGACGAGACGAATAACCTCATGGCATGTGGTGTTGTGTGTGCAAGTTCACGATTGAGCATCACATGAAGTGATGAATTGAAATGAGAAGTTACTTACTGATGTGAATAACTTTGAGCTGCAATTTTTCTATGAAAGGTGCTATACAAATCAAGTTCATTAGTATTATTATTATTAATCCACCCAAATACAACCTATTATAGCCAAGCCAAAGCTTTGATGAAAACCTTTTATGTTATAATCTGTTCTGCTCTGTTGCAGGGATGATGTCATTATGGAATCTCAGACCCATGTTGACATCGCTTTTACAGGGTGAGTTTACTTTTTTATTTGTATTAGGTTCACTGAATGGAGGTTTGCCATTCTGGTAATGTATTCGCTTGTACTATTCCATCAGCCTGAATACTTTCGACAACAATTGTTTGTTTCTGCGTCTCTGATTGGCCAGGTCATTTCTGGTCATGTGACATGTACGCCCAATCGTGGGACCACAAGTGTCTACACTGGTTAAGCTTAGGCGCTCTTTCGAAGTTGGTTAAGGTTAGAGTTTGTCTTAGAGCATGGCGATAGAACGCCTGCCCTTTCGACGGTTAAGCTTAGGCACTCTTTCGAAGTTGGTTAAGGTTAGAGTTTGTCTTAGAGGATGGCGATAGAACGCCAGGTAGTTTGCAGCCTGTTAGACCCGGAAATAGTGGCAGAACTTGCTGTCCCACGATTGGCGCACATGTCACATGACCTGGCCAATCAGAGCGCAAAACTCGCACGCGGAAACAAACATTTGTTGTCGAAAGTATTCACGCGTCCAGGCAACCCATAGTCTTGAAGGAGATGCATTGAAGGAGATGCATTGTCAGCTGTGACAACAGTATCGGTAACCGTTAGCTAACGAGGCTCATGTTGTATAAACCCATCCCTACCTTAACACGCCAACATTTGCGCTCACCGTCTTCTCCAGAGTCAGACAAGAAGATAGATACCAGTTTCTATATGAATTGAAAATGGGGGACCCTGATGGAAACAAGACAAACGTCTTTCTCAGCTCTGCATCCCCTTAACAATTGTGTGTATTGAGCCGTACTGTATTGTACCTATTCTGCAATCTGTTAAATTAAGTTTTCATTCATTCATTCATTCATTCATTCATTCCTCTCTGTGTGTTCAGTAGAAAGCTATCCAGCTGCAAGCTAGCCTAGTTTATCACAAATTAATGGAAGCGGATACGAATCACTGGCCTAGTTGTTGGCCAAAAACACCTCTCCCATGGGTTTAAGCTAGGCTAGTGATCCCCCAAGGAATTTCTTTGTCATAATTGTATATTGTTATTCTATGATTAAGGGTAATCATTTCACCCATACGATGTCTGGTGTTGACGTCAAGGTTAGGGGCAGAATCACATCTAACACAAAATATGTGGTTCATCTGTTAAAATGCACATGTAATTATATTATGTTGGGAAACGATACACAAGTTAAAAACCAGGATCTGTGAACATAAGTGTTCTGTTTGTAATCATGATGATAAATAATCTATGGCTCTTAGATAGTCATAACCACAGATGAGTGAACTACATTACAAGACAGTGGAGATGCCACAGAGGTGCTAACAGACAGAATCCTTCTCCAAAGGGAGAACAGTTAGACACACTTCCTTGGTAGCTCATTCAAGTTTTGTTTTATTTGTCACATATAAGGTACTGGTTCTGTTTAACCCTCCTGAGATTGTGCTTCATACAGTAAAAAGTTAAATAATAAAGACCAAACACTATACAAAATATACAAAACTCAAATGCAAATATTTGATTGAAAATGTTATTAACAGATTGCAGAATGGGTACAATACAGTATGGCTCAATACACACAATTGTTAAGGGGATGCAGACCAGAGAAAGACTTTCGTCTTGTTTACATCAGGGTCCCCCATTTTCAATTCATCATAACATTTATGACATACACAACATACAAATATACAGTACTGTTTATTTACAGACAGAGTTTCTAAAAGAGAATACATTTGAGGGGGAAGAAACTGTAGTACATTGTAGGGGGTTGGGGGGGGGGGGTTTGGACATTTACCGGGGCCAGTTTCGAATTGCAGCCTCCCGTCGGTGCTCTTTGAGAGTGGTTTTGAAGGTGGGTAGTGATTCACATTCCTTTACAGCTTTGGGTAGGGCGTTCCATATTGTTGTGGCATAATTGCGAAACGTGTTTAGTCCCTTGTTTGAGCCGAATCTGGGTTTAACATGATTTGTGGAGCTCCCTCTGGTGTTGTGATCATGGTATTCACTGACCTTTGGGAAGTATTTCGACATGTATAGGGGTATCTTAGTGGTGGACTGTATCTTGTAGACCAGGCTCATTGCGAGTTGCTGTACTCTGTCGTCTACTCTAAGCCATCCTAGGTTGTCATTGATTGATTGATTGAAAATTGTATTAACAGATTGCAGAATGGGTACAATACAGTACGGCTCAATACACACAATTGTTAAGGGGATGCAGACCAGAGAAAGACTTTCGTCTTGTTTACATCAGGGTCCCCCATTTTAAATTCATCTTGAAGGAATACATAGATAGAATATGGTGTAATGTTTTAAAAAGTGTTTAAAGTGAATGACAATAACAATATACAAAACTAAAATGCAAAAATTAGGTAGAAGATGTAGTGCAAATGTGTAGGAATAAATAGATAAAATACAGTGTAATGTTTAGTTAAAGTGAATGTTTAAAGTGGCTGTGTGCATGTTGTGTGCAATAAATGTAGAATGGATGAACCATGGTTGTTGATCGGTAGAGCCCTTTCTCAGCCCAATCAAATCAAATCAAAGCTAGCCACAAACCAATGCAAAGTCAATGGGGTCAAGCTCCTATCTGTACAAGCTGACTGAAGCTATCTGAAATCTACTCCAGAGCAGATTTCATTGACATTGCATCTGGAGCTAGTTGACCCAAACCCCTTTGCATCTCTGTGCACCGACAGTGTCCCAGTCCGGCCCCTCGTGGACGGCGCCGGTCCTCTCCAGAACCATGGCGACCCTGAACCAGATGCACCGCCAGGGAAAACCCAAGCTGCCTCCCAAGCACATCAGCGCCACCTTCGGCCGCCCGCAGTTGAAGGCGGTCATCCTTAAGACCATGATCCGAAAGCCCAAGAAACCCAACTCTGCCAACCGCAAGTGTGCCCGGGTTCGCCTGTCCAACGGCAAGGAGGCGGTGGTGTTCATCCCAGGAGAGGGACACAACCTCCAGGAGCACAACGTGGTGCTGGTGCAGGGGGGCAGGACGCAGGACCTGCCGGGGGTCAAGCTCACCGTGGTCCGCGGGAAGTACGACTGCGCTCACGTCGTGAAGAAGAAGCATTAGGGTCCAGACGGTGGGGTTACTGGGGTGGGCAGGCGGGCGGGGCTTTGGACTAGGGATGCCCCGATCACGTTTTTTTGCCACCGATACTGATCACCGATCGTCTTGAGCCATATCGGCCGATACCGATCCGATAATCGTTTTTGATAAAAAAAAATAAAAAATAATATAATTTTTTATTTTATTTTTTTAATATATATATTATATAATTATACTTGTAGTTGTATTGTCTGCTAGACATCGCCACCACGCAACAAGTCAAAATGCTCGCTATCTGCAAACAGCTCCACTGTCTGTGTGTATACTCTGCTTTGGTCAAATCACATTCAGCGTGGGGCCTGAGAGTGCTGGGGCTGATGTTCTGCAGATGGATACTATTGAGTCAGAGCGATAGTTCAACAGGGTCTGAAACGTGTTATGAAGCATGATAGCTAATTAGCCAATGTTCAGCTGCAAAAACGAATAATGTCAATTATGTTATAAGACATTGATATCAGGAGCTATCTGTAGCTACTGCTAGCCGGCTAGATGACGTTAGACAATGCATCATGTATTAAAATAAAGTGAACTATTTATCTCACTAACGTGAGCTACCTAGCTAACGGAGGTTTCATGCTGGTGCATCCCTATCATTTTTAAACTGAAATGAGCATTTGTTGATATCAGGAGCTATCAGTAGCTAGCCAGTTAGACAACGCCTCATCATGTATTAAACTAAAGTGAATAGTTGACTGTGTAGTTAGTTTTGTTTAAACAGTAACGCTAGCTCGGTAGCTAACGTTAGCTCACGGGCGATAGCTAGTTAGCCAAAGCTAGCCAGCACTTGCGAAAACGAATGCCAAACTGTCACGTTGATAGCAGGAGCCATCAGTAGGTAGATAACATTAGACAACGCCTTGTGTATTAAACAAGTGAATAGATGACTGGGCCATTTTGTTTAATGCTTCAGTTATGTTGAAAGAGGAGCTCTGCGGTGCTCGAAGGGTTTGTTTGTTGTCATGAGATGGGTCTGGGAGGGGGAGAAGGAGGAGGAGGAGCAAGACGTACAGCAGCAGACTGTGGCTGTGAGCGAGTGAGAACTCCGCAGAGAATTGGATCATGTTTTCCGTGTCATCGATCGGTTTTGACGATCGGTGAAAATAAAGCATTATCACAGATCACCGATCACATATTTATACTGATTATCGGCCGATAACGATCGGTGGCCGATCGATCGGGGCATCCCTACTTTGGACTTATCGGTGTGTATGCTGGATATAGTTGTGATTGTGTAATAAATGTGTGTACGCTCTTGATATTGTCACCATGCTTTTTGAGTAATTTATGTAGGACATATTTATTTTCTTTGGTAAAAAGAGACTGTGTCTCAAATGATAAAGTAATTAAGTACTTTTACTCAAGTATTGTACTTAAAGGTGCTATAGATAACATTTTTATGTAATAATTTGAAGAAGAAAAAAATACATCCAGAGCTTTTAGAATGATGTGGAATAAAAGTATTGCCCCCCCCCCCATTTGGCAGGTCCAAACTGAATGTTGTTGTTTACATGTTGCATTCATGCTGGTGCTCTAGTGCACATCTAGTGAATGTTATCTATAGCACCGTAAGTACAGTTTTGAGGGACTTGTATTTTCACTCCACAAAATTCTGAAGTATATATATGTAACGGTTGTGACATCGTCACCTCAAACTTCGATGCCCAGAGGGAGTTTCGAACCTGTGTCTCCCACAACTCCCTGTGTTAAACCTCGTCACCCTAAATCACTTTTTGAAAATATGAGTCCCTCACCGCCCAATAGGCACCTTGCCCTTTGCCCTCCTCGCCACCGCAAGGCCCCAGGGGGTCCCACGGTAGCTCATATGCCGGCTCCAGTTGTTCGGAGCCGTTATGGTCGGGAGGTCCGTCTACCGACCAGTTTTTTTAGTTAGTAGGGTGAATTCTGGGGGGACATAAGATTGTAGTGGGCTCTTACATGGACTGGACATAATCCAACTACACTGTCACTTTAAGGACACAGGGCATTGTGGGTAGGCCAGGGTAGCTAGAGCGGCCATTATGAACTCTTGGTTTGTTGTGGTATCCATGCTATCCCATCGCCTACACCCCTACAGTATGCTACTATGTGTTCTACCCCCATAATGCCCTGAGTGGGAGGGTCGTTTGTTTACCAGTGTTGGCTTTTTTCTTTTGTAGCTATTTATTGTAACAGACATATATGGGATTACACAAGCATTTATTGTTATCATTTAGCAATAATTTGACATTTAGACATTTACAGACAAAAGAACCAACTAGCAACATAATGCAGATCATTCAATGTGGTTGGTTGGTTTGTTGTGTATCAATGTAAACGAATGAACGGTCATCTGACAGCCCAACAAACCCTCAAAACGATCTCCAGGAAAGATTTAGGAGCAGCGTTCTCCGCTTTTAAAGGAACACGCCAACATTGTGGGAAATGTGCTTGCAGTCTTCTCCAGAGTCAGACAATTAGATGGAGACCAATTTGGCAATTTCCTTAAGATAGACTAGTGGGCAGTAAAGCGCATCTCCCACAATGTCGGCGTGTTCCTTTAACTTCCACCGCCCCGAACAGCAAATCGAGCGAACCCAACCCATTCGCCGCCCCGCCACTGGTGGTAACCCCGCACGCAACCAATTCGAAGGTATGTTTGTTTACCCAGCACCGTTCTAGCCACAGCACGCTGTTCCTCTTTTATCTTCTCACGTTTAGGCACCGCCGTTTTCTGCATGGCATTGGCTATAATACGTTTCTACTTTGAACTTATTTGATGGAAAAGCAGCTAATTGTTTTGGAGGAAAGATTGAGCCGAATTAGCGCACAAGCTACGTAGCGCCTTAGCTAATGTTAGCTGTACGCAAAGTGGATCTGCAGACCGTTTGCTTCTACACTTGACCACAGCGGTCCGCTCTCCCGACAGAGGACGCGACGCAACGCGTTCTATGTGTTTGGTTTGGTTAACGTTGGGTTAGTTAGTAGCATGGAGGGAATTACAACAGCTGGTTAACCTGCGTACTCATGGTGCGTTCGGTCGGTCCTCATCGAGTCTGAAATGTATCATGTGACCAACATGGTAATAACGAGGTGATATAGGATGCAGGTGCGCTAGTTAAAGTCGTAAAGCCAGATGCATTCAGATTATTAAACCTTTCTTTCTCGATGTTGTGTAGGTGGTTTGATTTTTAGGAATCCCGGCATATCAACATCATATTTCTGATGATGTCTCATGCTGCTACTCCATGGTCATCATAATGAAGTATTTTTGCACCACAAAAGGTGAAGGGTCAGTCAGCGAAACGTTACAACTCGTAAACGTCGCTGTCATGGTACCTGCGTGAGTTTACCACTGGTAATATTCACCCTTTGGTCGCAGTTCAAGCGTTCAGGTGGTCAACTTGAAAAATTCCGACTTTACGAGGACCGACGAAAGGTAAGATTAGCATTCCTACTAAAAGATGCATTCGTTTATTGTTGGAGGTTGGAAGTGGGATGAATGAATGAAAACTTTATTGAACAGATTGCAGAATGGGTACAATAGAGTACGGCTCAATACACACAATTGTTAAGGGGATGCAGACCAGAGAAAGACTTTCGTCTTGTTTACATCAGGGTCCCCCATTTTCAATTCATAGTGACATTTATGACACAACATATGACACCATGACATTTATGGCATAGGGATATACATGACATACAGGTATATAGTACTGTTACATTTGTGACATATATGATATGCAAATATACAGTACTGTTACCCATAGATCCTGACAGAGAGTATATACATATGATGGGGAGGAGACTGTACATTAGGAGGGGGTGGGTGGGTGGGAGAGAAATATGCATACGGTGGGGAGAGAATATATACATACGGTGGGGAGGAGACTGTCTATTAGGTGGGGGGGGGGTTGGACATTTACGGTGGCCAGTTTCGAATTGCAGCCTCCCGTAGGTGCTCTTTAAGAGCGGTTTTGAATATGGGTAGGGATTCGCATTCCTTTACAGCTTTGGGTAGGGCGTTCCACATTGATGTGGCATAATTGCGAAACGTGTTTATGTTTAGTCCCTTGTTTGAGCCAAATCTGGGTTTAACATGATTTGTTGAGCTCCCTCTGGTGTTGTGGTCGTGGTATTCACTGACCTTTGGGAAGTATTTTGACATGTACATGGGTACCTTAGTCGTATAGTGTATTTTGTAGACCAGGCCCATTGCAAGTTGCTGTACTCTAAGCCATCCTAGGTTGTCAAAGTGGGCAGGGGTGAGGTGGGTTCTAGGAGTAAGGTCAAGTAGTAGTCTGACCAGTTAGTTTTGTGATGTTTGTAATCTTGTTTTTAGCGCCTTTGAGGTGCTTTGGTACCATGAGGTGCAAGCATAGTCGCAGTACCCTTGAATGAGTGCTCCTGCCAGAGTCTTCAGGGTATTCTTGTTTACCAGAGAGGAGATCCGGTACAAGAATCTAGTTTGTTTGGTTGACTTTTTTTATTACCTTGGATGCCATTTTGTCACAGGAAAGATTTGCCTCTAGGATGGAACCTAGTAGGGGTGGAACGGTACGCATTCGAACCGTGTACCGAACAAATACACACATGCCCCGAACCGTGGAGGTCGTACCAAACGGTATGCATTCGGGGCATGTGTGTATTGTTCGGTTATATAATGTTACGTTAGCTACAAACTAACTAATTTTAGCCGCGAGCTAACTAATGTTAGCCGCAAGCTAACCGTGGAAAACGCTCACAGAGAAGTGACTCCACGACACCAGTTCCATTAGTGGGGAAGGGGGGTATATTGACGAGTTAATACTTAGACAAATTTTGCCTATATTTTTCAGTCAGTTCGGTCTTTGTGTGCCAAACATTATTAAAGGTAAACTTTTTTTTTTACCAAATAAATGAGAAGCATGTTTAAATCAGCAATGCCTCCCCTCTTGCTTACCAAAATCTCTCCTAGCTCTAACCGTCACTGTCAAAATAATGTGCCTGATGTCAAATGGCCTTATTCTTTCAGTTTTTGCATGACTACGTCTTTGAGAATAACTGAAAAGTTGGATTATTTTTAGGCTATATATCTTGTGTTGATGTATGGTATTTTTGGTGTTACATTTAGAAAAAATTAAAAACAACGTATACCGAACCGAAAACCGTAAACCTAAAACCGTGATACGAACCGAACCGTCGATTTTGTGAACCGTTCCACCCCTAGAACCTAGGTATGTAATTTCATCTTTCCTTGTGACAATATTGTCACCCACTGTAACTGAGAAGCCGTCGGTCTTGCTGAGTTTGTTATTTGATTCGAAGAGAATGGACTCTGTTTTACCCAGGTGTAATGATAGTTTGTTATCAGCGAGCCAGGTGCAGATTCTGCAGAGTTCTGAGCTGAGGGTTTTTTCAACCTGTAACTTGTTCTTGTCAGAGACCAGCAGGGCTGAGTCGTCCGCGAACAAGAACAAGTTGCAGTCACAAGCTGACGACATGTAATTTGCATAAAAAACTAGGAACAGTAGCGGTCCTAGTATGCTTCCTTGTGGAACACCACAGCTCACTGTGAGGGGGGGGGATAGAGTACCGTTTACCTCCACCATCTGTTCTCTCCCCTCAAGGTAGGATTGCATCCAGCTCACTGATAAACTATCAAAACCAATTGCTTTTAGCTTGTCAATCAGAATGGAGTGAAACACGTTCAACCTACAAACGCAGAAAAAACATGGATGGATGTACTCTTAAAACAGCTAATAACAACATTTATACATAAACTTAAACATATGTACATGATATAAAGACACTATGGTAGTAAGTAATACTGGCCAGCAGCGTAACTAGTAAGGGATATGTACAGATACACAATCTACAGATGTGTAAACAGGATTATATGCAAGTATGTACAAACGGATGTGGAGATGTGTGTGTGTGAATATATATATATATATATATATATATATATATATATATATATATATATATATATATATGTATAGTGAGAATAAATATATATGGTATACAGCATTATTGTACATGCTATCATACAGAGTTACAGTATATGGATAGACTATAGTATGGAGGTAGGTAGTTGTGATTATTATGATTGCAGTGTAAAGCAGTAGGTAGGTAGAAATTCAGTACATGCAATAGAGTTCAAAGTTTGTACAATAACAGAGCCTAGGATATAGGCAAGGGAGTCAGAGTTTATATGGTGGCGGGGGGGGGGGGGGGCTGTCAACTTGGCACAGAGTTCACAGCTGAGCCTGCTTGACTTGGAGCGGAGGTTCCTGTAGCGTCTCCCAGAGAGGATGAGGTCAAACAGTCCATGATTGGGATGAGAGGTCCGCTGGACTGTTGGGTGATGCTCTCTCTGCTCTGCTTTATTTCAGAAGCCTGGTGACCTCTCCAACTACATATCCCTCCAGACTAGAGGTCCTGGTCTTAACCTTGGTGGTCAAACTGGATATCCAGCCCAAGCTGAAGAGATGGAGGAGGAGGAAGCGGCTGGGAAGAGACGAGAGAACATTCCACTGCATCCGTTTAAAGGTGAGAACGTTCCACTGCATCCTTTTAAAGGTGAGAACGTCCCACTGCATCCTTTTAAAGGAGAACGTTCCACTGCATCCTTTTAAAGGTGAGAACGTTCCACTGTATCCTTTTAAAGGTGAGAACGACCCACTGCATCCTTTTAAAGGTGAGAACGACCCACTGCATCCTTTTAAAGGTGAGAACATTCCACTGCATCCTTTTAAAGGTGAGAACGTCCCACTGCATCCTTTTAAAGGTGAGAACGTTCCACTGTATCCTTTTAAAGGTGAGAACGACCCACTGCATCCTTTTAAAGGTGAGAACGACCCACTGCATCCTTTTAAAGGTGAGAACATTCCACTGCATCCTTTTAAAGGTGAGAACGTCCCACTGCATCCTTTTAAAGGTGAGAACGTTCCACTGCATCCTTTTAAAGGTGAGAACGTTCCACTGCATCCTTTTAAAGGTGAGAGCGTTCCACTGCATCCTTTTAAAGGTGAGAGCGTTCCACTGCATCCTTTTAAAGGTGAGAACGACCCACTGCATCCTTTTAAAGGTGAGAACGACCCACTGCATCCTTTTAAAGGTGAGAACTTTCCACTGCATCCTTTTAAAGGTGAGAACTTTCCACTGCACCCGTTTAAAGGTGAGAGCGTTCCACTGCATCCTTTTAAAGGTGAGAACGACCCACTGCATCCTTTTAAAGGTGAGAACGACCCACTGCATCCTTTTAAAGGTGAGAACGTTCCACTGCACCCGTTTAAAGGTGAGAACGTTCCACTGCACCCGTTTAAAGGTGAGAACGTTCCACTGCATCCTTTTAAAGGTGAGAACGTTCCACTGCATCCTTTTAAAGGTGAGAACGTTCCACTGCATCCTTTTAAAGGTGAGAACGTTCCACTGCACCCGTTTAAAGGTGAGAACGTTCCACTGCATCCTTTTAAAGTTGAGAACGTTCCACTGCATCCTTTTAAAGGTGAGAACGTTCCACTGCATCCGTTTAAAGGTGAGAACGTTCCACTGCATCCTTTTAAAGGTGAGAACGTTCCACTGCATCCGTTTAAAGGTGAGAATGTCCTCTGCCTCCTTTACTTCCAGTGCCACTGGTTAACATGGTAAAACGTGGTTGAATGCCACCACCCACTTCAATGATAGCGTTGTGAACGCATAATCTCTGTCTTAAATTATGGCTATGTGTCTAATCTGCCCGTCGCTTATCAATGACTTGTTTGCAGTCAACATTGTCGAAACGGATTGTTTTTTAATCGCTTCATTTCCATTTTATAGCATTTTGAAAAGCCCTAGTTTTCAAGGAATATATAAAGATTCCGTGATAATCGGCATTTACTGGAATATTCTGGCATACACAAACGTTGTCATTTTTCTGCCTATTTATGAATCGTTTTCAAATAAACGCTAGATTATCGATAGTATATGTGTACTTATGCACGCTATAGAAGCGGGCTGAAATATCGATTCTTTCATTTCCTGATCAGCGATCACAGCCACACACACACACACACCTCAGATCAGATGTTATCCAAAAAGATTATTCCAATTCGGGCGGCTAGGTGGTGTAGTGGACAAGGCACTCGCCACCAGTGTGGAGACGCTAGGATTCGCGTGTTCGAATCCAGCTCTCCACATTGTTTTCAGTTTAGCTGGTCGTCCGCAGTAATACACATTGGCCGTATTACGGGGAGGGAAAACTGAAGGGTGGGGATCGAACGTTGTGAACAAGCGACTCCTACAAGTCGGTTGGTGCGCCTGCGCAGTAGAATCAGGAAGTGTCGGGGGCAGCGTGAGCCTCCCACGCGTTACTCCTCGACACTGAGAGATCGAGCTGCGCAGGTGAAAAGATGCGACTGCTGTTACCTCAAGTACCGGAGGGGACTTGTGCTATGTATGACTTAGTCCACATTGCAGCCGGCTTGTGGGAGGCAAGAAACAGCGTTCGTGACAGGGGAGGGTTGAATTGGATGATACGAAATTGGGATGGGAGAAAATATAGAAAATGGGAGAAAAAGTGGATCAAAAAAACAAAAAAAAAGATTATTCCAATTCCTGATCGCCATTCCAAATATCGATCGTGTTTATTGATTCAGCGTTGGGTACTGTAAATACATAATCCACGCGTTGTCCGGGCCGCCGATCACAATGGATTCTTCAGTTGGCTTGACAGAAAAGTAAAATGAGGAAACTGGCCCCCCCCCCCCATCAGTCTAAGTAATGGGGTGCAGTTACACAGGGAGAGACGATAGGGGGCGGTATCTTCCCAATTGAGCTCAGAGAGTCTGCAACACTAACCTGAGGCTCGATTGATGAAATATGAATTCAAATCGCCAATAAAAAATAAATACGGCAAACAAACACTATATAGCGTTGGTGGCACTCAACTGGCGGCATGAACTAACGACAACGCGTTGCTGGCACTCAAAGTGTTAAAGGTGTTGTTGTCTTGACTCTGCAGCACGTTGGGTTTGAAACGGCACAATGACTATGGGGTTAAAGGTCAGACTTTCACTTTACATCCATATTGGGTGTAGGAGTTGTAACCCTCTTCCTATAAGGTTGTGGCTAGGGGTGGGGGAAATAATTCTACAGCAATATTTCACCGATATTATATCAATACAGTGACTTATCTGGGGCGGCTAAGTGGCGCAGTGGGCAAGGCGCTCGCCACTAACGCAGGAGATGCTGGGTTCGAGCCCAGCTCTCGGCATTGCTACCAGCTTGGCTGGTCGTTCATACTAACACAATTGGCAGTGTTAGGGGTGGGAAAGCTGGTGGGTGGGGATTGGACGTTGTGGACAGCGACTCCTACAGGTCGGTTGGTGCGCCTGTACAGCAGAATCGGGAAGTATCGGGGGCAGCGTGAGCCTCCCACATGTTACTCCTCGCCACTGAGAGATTGCGCTGTTCAGGTGAAAAGATGCGACAACTGCCTCCTCGTGTACCGGAGGGGACACGTGATGCAAGGCTTGGTTCTCACTGCAGCCGACCAGTGGGAGGCATAGTCTAGCAACGTTCGAGACAGGGGAGGGGAGAATTGAAGGGAGAATTGGCGAGGTGAAATTGGGATGGGAGAGAAATGGAAAAATAAGGAGAAAAAGTGGATAAAAAAACGTCTGGTGACTCAGCCCTAGCTGTGGCGCCTGCTGGCTGCTGTGGTGTTGACGTCTGGTGACTCAGCCCTAGCTGTGACGCCTGCTGGCTGCTGTGGTGTTGACGTCTGGTGACTCAGCCCTAGCTGTGGCGCCTGCTGGCTGCTGTGGTGTTGACGTCTGGTGATTCAGCCCTAGCTGTGGCGCCTGCTGGCTGCTGTGGTGTTTTCAATCAATTTCCCATGAATGCCTTCGCTTGTCGCGTCTTGTGTGCTTTCTTTTTAGCATGCAGACTTTTTGCAGAGCAAATTCTTGGTGGTCAAGGTGACTGCGTATTTGTTTTCCATTATTGCAAAAGATTCTGTGCGTGAAGAAACGGTCACATCTCAATCTGGTCATACATCTGTTATCGTGAGATGGCTGAACAAGCTGGTCCCGCCAGACCATTTGAGGCTAAAGCTGACCAAGCTGGTAGCACCACAGTATTTGAGGCTGTAGCAGAAAGCTGACCAATCTGGTCGCACCACAGTATTTGAGGCTGTCGCAGAAGACTGACCAAGCTGGTCGCACCACAGTATTTGAGGCTGTAGCAGAAGACTGACCAAGCTGGTCGCACCACAGTATTTGAGGCTGTAGCAGAAAGCTGACCAATCTGGTCGCACCACAGTATTTGAGGCTGTAGCAGAAGACTGACCAATCTGGTCGCACCACAGTATTTGAGGCTGTAGCAGAAGACTGACCAAGCTGGTCGCACCACAGTATTTGAGGCTGTAGCAGAAGACTGACCAAGCTGGTCGCACCACAGTATCTGAGGCTGTAGCAGAAAGCTGACCAATCTGGTCGCACCACAGTATTTGAGGCTGTAGCAGAAGACTGACCAAGCTGGTCGCACCACAGTATTTGAGGCTGTAGCAGAAAGCTAACCAAGCTGGTCGCACCACAGTATCTGAGGCTGTAGTAGAAGACTGACCAAGCTGGTCGCACCACAGTATCTGAGGCTAAAACAGCGAAAGTGACTGGTGTGTTGAAACGCTTGTGGTCTCAATTTCTGTACATGCTCCAGAACTTAATCAATCAATCAATACAAAGATTAAACATTGTCGCAAATGTTTTTTAGGCTGAGTGACTACACACTAGGGGCGGGATCCACAAAGAATGGATTGCACGGTGCTAATTGCACCTTTACTTACAATTCATAATGAATTGAAAATGGGGGACCCTGGTGTAAACAAGACGTAAGTCTTTCTCTGGTCTGCATCCCCTTAATAATTGTGTGTATTGAGCTGTACTGTATTGTATCCATTCTGCAATCTGTTGATACATTTTTCAATCAATCACCTGCGCGGTGATTGATTGATTGAAAAATTTTAACCAAGTGTAACCAGTATACATGTTTCACTACAGGAGAGGACCCCGGGGAAGGACCTAACGCCCAGCCTGGAGGAGACACCGCGGCGCAGGGCTTCCACCGCTGTCTGCTCTGTGGGGAGGAGTTCTACGAAGCGCACCGGCTGACGCGCCACATGAAGACTCACTCCGCAGAGAAACCCCACGCCTGCTCCATCTGCGGCAAGCGCTTCACGCGGAAGGTGAACGTCGTCGTCCACCAGCGGGTTCACACGGGGGAGAGACCCCACGCCTGCCCGGTGTGCGGAGCGAGCTATGCCCAGCTGGGATGCCTGAAGAGGCACCAGCTGAGACACGCGGCGGAGAGACCCCACCGCTGCCCCGTGTGCGGCCGGGGCTTCGTCCAGCGGCGGTACCTGACGCAGCACGAGCGGACGCACACGGGCGAGCGGCCGTACCCCTGTGCCCTGTGTCCGAAGCGCTTCGCCTCGGCGTCGGGCCTGAAGGACCACCAGAAGACGCACGCGGCTCGGAACCTCCACCGCTGTCCGTCCTGCGCCAAGGTGTTCACCACGCAGGCGTCGTTCAGGGACCACATGCGACTGCACACGGGACAGAGGCTGCACCCCTGCCCGCTGTGCTGGAAGGGCTTCAACCGGCCCGGCCTGCTGAGGAAGCACCTGAAGAACCACGAGAGGGACGCCGCCGAGCCCACGGGCCTCTGTGACGAGGTGAGCCGCGGGACAACCGCAGGCCTCTGTGATGAGGGGAGCCGCGGACCAACCGCAGGCCTCCGGGACAAGGTGAGCCCCATCAGGTTCAGTCGCTCATTATAAGAAGCTCCTAAAAACCAACCTTTACTTAACAGGGTTTTTTCTCAAAAGTTAAGTTAAGAATAATTGCTCTCTTACAATCATGGAACATGTCAATGTGACACTAGAAAAGCATCAGCATTTGGGGGATTTTGGACTGTGTAGAGATGACCACAGTGGAAACAAGTCTTGGACTATTTTGTGTTTTACCTTAAACCAAGTGCACCATATTGCATGTGCAATCTTGTGTCTTAAAGGATGAACTAAATTGTAATGTGTTGAAAATGTCATGTAGCATATTGATCAAGGAGAAGCCGCCTTTTCTCAGTCCTTGCCCCACAATAGTGGAACGAACTGCCCGCCACAGTTGGGACAGCCGAAACCCGTCCAATCTTTCGCCGTCGACTAAAGACGCACTTCTTCGACCATTATCTGAAATGAAAAAAAAAAATAATAATAATCTAACCTTACTGTCATGCACTTCTAATCCTAATATACTAACCTACACTGTAGCACTCAACACTTTGATTAATATTGTTACTCAGCTGATAGAGTAGTGCCCTTCCTGATGACTTGTCGTACAGAACTTGTAAGTTGCTTTGGATAAAAGTGTCAGCTAATGACTAAATGTAAATGATATATTTCAGACACTGTCTTCCACAGTACAGAACAGTTCATTGACAATTCTTAACTGTCATTATTGTTTATGTACGTTCAGCAACTTACTGTTCCTGTTATAAATGTGATTTGCTATAAGTTAGTTGCTCATCAGTTGCCAAAATGAATGACAGTCAATCTTCTCCCCCGTCTGAATCTCTTGGAGGAAACGCCCCTCCGCTGCTTCCTGTGTGAGAAGGACTTCTCCTCGCCGGAGAAGCTGCTGCAGCACGAGCGGCTCCACCAGAGTGCCGCGCAGTACGTCTGCGACATCTGCGGCCGCGGCTTCACCAGGGCGTCCCGTCTGCAGGAGCACACGAGGTCCCACACCGGGGAGAGACCATACCAGTGCGGCGTCTGCAAGAAACGCTTCTCCGTCAGGAGGGTTTTCAGAAAGCACCTGGAGATCCACGGCGGAGAGGGATTCGACGCTTCACTGCCGTCCGCTGGAGACGTGAAGGTGACAGTGGGGGGGTGCAGTAGAAGACAATGACCCCTAAAAGCACCGTTCTTGACTCAAATTCGATCCGTCGCGCTCTTAATGTCCTGCGCGACCCCCAGCAGGACTTGACCTCTCAATTGTTCGTCAGATGAATGGACAGCAAGTGTTTTAACAAGTTCCATGTGGGTTTTAACAAGTTTAACAAGTTCTTTTCCCGATTATTCTTGTACAAATCCAGATTGCGATCGCTCCCAAGCCGATCAGCAGGATTGTGATGATGTACACATCTTCAACATCCTCAATTTCAAGAGAAAACAGGCATATTGATCGCCATTTATTCCAACTGTCAATCGCAAAGCCCGCTTGATATGTCCCGATTGGACACAGCGGATCAGCTGCGTTTTGCTTCCTTGAAGAGAAAATTCGATCAATTGCTCCAAATGACCAGCTTACTAGTTGATCCATTGTAGTTGCGTAGGGAGCCAAGTCTGTTGAAGAGAGTAGAATCCACGCCGTCAGGGAGGCAGTTAGGGCCGGCGATAGGAATGACCTTGGAGCAGGGCTGTACGCTAAGCTTTTTCACTAGGGGCACACTTGCCCCTAAATGAGAAATTTAGGGGCAAAAAAAAAATTTTGGGGGCAAATTTTTAAATAACAATTTTACCATTATTTATATCGATTGTTTTTGATTTAAGAAAAAAAAGAATTTTATATAATTTATTTTTTTAATAAAATATATATATTATATAATCATACTTGTAGTTGTATTATCTGCGAGACATCGCCACCACGCAACAAGTCAAAATGCTCGCTATATGCAACCAGCTCCACTGTCTGTGTGTACTCGAGTAGCCTCCAGCTACGGCCAGGATTCTCCGGAGCTGCAGCTGGAACCTATACTGTAGCCTCCAGCTACAGCCAGGATTCTCCGGCGCTGCAGCTATTGACTATATTCAGCGTGCCCTCAGCTCGAATACGCATCGACTCATAAGACATTGATATCAGGAGCTATCTGTAGCTACTGCTATATAAGACAACTCCTCAGTGAACTATTTAGTTTAATGGGACGTTTCGTTTTGAACAGTGAGCTAACACGAGCTATCATGCACTACTAGACTTGCTGGAGCATTTGTTGATATTAGTAGCTAGCCGGCTGGCAGGCTCACCGAGGTCCCAGTGTCCCACTAGAGACTAGTGTTTACAACAGCCACGGGTGCGGGAGGGCTGGAGGAGGAGGAGCAGCAGACGCCGCAGCTCTCTCCGTGTGTCTGAGTTCAGTTCGGCTCACTATAGGAGGTCGAATGCGTCGAAAATATGAAGCAATACTAACTTTACTTTTATTCATAGCTAAATCAGACAGTCAGCGAGTCTATCGGAGTGAGTGCTCAGTCGATTGTTCCCGCTGATCATGCTCAGCTCGCGTGAGTGCAGGGCTGTACACTGCGACGAGATTATCGCAAATTGCCCCTTTAATTGGCCGTTGCGATTGGTAAATAATATTTGGGGGCGGGCTTGCGAGTAGTGATTTCAAGCCTTGCATTCGCATTTCACTCCTAAATGATCCAAGGCGTGTGATGACGCTGAGCACTCAGGTATGATCAGCGGGGTAAATCAACTGAGCACTCACTCTGATAGACTGGCTGACTGTCTGATTTAGCTATGAAGAAAAGTAAAGTTAGTAGTAGGGATGGGAATCGATGGTTCCTAACTGGGTTTTGGTCATATGCTCCCGAAATTCTCCCGCTGTTTGGCTGCTTCTATGTGCAGTGAAAACTACTCGAAATGCTTTAGAACCTAGTCATTGATTTAGTTCAGGGTTAGCCGCGGAACTAACGCTAGCTAACGTGAGCTAATCAAGCTCACAGAGAGAGATAAACAGCTGACAGCAGGTAGTACAGGTACAAATACAATAAAACAAGGGGTGGGGGCTGTTGTGTAAACCTTGTGTCGCGTCAATCTGGTCCACACGTTACTCGTTCATTTCTCAGCCCGTGCTGAGATATGCCCATTCCGCGGTCTGTTAATAAAGTTTTCAATCAGACAGATGTATGGAAAGGCTTTTATTATAACATTCGTTGAGGTAAAATCATTATGCCTCATTTAGTCATCCTGCGGAGCACTGGTCTCCTACTCGTCGGCCGCGGGGAGCTAATGTTAGTAGCTTTGTTGTTGTCAGCACACAGGACATTCAGGAAGTCAAAAACTAATAGCGCTTGCCGATTGGTGCTAAGAACAGCAGGGCGGGTGCAAGCGGTGTGACGTAATTGGCAGACTCGACTGTCAATCAAAATTATTCTGTTTTCCGTCAGAATGAATGAATGAGAACTTTATTAACAGATTGCATAATGGGTACAATACAGTACAGGAGGATGAAGACTAGAAAAAGACTTTCGGCTTTTTTACATAAGGGTCCTCCATTTTCAATTCATCAAAACATTTAGAGACATACAAATATACAGTAGTTTCATTAAAATGCTATTGATTGATTGATTGATTGATTTAAAACTTTATTAACATATTGCAGAATGGGTACAGTATAGCTCAATACATACAATTGTTAAGGGGATGCAGACCAGAGAAAGACTTTTGTCTTGTTTACATCAGGGTCCCCCATTTTCAATTCATCATATTTCATATCTAAATCATATAATATCTCATTGCTAAATATATGCAATATATAATCTAATAATCCAATAATCTAAATCTAATATATAATATAAAAATGCTAAATGCATGGGTATTTTATTTTGTCTTTAATGTTAGCTTGCAAACTCAAATACTGTCTTGGTAAGCCTCATAATGAATTGTTTGGGGTAAAAAAGAAAAACATTGTGATGTGTATCGTGTATCGCCGAAAGGTCAGAAAATATCGTGATATCATATTTAGGCCATATCGCCCAGCCCTAGTTGGTTCATTATAAAAGATACAAACCTGGGGGAGCTCCAGTAGCTCACCACATATCTCGGCGCTATTTCTGCGTCGGGGAAAACCGTGCTGCGTTACGGATCTGGTGGACTCCGAGTTCGATTCCCGGACCCGCCGTCATTTGCCAGAATGTCTTCCCCTGCTCTATATCCCGTTTCACCCTGTATCTGTCGGTCATGCTTGACCAGAAAAGCGATAAACGCTAAAAAAAAAAAAAAAATATATACAAACCTGACAACAAAAGCACTTAAATGTTAAATAAAAGGACCACAGTAAGAGGCAGGAGGAACATATTTTTTTGCACTATAATGGTAAAATTGTTATTAAAAAATTTGCCCCTAAAACATATTTTTTGCCCCTAAATTAGTGTGCCCCTAGTGAAAAAGCTTAGCGTACAGCCCTGGAGTGACGTCATCGCGTCATCACACGCCTTGGATAATTTAGGAGTGAAATGCGAATGCAAGGCTTGAAAGCACTACTCGCAAGCCCGCCCCCAGATAATATTTACCAATCGCAACGGCCAATTAAAGGGGCAATTCGCGATCATCTTCTCTCCCTCTCTAGAAACTTAGCATTAGTCATCTTCTCCCCCTCTCTAGAAACTTAGCATTTATCATCTTCTCCCCCTCTCTAGAAACTTAGCATTTATCATCTTCTCTCCCTCTCTAGAAACTTAGCATTAGTCATCTTCTCCCCCTCTCTAGAAACTTAGCATTTATCATCTTCTCCCCCTCTCTAGAAACTTAGCATTTATCATCTTCTCTCCCTCTCTAGAAACTTAGCATTAGTCATCTCTCCCTCTCTAGAAACTTAGCATTAGTCATCTCTCCCTCTCTAGAAACTTAGCATTAGTCATCTTCTCTGCCTCTCTAGAAACTTAGCATTAGTCATCTTCTCTGCCTCTCTAGAAACTTAGCATTAGTCATCTCTCCCTCTCTAGAAACTTAGCATTAGTCATCTTCTCTCCCTCTCTAGAAACTTGCCTCTCTCCCTCTCTAGAAACTTAGCATTAGTCATCTTCTCTCCCTCTCTAGAAACTTAGCATTAGTCATCTTCTCTCCCTCTCTAGAAACGTAGCATTAGTCATCTTATCTCCCTCTCTAGAAACTTAGCATTAGTCATCTTCTCTCCCTCTCTAGAAACTTAGCATTAGTCATCTTATCTCCCTCTCTAGAAACGTAGCATTAGTCATCTTCTCTCCCTCTCTAGAAACTTAGCATTAGTCATCTTCTCTCCCTCTCTAGAAACTTAGCATTAGTCATCTTCTCTCCCTCTCTAGAAACTTAGCATTAGTCATCTTCTCTCCCTCTCTAGAAACTTAGCATTAGTCATCTTCTCTCCCTCTCTAGAAACTTAGCATTAGTCATCTTCTCTCCCTCTCTAGAAACTTGCCATTAGTCATCTTCTCTCCCTCTCTAGAAACTTAGCATTTATCATCTTCTCTCCCTCTCTAGAAACTTAGCATTTATTATCTTCTCTCCCTCTCTAGAAACTTAGCATTAGTCATCTTCTCTCCCTCTCTAGAAACTTAGCATTAGTCATCTTCTCTCCCTCTCTAGAAACTTAGCATTTATCATCTTCTCTCCCTCTCTAGAAACTTAGCATTTATTATCTTCTCTCCCTCTCTAGAAACTTAGCATTAGTCATCTTCTCTCCCTCTCTAGGAACCTGAGGACGTCTCCATCTCCGACACCACCCGGCTAACGTCTGGCCAGTCCCTGCGTCCAGAGGGGGTCCAGGATTTAACGGATAACGTGGGAGAAGACTATGATGAAGGAAAGGAGACATTCCTCAAAACCTTTCGACGCAGTAAGTGTTACTTTGTGAAGCTGTATGAATGTGAACATGGATAGCTAAATGTTATACTGTATATAACTGAATCTGTAAAAAATATAATATAAAAGAAATATACTATACATAACATTTAGATAAATAGTCACTTTACTCGGCTAAAACTAGGGCCCTATGGAATCCGCGATCGCGGAATCACAGAGGATTTCACGGAATTGAGATATTAACCTCTTAACAGGTGGGGTCAGGCCATGGGGAGGGGGGGGGGGAATAGAGGAAGTAGGTGAAAGTTGATGAGCGAAAATTTGTTGTGAGTGAATCTTCAGAACGCGGATAGCCATGGAGGATTTTGGATTTTTTGTTGGTATATGGTTTACTAAAACCTTTCTCAAGCACTCAATTTTTAATGGATCTTTATAAAACTTGGATCTGTACTACATAAGACTTCAGGCTATGGAACCGCAGTGTTTTCCAGCTCATACCTCTATGCCAGAACTTAACAACGGGAATCTGGAAACCACTAAAGAGAAATGTGAGTACACAAGTTAAACTCAAGTTCAAACCTCTGTTACTCTTATTTCATTAACACTAAAAGTGATTATCCTGTAGTAACTTCAGAATATTACCTTTCAAAAGAGACCAGGCTCATGCATGTACTATTAGTATACAGTATAAAGCTAAGCTTTGCCAAAAAGAAAAGCGCTCGTCTCATCTCTGGTCTTTGGAAAGACCAGATGAGGTCAGAGGAGTTTGATAGTACTTACTGAGGATGGCCATATAATGTTGATATTTAAACCTAAAAAATTATTATACAGAGAGAAGCTTCAGCAAGTACAAAACGCTTCTGACCGACAAAAGAGAATCCCTCACTGAGGAAAATGCAAAGCGCCTAACCAATGCCATCATGTATCACAATGGTGATATCAGCCAGAGATGGGGAGAAGCATGAACCTTTAAAGGACATCTTTGAGAAATTACATTTTACTGTTTTTGTCTGATTTCTTTTAAACAAATAATTATTTTGTATTATTTAATTATTATTTATGCATTGAACTGAACTGAAAAAAAGATAAATCATAACTGGCACTGAACATTGAAATGCACTGTGCAGATGTACTGTTATTAAAGTTAGTTAATTCGTTTTTTTGGTTAAACTTAAAGGCCCACTTGCATGTTGTATTTTTGTTCAATAAACAATGTGACTAGGCCAACGGTGACTTTCATGAAGAGGGGGAAAAAATATCTAAATTGACCCAGTTTTAGCGTTTTTATCAAACATTTTGTCAGCCCAACCACAACCACCACGCACATGGATATTTTAATCCATGGTTCATAACGTGCGCGTGTCATCTTAATGATGACGTCACAGCAGGTACAGGGCAGCAGGGGCTCTGAGAATCACAGGCAGGTAGTGGGAGGAAGCAAAGCCTTCTTGTTACTACTAGCCGAGGAGCTAGTATCTGTTTCACCTAACACTAGTGCACCGTGATCATAGCCATTTATCTCTAAAGCTAACCACTATTTGTAAAAGCAACAACCACGTTACCATATTTGTAAATACTCATGTAAATCATTGTGTCGTTGTACATATTGTGTATATAACGTTAGTAGCTAAGTTAGCTAGCTAGCATTCCCGAAACTCCTAACATGCCCCGATTTAAAATGGTTCTCTCCTCTTTGTATACCTTTGTCCTCACAAACAAAGTATTCTGCCAGGGAACTTATGGACACGACAGTAGTAAGTTAGTAGTTATAAGGTGTTTGAGCTTGTAACGTTAACGTTAGTTAGCTATCGTGGTAGCCCCTTTCGTGACCGAGTGCATCAGTCATGAAATGGGCTACTATCGTATCAACATGCCGTGACGTAGGGGTGGACGGTATAAACGGTATACGGTATAAACGGTATTAATTTGCTCTACGGTATGGATTTTGACTATACCGTTTAACCGGTAGAGCAGCTCTAAAATAGCAATGACGTCATGTAACCACAGCGCGACTATTTCAATCGCATTTGCCCCTAAAAATAGATAGAATCAGTCATAGATAATAGATATGTGCAAACTGGAAAAAGTTATTTAGGAGGCTTCGCGCAGTGGGCGTGTCAACACGCAATTGTCATTTCATAATAAACACATATCACCGCGGCGCACAGCAAGTTTCAATTTCAGTTCCTGGCATTTTTAACCAGTGGAGAAAGGTAAGATATTTCCCTATCGTTTTTCTTATATGAATTATTCTACGTTAATAAAACATACCTGGTGATCAACTACAGTTTGCTGTAAACATTACGATATGTGTGTAGTGTTATGATAACGACGGCAGCAGCGGGAGCCGGGAGGAAGGCGTGCAGCAGTGGATTTGCGAATAGCATGCAGCTGCAGAGTCGCAGAGCCAGTGGCTCTTTCAGGTCTGGTCACAGGCCCGTCAAACAGCGCCCCCCCACCCTTGCGCCGTTCTGACCCCCATCGTCTCTAAGCATTTTGTGTGTCAATTTGTTGACACATGTGTCAATTTGTTGACACATGTGTCAATTTGTTGACACAATTGTCAATTCTTAAAGCTGAGGATGAGTGGCACCTTTGTCTCAATTCTTATTCAATTCAATTCGCTCTGCGGCTCTGCAGCTACATATGCTTCTAGCAAAATCCAGCCCCGCTGTTTGCAATGGGAGCAGGAGTCTCGACTCGGGACTTATTTTATTTGGAATATAATGACTTTATACGCAAAAGTAGCCTAGTTTTAAGTTAAAATATTATAAATCTACATGCCTTGAGGATGTCATTCTTTATATAGCCTGCCTATCAGGCAAAAAAAATTATTCTAACAGAAACACTGATACCGTGATATATACCGTTACCGTCTATGCTTCAAATTATACCGTGATATAAATTTTAGACCATACCGTCCACCCCTACCGTGACGTGTAGCTTGCTAGCCGGCATGATGTGTGCAGTGCTTTGCCCCACAGGTCTGAGAAGAGGACCTGCACATTTTACTCGTTCCCCAAACTCTTTTTTATGCCCCGATTTAAAATGGTTCACGACAGACATAATGCTAACGTTAGCGGGGTAACGTTAACGTTAGCCAGAGCCATATAGCCAGCTTGGTACTATGACCCGGACGGGCATAAGGCGACAGCCTAACAGACCAATAGCGGCTACGTACTGAACAGGCTGCCTAGTGGTAAATGTAGTACTTAAACTACGACATTAAAAACCTTATAACTACCTTGTTTCAACCAAAAATGCAGTTGTAGCTGGTCCATCAAAGTCTCTCTGACGATTAAACCCATTTGCGTCTTGTAAGGCGTCCATTTGGATCAAGGAAATAGCTTTCTGCACTTGTCAAACTCCATTGTAGTGGTTCAGAAGTAGGGGAAAGTTAACCGCAGTGACGTCACGGCACTGATGGCGTCTGCTAAGCTTTTTGATTGGCTCCATACATGTTATTCGTGCATGGACCTTTTGAACCCTTTCTGAGTGGAATTTCCGGCGTCAAATGGAAAAAAATAAATAATGAAATTAGATACCAATGATGTAAACTACCCATAATTGAAGAGTAGGGTTTAACCTGCAAGTGGGCCTTTAAATCCAAAAAAATAAATAAAACAGAAATACGAAAATGGGAAAATTCTAAACCGAGAAATCCGAAAACAGGAAAATTCAAATCCGAAAACAGGAAAAGATTAAACGGATTTCATAGGCCCCTACTAAAACCTTGGAATCTCAAGGAGATTCAACACCACATCCTAGGTGGTTCAAAGTTAAAGGTACACAACATTTCCCAACATTATTGGAAATGGGCTTACAGTCTTCTCCAGAGTCAGACAAGAGGATGGATTCCAAATTATTTTCTGTGCGTTCAGTAGAAACCTATCCGGCTGCAAGCTAGCCTAGCTTAGCACAAATGAATGGAACCAGATACGGACCACTAGCCTGGCTTAAAACTCCGGGAGAGGTGTTTTTGGCCAACAGCTAGGCTAGCTCAGTTATTCACCATCAAAGATGGAAAAATAATAATGTATATTGTCCTTTGGTTCATTACAATTTACTCGAGCATAGTAACAGACACAATATTTCTGACACTGGGAATACATTCCCTGAGGTCCATAGCTATACCAAGAACATGCAAACGGACCTTGTAGAAGTGGAGCAATCTTCCATTTACTTGGGTATGTACTTTTAGGCAAATCTTCTGAAAATATGGCTCGGGCTTAAGAGGTTAAACAAAGTGTGCATTTATAAATCCCTTTTGATCTCAAACGTTTCAGCAAGAATGTATGAGTCCTTAGCTTCAGCAGTTTGTCAAACCTAAGTAAGTCTTGATATTTAGTGGAAACCTTCTTTCCCGCTCTCTCAGGGAAGCCTCTGAACAGGAAGCACGTCTGTCCCGTCTGCAGCAAGGCCTTCGTGTCGCCATCCAAACTCGGAGACCACGAGAAAACACACACTGCAGAGAAACCCTTCTCCTGCTCCGTCTGCAAGAAGAGCTTCTCCACACCTTCCAACCTGAGAGCCCACGTGAAGACCCACCTGGCGGAGAGACCACACCCCTGTCCCCTCTGCCCGAAGGGCTTCCTGCGCCCGAGCTTATTGAGGAAGCACATGCAAAAACACGAGCAGGACAGCGTCATACCGGAACCCGTGGACGGCACAGGCGAGGTGAGTCGAGGACCGGTCCACAGCCAGATGGTTTATGATGTAGAGGTGAGTCGAGGACCGGTCCACAGCCAGATGGTTTATGATGTAGAGGTGGGTCGACGACCGGGCCACAGCCAGATGGTTTATGATGTAGAGGTGGGTCGACGACCGGGCCACAGCCAGATGGTTTATGATGTAGAGGTGAGTCGAGGACCGGTCCACAGCCAGATGGTTTATGATGTAGAGGTGGGTCGAGGACCGGTCCACAGCCAGATGGTTTATGATGTAGAGGTGGGTCGAGGACCGGGCCACAGCCAGATGGTTTATGATGTAGAGGTGAGTCGAGGACCGGTCCACAGCCAGATGGTTTATGATGTAGAGGTGGGTCGAGGACCGGGCCACAGCCAGATGGTTTATGATGTAGAGGTGGGTCGAGGACCGGTCTTGAAGCCGGCTTGTGAAACGGTACCAGCAGTGGCTACAGGGTTAGAGAAGCCGGCTTGTGAAACGGTACCAGCGGTGGCTACAGGGTTAGAGAAGCCGGCTTGTGAAACGGTACCAGCGGTGGCTACAGGGTTAGAGAAGCCGGCTTGTGGCTGGAGACGGGTACCAGCAGTGGCTACAGGGTTAGAGAAGCCGGCTTGTGGCCGGAAAGGTCGCTGGTTCCAATAAGATGGTACCGGCCTTGAACTTTGACACTTTTTCAGATACTCTGGCTGAACGGTCAAGCTGAAGATGAGGAGGAGGAGGAGGAGGAGGAGGAGGAGGAGGAGGAGGAGGAGGAGGAGGAAGAAGAAGAAGAAGAGGAGGAGACGGGAGCCGACGAATCAAGCATCAAGCAGGAGAAGAAAGATGAGGTAGGTGGGTTTGTGTTTGCAACTGGGATTCATTGTGCAAGTCATTGCAGCTTTAAAGCGGAACAACTCATTGAAAGTAATGGGTGTTACTTATTTGCAAGCTAGAGGTATCCTGAAGCTAATGGTGGCCTTTGGTTTCAATAAGCAATGATAACATGCTGGCATTAAAGGAACACGTCAACATTATGTGCTTACCCTCTTCTCCACAGACAAGAAGATGGATACCAATTTCCTCTGTGTTCAGTAGAAAGCTATCCGCCTGCAAGCTAGCCTAGCTTAGCACAAATTTATGGAAGCGGATACAGACCAGCCTAGCTGTTGGCCAAAAACACCTCTCCAGAGTTTTAAGCTAGGCTAGTGGTCCGTATCCGCTTCCATTCATTTGTGCTAAGCTAGGCTAGCTTGCTTGCAGCCAGATAGTATTCTACTGAACGCACAGAGTGGAAATTGGTGTCTGTCTGACTCTGGAAAAGACGGTGAGCGCATTTCCCATAATGTTGCCGTGTTCCTTAAAAAAAAAAATATATAGAATAAATGGTTCGAACAATAAATCAATCGGTTTCAGTCGCTAATTTTAACACTTTGAATGCCCATCACGAGATATCTCGGGTTATCAGCCCGCGGGTTGAATGCCCATCACGAGAATTCTCGTTTTATTTTTTTTATTAGCGATCTGAATTCATATTTCATCAACCGAGTCTACCGTTGGTACAGCAGCCCCGCCAGGCGCTCAGATGTGAAAAAAGCGCCCCCTATCGTCTCCCAGATGGTAATGCACCCTTTTGGATTGGACTCAATGAAAATGCACGAGAAAAAAAAAATCCGGAATCCACATTTTACTTCTCACGCATGTAACCGGAGCCGATCAGCTTCATTCTGGACCCTCAGCACAGCGTGTAATATGTGTAAGACTGTAAGAGCGATCAGGAACTGAGAGAATCGATTTTCAGCGCGCGGCACCAGCGTGCACACGTACACATATACTATCAATAATCTAGCGTTTATTTGAAAACGATTCATAAATAGGCAGAAAAATGACAACGTTCTAGAATATTACAGTACAGGGCGATTATCATGGAATCTCTTATTTTTTCCGTGAAAACTAGGGCTTTTCAAAATGCTATAAAACGGAAATGAACCGATAAAAAAACAATCCGCTTCGACAATGTTGACTGGAAATGAGTCATTGATAATGCGACGGGCAGATTAGACACATAGCCATAATTTAAAACATAGATTAGGCGATATTAATGCTAACATTGAAGTGGATGGTGGGCATTCAAGCACTAAATGTGCGCCCCCTGCTGGGCACTGAAAGTGTTAAGAAGCTCGTAAAGATTTTTTTTTTCTTAACAGGGTATTTTCTTAAAAGATAAATTCAGAATAATACCAATCCCATCTCTTCTCCACTGCCTTCCATCCTTGTGTGTTTGTGTTAAGCTTGTCCCTTGTTGTCATCAAATGTAATATCTATACTACCATATATTTTTAATACAAGGTCAAACACGCATCATACAGATCATGTAGTAATAAGTTGAGGTTGTATGAAAAGGAAAACCCAGGATAAGCTGCAGCCGCCGCTGCTATGCACCATGTTCAGTTCACAGTGTATTTTTAAAATAATGTATTAAATGCTACAATTCAGTTTTGTTTTCCTGTTGAATCGCACCTTTAACACTTCCAGTGCCATTCACTGATTTACACGTTTCTGACGCCCGACCGTTGAGTGCCAATCACGTGTTAACACGTTTCTGGATCGTTTTTCATTTCTTTCGATTTGAATACCCTATTCCATCCAGGGAGCCTGCTGTTATCATAGGGAATGAGTCTGAGATCGCAAAAGTCCAATGCCGCCGCCTGGTTGTATGCGGCCGGTATTGCACATCCTTTGAAACGTTGAGTCTTTGGCAGTGCGTCGATGATATAGGTCCGGGCAGACTATTCTTAGTCGGACAAGTGTAGCGGTTCTAATGCTCGGATTGAGAAGAAACAATACTCCTGTGGTGGATTCTGTGTTGGATTATGTTGGCGGAACGATGGACATCAATACTTGGAATGGCGATCAGATAATTTGAATATTCCTTTCGGGGTACATCCTAGTGAAGGTAAGGGCTATATGGTATCAATCTTGCGTTGATCCAATAATGTTTTCATTGCGATCCGAGCGTATGTGTGTAATGCTACTCCATAACGTATTCCGTTGGTGACGATCAAAGCATCGAAAAAAGACCCCCCCCCTCCCCAACCTTTCATGCATTCATGATGGAACATAATACCGATCATATGCATTTGATTTCTTTAAAGTAGCGTTTGTAGGGACAAAACACCAATGCATTTACTATAATACACGTTGCGGCTTATAACCAGCCTATAACCAGGAATTGGCCCGGATCATTCCGAAATAACACTCATATTCACCACGGTATAAAACGGGAACATATGGATGGAAAAATTATTTCTTTTTTGCATCTTGACCGGAAGAAACCCAGTGTCAAATGACTATAGTATTGAATCCATGGCTATAATATAGAATATAGATTTAGCTCTACAAACAAGGTGACCGTTACCTATCTATCTAGTGGTGGCCTCGCTACAGACTGCTGCGGCTAATAGCTGGCACCCAAAGTGTTAAAGACAATCGCTAGAGTTTGTTGACTTAGTATAGGGATGTTTTATGTTCGTTTTCATATATAATTATGCTACAATTGACTTTTTCCCCCCAAGGCTCCAGGTGGCCAGTCCAGCACCTTACTTGGCAAGAACCTCCAGACAGGTTCTACGCACTCAGAACGACTCTGCAAGGAGGAGAAAGCACAGGGGAACGAGGAGGGAGGGGTTGGAGGTTTGATCAACTCAGACGGCGAGGAAGAAGACTGGAAGCCACTAGTGGTTGGTAAGTTATGGTAGAAAGACACTAGTGATTGGTAAATTATGGTAGATTACTGTTTAAAATGCTTGACAATGTGATTTAGGTTAAAAACTTTACTGTTTCCTAGGGTGGCTAGGTGGTGCAGTGGGCAAGGCGCTCACCACCAATGCAGGAGACGCTGGGTTCGAGCCCAGCTCTCCGCATTGCTATCAGCTTGGCATACTAATACAATTGGCAGTATTAGGGGGTGGGAAGCTGATGGGCGGGGATCGGACGTTGTGGACAGCGACTCCTACAGGTCGGTTGGTGCGCCTGCGCAGCAGAATCGGGAAGCGACGGGGGCGGCGTGCCCTCCAAACGCAGACCCCCGACGCTGAGAGATTGCGCTGTGCAGGTGAAAAGATACGACTGCTGCTTCCTCGAGTACCGGAGGGGACACGTGCTATGTATGACTTCGTCCACATTGCAGCCGGCCAGTGGGAGGCATGGCCTAACAGCGTTCGAAACAGGGGAGGGTAGAATTGGACGATACGAAAATTGGGATGGGATGTTTCCTATAATCAAGAAATTATGGAACTTGATCTTTTAGCTTTTTTGCTTATAACAGAAACATCATAAACTACAATAGCTGTTGTATTTACTACTGTTTTCATTATGAAATGTCACAAACATTCTGTCCTTCGCCGTCCTTCTGACAGACCAAAATGGCCGTGTGCCGGAGTGCCTGGACGGCGGGGGCAAAGCGAGGTACTGCTGCCCGGTGTGTGGCAGGGACTGCCAGAAGGCCTCGGCGCTGCAGAAACACCTGAGGATCCACTCCGGAGAGAGACCCTACCAGTGCCCCACCTGCGGGAAGAGCTTCACCCAGCAGGTCCACATGACGGAGCACCAGAGGATCCACACGGGGGAGAGACCCTACTCCTGCGAGGACTGCGGCAAGAGCTTCACCTTCTCCAGCGCCCTGCGACGCCACCAGCGGCTGCACACGGACGAGAGACCCTACCAGTGCCCCGACTGCCCGAAGACCTTCAAGCAGCAGAGCTCTCTGAAGAGCCACCAGCTGATCCACACCGGGGTCCGGTACCAGTGCTCGCTCTGCGACAGGAACTTCAGCCGAGCGCTGGAGCTGACCTACCACGTGGGCGTACACTCCGAGGGGAGACCCTACTTCTGTCAAGTGTGTATGAAGGACCTCAGCGGCGCCAGGATCTTCCGAAACCACATGAAGAAACACAAACTGTCCTCGGAACCTCAGGAGGTGGACATGTTGGAGGTCTAGTAGGCGGGTTTCATTGCCTGCTGACCGGTCGCATCGCTGCACAGCTTATTCCACTCTTTTAGTTTCTCCATCAAGTTTATTACAGAACTTTGCTTGAAATGTGGTATAATTGTTTTTATTTAAAAATTTTTAATATGTGGAAAAATAGCAGAAACTGACTTTGCATCGACCCACTGAAGTGTTGACAGAGAGACCACTCAGTATGTTCCCACAGTGAAGGAGAGTCCGCTCCATAATGTTCCCACAGTGAAGGAGAGTCCGCTCCATATGTTCCCACAGTGAGGGAGAGTCCGCTCCATATGTTCCCACAGTGAGGGAGAGTCCGCTCCATATGTTCCCACATATCCCTTTTACACCGGCCAGGCTCTGTGCTGGAGCCGGTTCCCGAACGTAATCTCGCACCGGCCGGCGCGTTCAGACCGGGATTAATTGGTTCAGAATGTGATAAATCGGTGCTCAGCTGGCACCGAAAAATAGTTGTTTTTTCCTCGCGAAACGTGACGTCAACAGTGGGCGTGTCATATTCTAGGCTGTGTGAAGACGAGTGAACGGGGGAAAGTAGCGAGTCGGCATTGCACTCAACCGATTCATTCAACAGGAAGTGATTTGCGAGTACAATACACCATCCAACCAGAGTGGATAAAGAAATGCTCCAGAAATTAATATGTGTAGGGAAAGGCTTAACGAGAGCGCACACACGCTGTATACGTTTTAAATGAATCGTTCCAGCAAAGTATGCTTCTATTATTCGAATGACTTGTTTTAATGGGTAGCATAAGTCCTACTGTAGAACATGACATAATAGCATGATATCTGATTTATTAATGCCAATAATGCACGATGACCGCAATTAGCACTTAAAGTGTAAATGATGATTAGTCAGTTTAGCAATTCATGACGGCTCGTTTAGCTCAACTGGTTAGTGTGCGGCCTGTGGAGCATATGGTCCCCAGTTAGAATCTCTTGGATACTTTTTTTTTTTCTGTAACGTTAATTAATTTATCCACTCTGGTTGATAAGTAAGGGATAATGTATAGCTACGAGGTCATTGTCGCAAAATTATTGACCGACACGGAGTTTAGAATACCGAGGCGCCTCGCCGAGGTGTTCTAAATGTAGTGAAGAGAGAGGCCTATATTTCAAATTTTCAAACTGATCATAATGAATAAATCAACATTTTGTGTCAGTTTGAACCCAGTAAAATGTACTGGGTACATTTATTGAAACCAAGTACTGTATGAAATAGTAAACAGTGCAATTACAGGTGGTCACTGGTCATTTCAACGCTTTCAAAGTGAAATCAAGTAACTTTACCTTAGCAGCTCCGGGTACAGTAGGTAGCAACGTTAGCTCTCATAACGTTAGCCAGTTAGCAGCTCCGGGAACAGTAGGTAGCAACGTTAGCTCTCATAACGTTAGCCAGTTAGCAGCTCCGGGAACAGTAGGTAGCAACGTTAGCTCTCATAACATTAGCCAGTTAGCAGCTCCGGGAACAGTAGGTAGCAATGTTAGCTCTCATAACGTTAGCCAGTTAGCAGCTCCGGGAACAGTAGGTAGCAACGTTAGCTCTCATAACGTTAGCCAGTTAGCAGCTCCGGGAACAGTAGGTAGCAACGTTAGCTCTCATAACGTTAGCCAGTTAGCAGCTCCGGGAACAGTAGGTAGCAACGTTAGCTCTCATAACGTTAGCCAGTTAGCAGCTCCGGGAACAGTAGGTAGCAACGTTAGCTCTCATAACGTTAGCCAGTTAGCAGCTCCGGGAACAGTAGGTAGCAACGTTAGCTCTCATAACGTTAGCCAGTTAACAGCTCCGGGAACAGTAGGTAGCAACGTTAGCTCTCATAACGTTAGCCAGTTAGCAGCTCCGGGAACAGTAGGTAGCAACGTTAGCTCTCATAACGTTAGCCAGTTAGCAGCTCCGGGAACAGTAGGTAGCAACGTTAGCTCTCATAACGTTTCCACTCGGAAAGTAGTGTCTCCATCTCCTCGCTCACTTTTTTGTCCCTCCTCCAGTTATGCGTACCTCAAAACTTCCTCTTTAAACTTAACGTCAAACTTTCGTCTCTGTTTAGTACCGGTAGCCATGCTTGCTCTGTTGTTGTTGTGTTATGTGCTGCGCGCGACCCGTGTTCCATACGGAAGTAAGGAGAGGTTCGCTCACGCGTATATTAGTAACCCGGTTTGTATTAGGAGGTCGGCTTATAATTGCTTAGCTCAACAGCGCACCCGGAAATTAATAGTCGGTTTTTAATTGAATACAGGTCACTATTAGAGGAATTACGGTAATTAATTTTACACCATCGACAAGATGAGATCAAATGCAGACGCAGTTGTTCTGTGGCTCTGTCAGCCCAAATAAAGTTATTATTATTATTATTGCCGGCAGCCGGCAGGTGTGTCTGATTGCACTGATGCAGTGTGCGTCAGTGGGCTTGATTGCTCCAGCTGCGAACAGCGGTCATTATTGCTCGGTTGCACTGATGCAATGTGTGTCAGTGGGCTTGATTGCTCCAGCTGCGAACAGCGGTCATTATTGCTCGGTTGCCCCTGGCAGCGGTCCGTTATCGAGTAAACAAATAAGTCAATATAATTGACTATCTAACCAACTGAAATATACAGTATTCACAGTATTTACATACGGTGCAGTATGCATAAGGTGGTGTTATTGTCCTTTTTGGGACACCAGAGTGGATAAATTATTTAACGGTTAAAAAAAAAAAAAAAAAAGTAAGTAAGAGATTCGAACTGGGGACCATATGCTCCACAGGCCACGCACTAACCAGTTGAGCTAAACAAGCCATCATGAATCGCTACTGACTAATCCATCATTTACACTTTTCAAGTGCCAATTGCGGTCGTCGTGCATTATTGGCATTAATAATCAGATATCATGCTATTATGTCATGTTCTACAGTAGGACTTACTACTATGATACCCATTAAAACAAGTCATTCGAATAATAGAAGCATACTTTGCTGGAACGATTCATTTCAAACGTATGTGCGTGTGTATTCTTTTGTGTGTGCGCTCTCGCGTTGAGGCTCTGTGATCGTTGATGCATGCTAAAGGCACCGTAGGTGGAAATAATTGGAAGAATTGTTAAATGTTATCATTATTTTGGGGGGTGTTTCAGTGGTGTACTGTATATTTCACCATTCTATTCACTAGAAGTTGACCCCAATATCGGATTATATGAGTGACTGTTCTGATCACAGGCCTCTCTTCTGTTCTCTCCCCACCTACAGTAGTGACTGTTCTGATCACAGGTCTCTCCTCTGTTCTCTCCCCACCTACCGTACAGTGACTGTTCTGATCACAGGTCTCTCCTCTGTTCTCCCCCCACCTACAGTAGTGACTGTTCTGATCACAGGTCTCTCCTCTGTTCTCTCCCCACCTACAGTACAGTGACTGTTCTGATCACAGGTCTCTCCTCTGTTCTCTCCCCACCTACAGTAGTGACTGTTCTGATCACAGGCCTCTCCTCTGTTCTCTCCCCACCTACAGTACAGTGACTGTTCTGATCACAGGTCTCTCCTCTGTTCTCTCCCCACCTACAGTAGTGACTGTTCTGATCACAGGCCTCTCCTCTGTTCTCTCCCCACCTACAGTAGTGACTGTTCTGATCACAGGCCTCTCCTCTGTTCTCTCCCCACCTACAGTAGTGACTGTTCTGATCACAGGTCTCTCCTCTGTTCTCTCCCCACCTACAGTACAGTGACTGTTCTGATCACAGGTCTCTCCTCTGTTCTCTCCCCACCTACAGTAGTGACTGTTCTGATCACAGGCCTCTCCTCTGTTCTCTCCCCACCTACAGTACAGTGACTGTTCTGATCACAGGTCTCTCCTCTGTTCTCTCCCCACCTACAGTAGTGACTGTTCTGATCACAGGCCTCTCCTCTGTTCTCTCCCCACCTACAGTAGTGACTGTTCTGATCACAGGTCTCTCTGTTCTCTCCCCACCTACAGTAGTGACTGTTCTGATCACAGGTCTCTCCTCTGTTCTCTCCCCACCTACAGTACAGTGACTGTTCTAATCACAGGTCTCTCCTCTGTTCTATCCCCACCTACAGTACAGTGACTGTTATGGAATTCTGGATTAAATCACATCGAACAACAAATATCTGCTCAGATGGAGGTCTGAGGCCTAATGTGCATCAACTCGGGACTCCTTGAGATGAACAAGGACACATGGTGTCATGGATGCGAAGTGTCTCTCTTTTCTCTCTCTCTCTTTTCCTCTCAGATCAACAAATGGCAAACTCATCATCTGCATCTGTAAGCCTACTTAGGGTGGTTGCATCTGTAAGCCTACTTAGGGTGGTCACATCTGTAAGCCTACTGTACACGGGGTGGTTGCATCTGTAAGCCTACTGTACACGGAGTGGTCACATCTGTAAGCCTACTGTACACAGGGTGGTTGCATCTGTAAGCCTACTGTACAGGAAGCCACCACTGCAGTTTGCATCATACGTCGTCTCCTGCTTTCCAGAGGTTTCTCCAAAAGTCGCACCAAGAATGATACTTTGAAGTGCTAGAGTCGTCATTTCATAGAATTGTGTAAACATGTAAAACCTTTGCCTTAATCGCAGTGAATTCAATAGTTGCATTATTGTGTGCATGTTGACGTACCCATTGTGACGGCAAGCAACATGTTCATGGGAAACAATGTAGTCTTAACTTGGTGAAACACTTTTACAATATTGTATGGTTTCTTTTAATCACTTGAGGCTCGGTTTCATGTTTAAGGTGATTATGGCAAGGTATCAGAATACATTTGACTGATGTGAAAGAAATCTACACATAGAAGGTTTAAGTGGTTAATTGAGGTTATTGCCGCTGCAATTCAGTCCAATGGGGCAACAGTGCAACTTAAAATGTGGTCCAATTAATTTCGGGTTGTTCCAAAGTGATTGGTATAATTGCCAATGATAGTTGATATTACCCTTAAAATATTGGAACGTATAAAACAATGGACAGATACTAATTGCTTGATGACTGGTTCTCATGTCTGCTTTTACTTAATTCATTATAAAACACAAGATACTTGTGCCTTAATGATAAGGATACGCGCTCAATGAAGAAACCCAATCCTCTTGCCAAACATCTACTCATAGTGGTCAAATAAAAAGGTCCAGTAGTTTGTGTTTGTGGTTTATCTTTATCTTTATTACGGATCCCCCGTCGTCATCCCCCGTAATCATCACCGCAGCAACAACTAGTCATCCTGGGGTCCACACACAACAAAACAAAGTACATACATAACATTATAGTAGCATACATTTAAAAATATATTCCTACATATAACAATAATTCCAAATAGCATTACAGTACACAAACAGTATCAGTGGGTGAATATGGCATGTACAGTAAGTGGGATGAGGCTCACATCCTGGTGACGTCTCGTGACCCTTGTCATACTCCATCCCAGCTCAACTGTTGCCTTCCACTGTACACCATCTAATAAATAAAGCAACAAACAAAAGTTTCATGATGAACAATGATACTGTATACTTTTTTTTGGTCCACTTTTTTCTCCTCCTTTTAAATTTTTTTTTCTCCCATCGCAATTTAGCCGTGCCAATTCTCCCCTGTCTTGAACGTTGCTCGCATGTGCCCCCCACTGGCCGGTTGTAGGGAGGATATAAGCCCCATCACATGTCCGATACATGTGGAGGCAGCCACACATCTTTTCACCTGCCAGCGCCGACTCTCATTTGGCGAGGAGTAACGTGTAGGAGGCTCACACTGCCCCTGCCATTTTCCTGTCTCTGCTGTGCAGGTGCCCCAACCGACCTGTAGGAGTCGCTGTTTACAACGTCCAGATTACCACCCATCGACTTCCCACCCGCTAACTCTGCCAATTGAGTTAGTATGACGGCCCGGCCCAAGCCGGAGGCAACGCCGACAGCCGGATTCGATACCGTTGTCTCTTGCGTTGGTGATGAGCGCAATGTCCGCTGCGCCGCCCAGCCACCCCGTATGATACTGTATACTTGATTAATTGCAATAATCTTGTTATAACTGCAGTCTTTGGACTATTTTCTGCAGTTACCAGAGAAAACACAAAGTCCTTGCATACATTCAGAATAAAAAGTTTGATAAAAAAAAAATAAGTGTGTCAACTCAACTGTTGAAAAGACATACTTCCATCATGGCGGTGTCGTTACTTCCATTGTACTGTATTGTACCCATTCTGCAATTTGTTAATACAATTTTCAATCAATCATCATGGCGGTGTCGTTACTTCACCACGAGGCCAGCAGATGGAGCCAGCGAGTAGCTGATTCCTGCCCATCCAGCACCAAGCCCCTAAGCAGTTCTTCTCAAGCGGCCCGAGCGATAATGAGAACGTGGGTGGGGTTAAGTGCAATATAATAAGTGGGTCGTTTATAGAACCACAGGTTGATTTGTGATTTGCGAGTCTTGTGTGTTTATGTGTTTTGGAATGTTCTCTGCTGACGACTTTGGACTGTGAAGAATCGAGGAGCGCAACCATGGCGGCTGTAGAAACCTTGGAAGAGATCTTGTCTAACAGCACTCAGCAGAACTCCACTGGTCGCACAGACTGGACCGAGGCGAGTTATTATTCAAGAGGACGAAGTTGTATATCAATGAAATCGTCTTATTAGACTATCCTCTCGGCGTGTGGCTTTCAACACTTAATATGTTGAGTTGTTGCAGAAATGGTTTTGACAGTGTTTAATGCTACAACCGTTTTACTCTTTTTTTGCAGGTGTATGAAGCGGTGAGATGGATTCAGTTGGCAATGGCAATTCTGAGGTTAGTGTGTGAGTAGGCTGTTGCTGATTTAAGGCGAGACAGCACCCCCTAATAGGGGAAACAATATTTGAATAGATATCACTATGAAACTTTCCCAGTTTGTTAGGGACATATAAACTAAGAAAAAATATATTGCAAGTTTTCTGAATTGTATGTTTATATATGCAAATGAGGCACTTCCAGATTCAAAAACTTGGTTTCATTTAGTTGATGTTTCAAAACGAAACTTTGTATAGAGAGACTTTGTGGCTATGTCCTCTTATCAGCCCATACATCAGGAAATACTGTCTACTGTCATAAAAAAAACAAATGTTCGCCTAGTTTTGGTATAAAATGTATACCCTTCTATAGAAAGAAGCATTGTAACTGAGGGGTACAATTCCCTGACTGTATTGATAAGTATGGTATTATTAAACCACTACCGCTTGTACTTTAACTTCTGGCCATCCAGTACATGATATAGATATGATGAACACTTTCCCACCTGATGAAACGAAGTCCACACAAATGTATAAATCGAATATTTTATATAGCAAAGGGTATATACAACGTTCACTTAATGACATTTATGATTTGAAATGCACTTGTAAGGCAAATGAGTATTCGTAGGTAAATCAACATTGAATGTCCAATCTCTGGTTACGCAGGGAGCAAGTATACAACCTGGTTCTTTAGGGAACTATAGCAATGGTACTTAAATGATTATAGCTGGATACACTAAAGGGGGGTCCCGCTGGTTGTAAGACAGTAGGGGGGGGGGGGGTTAGGAGAGCCGCTGGCGGTATCCCATCTGGCCGACGATTTCTTGGGAGAATTCAGAGTGCTGAACACGGTGCCCACAGAACCTCGGTCCGCAGATGAATACAGCTGGGCCCTCTGGTGGACGGTAGCTGCCGGTCCACAACGAAGAGACGTGAGGCGACCTCACTCGGGGTAGAGCGCCGTCTCACCTGGACTCCTCTCGGGGGGGTAGTTCCAACACTCAGCAGTGTTGGCCGTTATCCATGGCATAATCAAAGCACCCAAAGCACGTAGATAATCCAAGCCGTGGAAGGCTCGCCGTCGTCCGGGTAAAGTAATCCAATGTACAGGTCCACTCGTCCTGGCCCGGAGCTCCTCGGATGCAAGCACCACACGTGGTCTGCCCAGCCTGGTTAAGACTCCAGATAACGTCAGGAACGATGGGGGTACTGCTCACTTTATAACTCTAACCGAACGATGCACCATACATAATAGACTATTATTAACTTAATAGAAATACGTCCCACTCGACGGTATAGTGCCAAACTATGACAATTCAACTATTAATCCACACGATGTCTCAATGCCTATTCTGAGGCCAAGTAGGCCTTACTACACCACACGTGCGTCGTGGGTGAGGCTTCACGTCTGTTACTAGGTTGGAGGGTAAAGGACTAATGGACTAAAAGAAAGTTCTACTTTACTTGCGCCATATATATATGCGCTGTGAACAAATAGTACCATTCGTATTTCGCCAGACGTATTCCTACGCGGAACCGGGCTTGTAACGACATGTTCGTCGGCACGATTGAACTTGAACCAAGGGGCTTGGCTGCTGGCGCCAGGTTCTCGTCCAATGGTAGAATGAAACTATTATGGGCTGTTAGTAGACTAAAGGGATATTCAGTGTATATTGTACAAGGAATATACAGGGGATATCAACGATATACAAATACTATTAAATATATATCCATAAATAAATATATATATTCAGTTTAATCTGATCCTTCACAACAGCCGCCCCCTAATTAGTCCCACCTAATTAGCTAAGCAGAGTCAGATTAACCGCACTGTCTACCACTAACTGAGGGGTACAATTCCCTGACTGTATTGATAAGTATGGTATTATTAAACCACTACCGCTTGTACTTTAACTTCTGGCCACACAGTACATGATATAGATATGATGAACACTTTCCCACCTGATGAAACGAAGTCCACACAAATGTATAAATCGAATATTTTATATAGCAAAGGGTATATACAACGTTCACTTAATGACATTTATGATTTGAAATGCACTTGTAAGGCAAATGAGTATTCGTAGGTAAATCAACATTGAATGTCCAATCTCTGGTTACGCAGGGAGCAAGTATACAACCTGGTTCTTTAGGGAACTATAGCAATGGTACTTAAATGATTATAGCTGGATACACTAAAGGGGGGGTCCCGCTGGTTGTAAGACAGTAGGGGGGGGGGTTAGGAGAGCCGCTGGCGTTATCCCATCTGGCCGACGATTTCTTGGGAGAATTCAGAGTGCTGAACACGGTGCCCACAGAACCTCGGTCCGCAGATGAATACAGCTGGGCCCTCTGGTGGACGGTAGCTGCCGGTCCACAACGAAGAGACGTGAGGCGACCTCACTCGGGTAGAGCGCCGTCTCACCTGGACTCCTCTCGGGGGGGTAGTTCCAACACTCAGCAGTGTTGGCCGTTATCCATGGCATAATCAAAGCACCCAAAGCACGTAGATAATCCAAGCCGTGGAAGGCTCGCCGTCGTCCGGGTAAAGTAATCCAATGTACAGGTCCACTCGTCCTGGCCCGGAGCTCCTCGGATGCAAGCACCACACGTGGTCTGCCCAGCCTGGTTAAGACTCCAGATAACGTCAGGAACGATGGGGGTACTGCTCACTTTATAACTCTAACCGAACGATGCACCATACATAATAGACTATTATTAACTTAATAGAAATACGTCCCACTCGACGGTATAGTGCCAAACTATGACAATTCAACTATTAATCCACACGATGTCTCAATGCCTATTCTGAGGCCAAGTAGGCCTTACTGCACCACACGTGCGTCGTGGGTGAGGCTTCGCGTCTGTTACTAGGTTGGAGGGTAAAGGACTAATGGACTAAAAGAAAGTTCTACTTTACTTGCGCCATATATATATGCGCTGTGAACAAATAGTACCATTCGTATTTCGCCAGACGTATTCCTACGCGGAACCGGGCTTGTAACGACATGTTCGTCGGCACGATTGAACTTGAACCAAGGGGCTTGGCTGCTGGCGCCAGGTTCTTGTCCAATGGTAGAATGAAACTATTATGGGCTGTTAGTAGACTAAAGGGATATTCAGTGTATATTGTACAAGGAATATACAGGGGATATCAACGATATACAAATACTATTAAATATATATCCATAAATAAATATATATATTCAGTTTAATCTGATCCTTCACAACAAGCATAATATGGATGGGAAGAAATGTGGAAAGGTTGGTGTGTGTAGGTACTAGGGAAAATGGAGTTCCAAGACTTGTGTGTAAGTAAAATGCATAAAAACTAGTTTTTCAGAAAACGACCTCAAAGTTTTGTATTGTAAAATGCCATACATTTGTATTTGAAACAGCTATTTACAAACACAACACCCAATCAAACCATTAGTAATAGACAACCTAAACACATGCCTGATAACTGAATAACATAATAATAATGATGTTATTGAACTGAACAGAACTACACACAGGCTACAAACAAACAGTGTAGTAGCTTACCCTCTAATAGGCAAACAAAATATTTGAATAGATATCACTATGAAACTTTCCCAGTTTGTTATGTACATATAAACTAAGAAAAGATATATTGCAAGTTTTCTGAATTTTATGTTTATATATGCAAATGAGGCACTTCCCCATTAAATATGTGCACATTTATGGATGCAATCAGGCAAAATTAAGTCAAATAAACAACTAAATGTGTGTTATTGACGTTTTATTGTCACTAGTTTCATAGAAGACATGTTTAGGAAGCAAAATATAACAATCTCAATATCGTTGAAAAAAAGCAAAAAGGCGATTTTGGGGGTGCTGTCTCGCCTTAATTTACATTATACAATGGCATGCAAATTTCTTGATTCTGATTGGCTGAAACAGTCAAGTGAGCCGTGGTTATGTCTCATAACACACGCTCGTGATCCTAGAACCCGCCCACAACCGAATCACAATCACTCCGCCAGTTCGAGTTTTTAGAAATTAAACCAAGATGGCGGACAATAATCTTTACGAATGGATAGCGTCCTAACGACTCATTCAAAAACTATTCTGTCACATGGAATGTGTTAGTTGCTTACACAATGTTGGATTATGTAATTGGTTGGTCATGACTCATTGTGGAACAAAATATTAATTGCGGGAAGTCTGTTGTTAGATGCATTCGTCAAAAGGACACTCCTGTTAATAAAATTTTCAATCAATCAATCCAATAACACACGCTCACTTCATTGTTAGACGGCATGCTGTGAAGCAACTCGGAGGTGCATGCCATCTAAGAGTGAGCGTGTGTTATTGGAATGATTGATTGATTGATTGATTGAAAATGTTATTAATGTCCGCCTTGTTTCGAACTGGTTATGCTTAGGCCCTCTTTCGAAGTCGGTTATGCTTAGAGTTTATCTTTAGAGCAGGGCGATAGACCACCAGCCCTGATTCCAAACTCTAAGCATAACCGACTTCGAAAGAGGGCCTAAGCATAACCAGTTTGAAACAAGAAGGACATTAATACAATTTTCAATCAATCAATTCAATAACACACGCTCACTTAAAACAGCGCACCTCCCAGCTGCTTCTATAGAAAGTAGGTTCAAAAAAGAAATTTTGCCTCCTATAGGGAGGCAACTTCTCTCTCTTTTTTTTAACCTACTTTCTATAGAAGCATCTAAGAATGAAGTGAGCGTGTTTTATTGGAATGATTGATTGATTGATTGCAAATTGTATTAATGTCCGCCTTGTTTCGAACTGGTTATGCTTTGGCCCTCTTTCGAAGTCGGTTATGCTTAGAGTTTGGAATCAGGGCTGGTGGTCTATCGCCCTGCTCTAAAGATAAACTCTAAGCATAACCGACTTCGAAAGAGGGCCTAAGCATAACCAGTTCGAAACAAGGCAGACAATAATAAAATGTTCAATCAATCAATCATTCCAATAACACACGCTCACTTCGTTCTTAGATGCTTCTATAGAAAGTAGCCAAAAAAAAAAAAAAAAAAAGGAGGAGGAGGAGGCAAATTCACATTTTCTTTTTTACCTACTTTTTCTGCGGATGGTTTTGTGAATAAATCTCCATTATGCTTCAATTAATGTGTGTTTATTGTATAGCAATAAGGTTGGATGAATTCGGCAATTGTATAAAGATGTAAGCACTGTCTATCTGTAATAACTTTTTCAATCAATCAATCAAACCAATAACACGCTCACTTCATTCTTGCCTTGAAACAGTGCACCTCCGAGCTGCTTCCACACAGAGGCAACTTCTCTTATTTTTTTTGGAACTACTTTTTCTGCGGATGGTTTTGTCAATAAATCTTCAATTAATGTGTGTTTATTGTATAGCAATAAGGTTGGATGAATGCGCCACTTGTATAAAAGCCATTACACCACGCACAGTCATGCATTATGAGAATTAGAGCATGCCTAGGGGGGGTCTAACGACCACCCTAGGCATGCTCTAATTCTCATAACGCACTCCTGCGCGTGATGTAATGCTTAATTAAATCACATCGTTTTTCATATTAGGATTGATTGAAAATTGTATTAACAGATTGCAGAATGGGTACAAATTAGTACAGCTCAATACACACAATTGCAGTAGGAGTTAGATCATTTTGTGTCCTGTTTGTTAAGGGGATGCAGACCAGAGAAAGACTTTCGTCTTGTTTACATCAGGGTCCCCCATTTTCAATTCATCATAATCTAACATCTTAATAGGCCTATTTGTTTACGGTTTGTCACTGATACACATAGAAATCATGAAATTGTCAGAAAGTGCAACTGAACGATGACTCTACACACATGATTCTCGAATCCCGACACAATACTGTTGATAGGGAAAAGGGTAAAAAAAACAAAGTACTCTGGATCTGGAGACAGGTGTCATGTAGCATTTACACGTCTATTTCTTATTTCATTCATTAATTGCTTAATTTCAGTTATTCATTGCTTTTATGGTTTCCTATGTGCTTTTTAATCTGTTTTTTTAGAGAATACTATACAAATTAAGTTAGTTATTTATGTGGAGAGAGAAAAAAGAACCATTTAAAATAATCCAAGGTGAAGTTGATAGACTGCCTTCTGTTTGGGTCTTTTGTCCTTCCAACATTCTTTGGTAAAATATTGAGTTCAATAATAACTTCCAAAAGTGTTGTTTGACTATAATGTTTTCATGCCAATGTGTTGATATGCAGCATCCTTGGTTCGGGCTCCATAATCGTGTATGCGACTTCACAAAGTCTCATCTGGACTCCTGAGGTGAGTGACCACTGTCTCCTATTCCATTATTTACTCATTGCATCTTTAAAATAATATACAGTGAAAGAGGAAGATAAAATGGTATATCATGAAACACTGGCCTGATGTGTTCCAATGATCTGCCTGTCTTGTGGCGGCAGACTGTCATGTCTGGTGGTCTTTAAAGAAACATGGCAACATTGTGGGAGAGGTGCTTACCGTCTTCTCCAGAGTCAGACAAGAAGATAGATACCAGTTTCCTCTCTGTGCGTTCAGTAGAAAGCTATCCGGCTGCACAAATGAATGGAAGCGGATATCAATCAATCAATCAATCAAATGTATTTGTATAGCACATTTAGACAGTAAGTCGCATAGCTAAAAACAAAGAAAAGTGCTAAAGTATAGAATAAGAGTCAGAGTGAGTCAGGGAAGGCCAGGGAGTATAGATGGGTTTTGAGTTTAGATTTAAAAGACTCGATGGAGGGGGCAGATTTGATGGACATGGGGATGCTGTTCCAGAGGTTAAGGGCTGCGACAGCAAAAGCATGCCCCCCCCCCCCCCCCCCCCCCCCCCAGACTTTAAATTGGACCTACGGGTAGTTAGGAGACCCTTGTCAGCCGATCTGAGGGCCCCTGCTGTTGGTATAGGGGGTGAGGAGGTCTGCTAGGTAAACAGGGGCCTTACCATTAAGGGCTTTGTAAACTAATAGGAGAACCTTGAATTCTATCCTGTAGCGCACCGGGAGCCAGTGAAGGGAGGCAAGAACAGAGGTGTGATGTGAGCTTTCTTCTGGGTACCTGTGAGCAGTCTAGCAGCATCGTTTTGGGGTAGTTGTAGTTGTAGTTGTAGGCGGGCTATGGTTGATTTATTAAGCCCCAGGTACAGTACAGGGAGTTACAATAGTCTAACCGTGAGGATATGAAGGCGTGAATTACTCTTTCAAGGTCTGAGGGGGAGAGAATGGCCTTGATCCTGGCTATGGACCGGAGCTGGAAGAAACACCCCTTCACCACCGAGTTTACCTGCCTATTGAAAGTAAACTCGGGGTCAAAGAGCACGCCCGTTGTTGTTTTTTTTACAAAGGGCTGGACTAGGGCAGGATCGGAGACTGTCAAGATTTGTTTTATTGTTAGGTTTATTGTTAGGATATGGACCAGCTAGTCAGCTAACTGTTGGTCAAAAACACCCCTTGTGGAGTTTTAAGCTAGGCTAGTGGTCCGTATCCGGTTCCATTCATTTGTGCTAAGCTAGGCTACAGTAGCTTGCAGCCAGATAGCTTTCTGCTGAACACACAGAGAGGAAACTGGTATCTATCTTCTTGTCTGGAGAAGATGGTAAGCACATATCCCATAATGTTGGCGTGTTCCTTTAACACATTGAGTGCCATGCCCCTTTGACCATATATGGGCTAGAGTGCCAGTAAGGAAGTCAATGGGAGGTCGGGGAAATTTGCGAAGGCTTAAACTATATCTTAAATTATGGCTATGGGTCTAAAACACCCCTCGCTTATCAATGACTTGCTTGCAGTCAACATGTACGAAACGGATTGTTTTTTCATTGGTACATTTCCGTTTTATACTGTTTTGAATACGAGTATAGTTTTGGAGAGTTATTATTGTTATAGTATTGTTATAGTAATTCCAGAGAAATTCCGCGATAATAGCTCTTTAGTGGAATACACAAAACACGTTGAAATTTTTCGGCTGATTTATGAATAGTTTTCAAATAAATGCTAGATTATCGATAGTATATGTGTACTTATGCACGCTAGAGAAGCGGGCTGAAAAATCTATTATCCATGACCTGGTCAGCGCTAACGTCATACACACACACACAGACACGCTGCGATGGCTGAGAAAAAAAACATCTGATTAACCCAATACTGGTAAAATAGAGTCCTTACCTCACATCAGATGTTCTGCAAAAAGATTAATCCAATTCCTGATCGCCATTCCAAATATTGATTGCGTTTATTGATCCAACGTTATAGTCCAAAACACATAATCGAAAGCTGCTCCCAGCCTCCCCAGTGAATGTGGTAACAGATACTGCTTGCCAGAGAAGGGAAAACCCCGGACCGGTTTAGCCCTTTTCGAGCTCAGACCCATTCCCAATGATAACGTCAGGCTGGATGGATGAAAAATCTATGGATATTGCTAATAAAAGCAAAAACGAGAAAAAGACGAGAAAACTCGTCATTGGCACTCAACGCATGGCGAGTTAACACGACTAATCTCGTTGTTGGCACTCAATGTGTTAAACAGCTGTCCTGCCGAGTAGGGTATATCTGCAGAGCCCAAGCCCAACGTCTGGGCGGGGCTTCGGGGCTTGTACCCTGTTTGAGGCAGGATTTCGGGGCTTGTACTCTGTTTGACTGTGCGTGGGCGGGGCGACGGGGCTTGTACCTTGTGTTGTTTCCTGTAAAACCCGGAAGTAGTCAGTTTGTGCTGTTTATTTTTAACCCTAACCCTAACCTTAACCTTAACCCTAACCCTAACCGGCAACACGGAACACAGAAATGTTGGGCTTGCGGCTCTGCAGACAGGGTGCAAACCATGGGGGAGCTGGGGGAGCCATGGCTCCCCTATATGAGACATAAGCCCCCCTCAAAACATGATTTGTGAATTTTTGGCGGGTCTCTAAAATACTGACAATAAATGCTATTTTTGCCATGCATTTCAAATTGTTCTGTAATTTTCTGTATCGTCATCATCGTGTATAATAATAAAATTAGGCTATTTTGAAGTATGATTAATGATTTGCGCACTAATTCACTGTAATAGACAATAGCATAAATATATGGGGTTGCGGCACTGCAGATATACCCTACTCGTAATAGATGGCATGCTATTCTTGCGTTTACCATTCGGAGTGTGGCGGCGCTGCAGCCTGCAGGCACAAATCAAACTTCACCCACCGTTTAAAAAAAACAAAATACAGGTATTCAGGTCAGATAATGTCGAAAGTTAAACGAAATATCAAAGAAGTAAGCCTTCTAACCAATTTTGGTTTTACAAAGAAGGCGAAGCAGCTTGCTGCAGGGACTACTGTGACATGCAGATTTTGAGAATTGGGCAGATCTTCACCAGGGTGGCGATAATGTTGCATTTGCCTACTATAATAATGTTAGACTCGATGTGTTTGGTTGTGAACTTGTTGTTCGGTATTGGTTCATCCGTGTGTTTATGTGTAAATAGGACTGTTGTGTGTCACCATCAGGTGGGTGGCGATAATGTTGCACTTGCCTACTATAATAATGTTAGACTCGATGTGTTTGGTCGTGGACTTGTTGTTCGGTATTGGTTCATCCGTGTGTTTATGTGTAAATAGGACTGTTGTGTGTGAATTTTAGTGTTGGATCAGAGGGGTTAATCTGAGCATGTGTTTTTCAATATGTGCGTCTTCATCATGCCTGCAGACCTGTGTGGTGTGGACTATGTGTGGTTCTGTAACGTTACTCATACCTATAGCCTATATGTCAGAAAGCGTCACAGTAAAGTCCTCCCTGTGAGTCCCCCCCCCCCCGAAAGAAAAATAATGAGCTTCCCCGAAGACCAGGTATGGTTCGCACACTATTGGTCCTGCCTGGCTTCTGAGTGACATTATTTAGATTACACAGCGGTGGGTGGACATTGTATTGATAGACTCTATTCCTATGGATGGGTACCGAATTCGGTACTTTTGAGGTACCGAACCGAAACATCGAGTATCGATTCAAGTTTTTTTTTTTTTTCTTTTTTTGCTTTTTCCTTTTCATGTCAACGTTCACACGCACAATATATGCTTACCTAGGATTTGACTTGATTCAACAACAAAGCAGTCGGAGCAATGGCAAGCCGAAAATGGTCGAAATTGTAGTTATTTGAAGTTTGGATTATTTTTTTCACGACTGAGGTAGGTAAATAAAATGTGTTGAGACTAAAGTATGGAAAAAAGGTACCGTTGGGTACCGTATCGGTTAAAATGTGAAAGGTACCCATACCTATCTATTCCTCAAGAATCTGTCCATAAGTGATTTACATACAAAACTGTTTTGTTCTCATTTCCATCATCAGATTGGGATTCAGATGGAATTATCTGGCAATTTGTTTGAACCTGTATTTACCCAGACGATCTGTAGAGCATGTAGCGTAGCACACGTTCACACCTGAGCGCTGCCAAGTACACAGTATTCTACTGTCTTGACCACTCAATCAGTTAGGACAGGGAGCTGTACACAGGAACATCATCTTCACTTACGGCTGTTTCTGTTCATGATTATAACGCACATATCGATCAGAGGAAGATACAACACAACTTCATAGAATACTATTACACTACTGAATACAGCATAGCATTGTTGTTAAAAAACAGCCTTGCTGTTTGAGAAAGAATTGCTGATGTTAATCATTCAAGAGGTGTAACCAATCAAACAGCAGTCAAAACAACAGGCGCGAGAAATTAAATGGTGTTCATTGATGGATCATATTGGTAAGAATGCTAACAATAACAAAGTCAATGATTTCAATGTTTAAATCTGAAAAATATATTCATCATTCTAAAATGTTTCCATTACAGTTGTAGTGATTGTAATTTACCAGACAACCAATGTAAGAGCTAAAAGATATAACCCCACTCCCAAGCCAGTCCCACCTCCATGAAGCATCATAGCTGAAAGCGCTTAATTTTCTAAAGTAAAACTGTCTACCAACCTAATACATCTGTAACATTATCTTCATATGCATCATCAAACATATTTTCATTTCACAAGTTACACATAGCCACTCTGAACATTTTTCCTCCCTCAATGAAGCACTAGGAAGCAAAGAACGATCATCAATGACAGAGAGTATATGAACTGAATCATTTCCCACTGCCCTCTTCACGCTCAGAAGGAAATATCTCATCTCTTCATCGTGGTTAGCAAAACCAAACACCTTAGAAAAACATTTCACAAGTCAGAAACTATAGAAATGATCCCTGAAAGTATAGTCTTGACCACTCAATCAGTTAGGACAGGGAGCTGTACACAGGAACATCATCTTCACTTACGGCTGTTTCTGTTCATGATTATAACGCACATATCGATCAGAGGAAGATACAACACAACTTCATAGAATACTATTACACTACTGAATACAGCATAGCATTGTTGTTAAAAAACAGCCTTGCTGTTTGAGAAAGAATTGCTGATCTTAATCATTCAAGAGGTGTAACCAATCAAACAGCAGTCAAAACAACAGGCGCAAGAAATTAAATGGTGTTCATTGATGGATCATATTGGTAAGAATGCTAACAATAACAAAGTCAATGATTTCAATGTTTAAATCTGAAAAATATATTCATCATTCTAAAATGTTTCCATTACAGTTGTAGTGATTGTAATTTACCAGACAACCAATGTAAGAGCTAAAAGATATAACCCCACTCCCAAGCCAGTCCCACCTCCATGAAGCATCATAGCTGAAAGCGCTTAATTTTCTAAAGTAAAACTGTACCAACCCAATACATCTGTAACATTATCTTCATATGCATCATCAAACATATTTTCATTTCACAAGTTACACATAGCCACTCTGAACATATTTCCTCCCTCAATGAAGCACTAGGAAGCAAAGAACGATCATCAATGACAGAGAGTATATGAACTGAATCATTTCCCACTGCCCTCTTCACGCTCAGAAGGAAATATCGCATCTCTTCATCGTGGTTAGCAAAACCAAACACCTTAGAAACACGTTTCACAAGTCAGAAACTATAGAAATGATCCCTGAAAGTATAGTCTTGACCACTCAATCAGTTAGGACAGGGAGCTGTACACAGGAACATCATCTTCACTTACGGCTGTTTCTGTTCATGATTATAACGCACATATCGATCAGAGGAAGATACAACACAACTTCATAGAATACTATTACACTACTGAATACAGCATAGCATTGTTGTTAAAAAACAGCCTTGCTGTTTGAGAAAGAATTGCTGATGTTAATCATTCAAGAGGTGTAACCAATCAAACAGCAGTCAAAACAACAGGCGCGAGAAATTAAATGGTGTTCATTGATGGATCATATTGGTAAGAATGCTAACAATAACAAAGTCAATGATTTCAATGTTTAAGTCTGAAAAATATATTCATCATTCTAAAATGTTTCCATTACAGTTGTAGTGATTGTAATTTACCAGACAACCAATGTAAGAGCTAAAAGATATAACCCCACTCCCAAGCCAGTCCCACCTCCATGAAGCATCATAGCTGAAAGCGCTTAATTTTCTAAAGTAAAACTGTCTACCAACCTAATACATCTGTAACATTATCTTCATATGCATCATCAAACATATTTTCATTTCACAAGTTACACATAGCCACTCTGAACATATTTCCTCCCTCAATGAAGCACTAGGAAGCAAAGAACGATCATCAATGACAGAGAGTATATGAACTGAATCATTTCCCACTGCCCTCTTCACGCTCAGAAGGAAATATCACATCTCTTCATCGTGGTTAGCAAAACCAAACACCTTAGAAACACATTTCACAAGTCAGAAACTATAGAAATGATCCCTGAAAGTATAGTCTTGACCACTCAATCAGTTAGGACAGGGAGCTGTACACAGGAACATCATCTTCACTTACGGCTGTTTCTGTTCATGATTATAACGCACATATCGATCAGAGGAAGATACAACACAACTTCATAGAATACTATTACACTACTGAATACAGCAAACAACAGGCGCGAGAAATTAAATGGTGTTCATTGATGGATCATATTGGTAAGAATGCTAACAATAACAAAGTCAATGATTTCAATGTTTAAATCTGAAAAATATATTCATCATTCTAAAATGTTTCCATTACAGTTGTAGTGATTGTAATTGACCAGACAACCAATGTAAGAGCTAAAAGATATAACCCCACTCCCAAGCCAGTCCCACCTCCATGAAGCATCATAGCTGAAAGCGCTTAATTTTCTAAAGTAAAACTGTCTACCAACCTAATACATCTGTAACATTATCTTCATATGCATCATCAAACATATTTTCATTTCACAAGTTACACATAGCCACTCTGAACATATTTCCTCCCTCAATGAAGCACTAGGAAGCAAAGAACGATCATCAATGACAGAGAGTATATGAACTGAATCATCTCCCACTGCCCTCTTCACGCTCAGAAGGAAATATCTCATCTCTTCATTGTGGTTAGCAAAACCAAACACCTTAGAAACACATTTCACAAGTCAGAAACTATAGAAATGATCCCTGAAAGTATAGTCTTGACCACTCAATCAGTTAGGACAGGGAGCTGTACACAGGAACATCATCTTCACTTACGGCTGTTTCTGTTCATGATTATAACGCACATATCGATCAGAGGAAGATACAACACAACTTCATAGAATACTATTACACTACTGAATACAGCATAGCATTGTTGTTAAAAAACAGCCTTGGTGTTTGAGAAAGAATTGCTGATCTTAATCATTCAAGAGGTGTAACCAATCAAACAGCAGTCAAAACAACAGGCGCGAGAAATTAAATTGTGTTCATTGATGGATCATATTGGTAAGAATGCTAACAATAACAAAGTCAATGATTTCAATGTTTAAATCTGAAAAATATATTCATCATTCTAAAATGTTTCCATTACAGTTGTAGTGATTGTAATTTACCAGACAACCAATGTAAGAGCTAAAAGTTATAACCCCACTCCCAAGCCAGTCCCACCTCCATGAAGCATCATAGCTGAAAGCGCTTAATTTTCTAAAGTAAAACTGTCTACCAACCTAATACATCTGTAACATTATCTTCATATGCATCATCAAACATATTTTCATTTCACAAGTTAAACATAGCCACTCTGAACATATTTCCTCCCTCAATGAAGCACTAGGAAGCAAGGAACGATCATCAATGACAGTGAGTATATGAACTTAATCATTTCCCACTGCCCTCTTCACGCTCAGAAGGAAATATCGCATCTCTTCATCGTGGTTAGCAAAACCAAACACCTTAGAAACACATTTCACAAGTCAGAAACTATAGAAATGATCCCTGAAAGTATAGTCTTGACCACTCAATCAGTTAGGACAGGGAGCTGTACACAGGAACATCATCTTCACTTACGGCTGTTTCTGTTCATGATTATAACGCACATATCGATCAGAGGAAGATACAACACAACTTCATAGAATACTATTACACTACTGAATACAGCATAGCATTGTTGTTAAAAAACAGCCTTGCTGTTTGAGAAAGAATTGCTGATCTTAATCATTCAAGAGGTGTAACCAATCAAACAGCAGTCAAAACAACAGGCGCGAGAAATTAAATGGTGTTCATTGATGGATCATATTGGTAAGAATGCTAACAATAACAAAGTCAATGATTTCAATGTTTAAATCTGAAAAATATATTCATCATTCTAAAATGTTTCCATTACAGTTGTAGTGATTGTAATTTACCAGACAACCAATGTAAGAGCTAAAAGTTATAACCCCACTCCCAAGCCAGTCCCACCTCCATGAAGCATCATAGCTGAAAGCGCTTAATTTTCTAAAGTAAAACTGTCTACCAACCTAATACATCTGTAACATTATCTTCATATGCATCATCAAACATATTTTCATTCCACAAGTTAAACATAGCCACTCTGAACATATTTCCTCCCTCAATGAAGCACTAGGAAGCAAAGAACGATCATCAATGACAGTGAGTATATGAACTTAATCATTTCCCACTGCCCTTTTCACGCTCAGAAGGAAATATCGCATCTCTTCATCGTGGTTAGCAAAACCAAACACCTTAGAAACACATTTCACAAGTCAGAAACTATAGAAATGATCCCTGAAAGTATAGTCTTGACCACTCAATCAGTTAGGACAGGGAGCTGTACACAGGAACATCATCTTCACTTACGGCTGTTTCTGTTCATGATTATAACGCACATATCGATCAGAGGAAGATACAACACAACTTCATAGAATACTATTACACTACTGAATACAGCATAGCATTGTTGTTAAAAAACAGCCTTGCTGTTTGAGAAAGAATTGCTGATGTTAATCATTCAAGAGGTGTAACCAATCAAACAGCAGTCAAAACAACAGGCGTGAGAAATTAAATGGTGTTCATTGATGGATCATATTGGTAAGAATGCTAACAATAACAAAGTCAATGATTTCAATGTTTAAGTCTGAAAAATATATTCATCATTCTAAAATGTTTCCATTACAGTTGTAGTGATTGTAATTTACCAGACAACCAATGTAAGAGCTAAAAGATATAACCCCACTCCCAAGCCAGTCCCACCTCCATGAAGCATCATAGCTGAAAGCGCTTAATTTTCTAAAGTAAAACTGTCTACCAACCTAATACATCTGTAACATTATCTTCATATGCATCATCAAACATATTTTCATTTCACAAGTTACACATAGCCACTCTGAACATATTTCCTCCCTCAATGAAGCACTAGGAAGCAAAGAACGATCATCAATGACAGAGAGTATATGAACTGAATCATCTCCCACTGCCCTCTTCACGCTCAGAAGGAAATATCTCATCTCTTCATTGTGGTTAGCAAAACCAAACACCTTAGAAACACATTTCACAAGTCAGAAACTATAGAAATTATCCCTGAAAGTATAGTCTTGACCACTCAATCAGTTAGGACAGGGAGCTGTACACAGGAACATCATCTTCACTTACGGCTGTTTCTGTTCATGATTATAACGCACATATTGATCAGAGGAAGATACAACACAACTTCATAGAATACTATTACACTACTGAATACAGCATAGCATTGTTGTTAAAAAACAGCCTTGCTGTTTGAGAAAGAATTGCTGATCTTAATCATTCAAGAGGTGTAACCAATCAAACAGCAGTCAAAACAACAGGCGCGAGAAATTAAATGGTGTTCATTGATGGATCATATTGGTAAGAATGCTAACAATAACAAAGTCAATGATTTCAATGTTTAAATCTGACAAATATATTCATCATTCTAAAATGTTTCCATTACAGTTGTAGTGATTGTAATTTACCAGACAACCAATGTAAGAGCTAAAAGATATAACCCCACTCCCAAGCCAGTCCCACCTCCATGAAGCATCATAGCTGAAAGCGCTTAATTTTCTAAAGTAAAACTGTCTACCAACCTAATACATCTGTAACATTATCTTCATATGCATCATCAAACATATTTTCGTTTCACAAGTTACACATAGCCACTCTGAACATATTTCCTCCCTCAATGAAGCACTAGGAAGCAAAGAACGATCATCAATGACAGAGAGTATATGAACTGAATCATTTCCCACTGCCCTCTTCACGCTCAGAAGGAAATATCGCATCTCTTCATCGTGGTTAGCAAAACCAAACACCTTAGAAACACATTTCACAAGTTAGAAACTATAGAAATGATCCCTGAAAGTATAGTCTTGACCACACAATCAGTTAGGACAGGGAGCTGTTCACAGGAACATCATTTTCACTTATGGCTGTTTCTGTTCATGCCTATAACGCACATATCGATCAGAGGAAGATACAACACAACTTCATAGAATACTATTACACTACTGAATACAGCATAGCATTGTTGTTAAAAAACAGCCTTGCTGTTTGAGAAAGAATTGCTGATCTTAATCATTCAAGAGGTGTAACCAATCAAACAGCAGTCAAAACAACAGGCGCGAGAAATTAAATGGTGTTCATTGATGGATCATATTGGTAAGAATGCTAACAATAACAAAGTCAATGATTTCAATGTTTAAATCTGAAAAATATATTCATCATTCTAAAATGTTTCCATTACAGTTGTAGTGATTGTAATTTACCAGACAACCAATGTAAGAGCTAAAAGATATAACCCCACTCCCAAGCCAGTCCCACCTCCATGAAGCATCATAGCTGAAAGCGCTTAATTTTCTAAAGTAAAACTGTCTACCAACCTAATACATCTGTAACATTATCTTCATATGCATCATCAAACATATTTTCATTTCACAAGTTACACATAGCCACTCTGAACATATTTCCTCCCTCAATGAAGCACTAGGAAGCAAAGAACGATCATCAATGACAGAGAGTATATGACCCTGGTGGAAACAAGACGAAAGTCTTTCTCTGGTCTGCATCCCCTTAACAATTGTGTGTATTGAGCTGTACTGTATTGTACCCATTCTGCAATCTGTTAATAAAGTTTTCAATCAATCAATCAAAACTGAATCATTTCCCACTGCCCTCTTCACGCTCAGAAGGAAATATCGCATCTCTTCATCGTGGTTAGCAAAACCAAACACCTTAGAAACACATTTCACAAGTCAGAAACTATAGAAATGATCCCTGAAAGTATAGTCTTGACCACTCAATCAGTTAGGACAGGGAGCTGTACACAGGAACATCATCTTCACTTACGGCTGTTTCTGTTCATGATTATAACGCACATATCGATCAGAGGAAGATACAACACAACTTCATAGAATACTATTACACTACTGAATACAGCATAGCATTGTTGTTAAAAAACAGCCTTGCTGTTTGAGAAAGAATTGCTGATCTTAATCATTCAAGAGGTGTAACCAATCAAACAGCAGTCAAAACAACAGGCGCGAGAAATTAAATGGTGTTCATTGATGGATCATATTGGTAAGAATGCTAACAATAACAAAGTCAATGATTTCAATGTTTAAATCTGACAAATATATTCATCATTCTAAAATGTTTCCATTACAGTTGTAGTGATTGTAATTTACCAGACAACCAATGTAAGAGCTAAAAGATATAACCCCACTCCCAAGCCAGTCCCACCTCCATGAAGCATCATAGCTGAAAGCGCTTAATTTTCTAAAGTAAAACTGTCTACCAACCTAATACATCTGTAACATTATCTTCATATGCATCATCAAAAAAAAATTCGTTTCACAAGTTACACATAGCCACTCTGAACATATTTCCTCCCTCAATGAAGCAAAGAACGATCATCAATGACAGAGAGTATATGAACTGAATCATTTCCCACTGCCCTCTTCACGCTCAGAAGGAAATATTGCATCTCTTCATCGTGGTTAGCAAAACCAAACACCTTAGAAACACATTTCACAAGTCAGAAACTATAGAAATGATCCCTGAAAGTATAGTCTTGACCACTCAATCAGTTAGGACAGGGAGCTGTACACAGGAACATCATTTTCACTTATGGCTGTTTCTGTTCATGATTATAACGCACATATCGATCAGAGGAAGATACAACACAACTTCATAGAATACTATTACACTACTGAATACAGCATAGCATTGTTGTTAAAAAACAGCCTTGCTGTTTGAGAAAGAATTGCTGATCTTAATCATTCAAGAGGTGTAACCAATCAAACAGCAGTCAAAACAACAGGCGCGAGAAATTAAATGGTGTTCATTGATGGATCATATTGGTAAGAATGCTAACAATAACAAAGTCAATGATTTCAATGTTTAAATCTGACAAATATATTCATCATTCTAAAATGTTTCCATTACAGTTGTAGTGATTGTAATTTACCAGACAACCAATGTAAGAGCTAAAAGATATAACCCCACTCCCAAGCCAGTCCCACCTCCATGAAGCATCATAGCTGAAAGCGCTTAATTTTCTAAAGTAAAACTGTCTACCAACCTAATACATCTGTAACATTATCTTCATATGCATCATCAAACATATTTTCATTTCACAAGTTAAACATAGCCACTCTGAACATATTTCCTCCCTCAATGAAGCAAAGAACGATCATCAATGACAGTGAGTATATGAACTTAATCATTTCCCACTGCCCTCTTCACGCTCAGAAGGAAATATCGCATCTCTTCATCGTGGTTAGCAAAACCAAACACCTTAGAAACACATTTCACAAGTCAGAAACTATAGAAATGATCCCTGAAAGTATAGTCTTGACCACTCAATCAGTTAGGACAGGGAGCTGTACACAGGAACATCATCTTCACTTACGACTGTTTCTGTTCATGATTATAACGCACATATCGATCAGAGGAAGATACAACACAACTTCATAGAATACTATTACACTACTGAATACAGCAAACAACAGGCGCGAGAAATTAAATGGTGTTCATTGATGGATCATATTGGTAAGAATGCTAACAATAACAAAGTCAATGATTTCAATGTTTAAATCTGAAAAATATATTCATCATTCTAAAATGTTTCCATTACAGTTGTAGTGATTGTAATTGACCAGACAACCAATGTAAGAGCTAAAAGATATAACCCCACTCCCAAGCCAGTCCCACCTCCATGAAGCATCATAGCTGAAAGCGCTTAATTTTCTAAAGTAAAACTGTCTACCAACCTAATACATCTGTAACATTATCTTCATATGCATCATCAAACATATTTTCATTTCACAAGTTACACATAGCCACTCTGAACATATTTCCTCCCTCAATGAAGCACTAGGAAGCAAAGAACGATCATCAATGACAGAGAGTATATGAACTGAATCATCTCCCACTGCCCTCTTCACGCTCAGAAGGAAATATCTCATCTCTTCATTGTGGTTAGCAAAACCAAACACCTTAGAAACACATTTCACAAGTCAGAAACTATAGAAATGATCCCTGAAAGTATAGTCTTGACCACTCAATCAGTTAGGACAGGGAGCTGTACACAGGAACATCATCTTCACTTACGGCTGTTTCTGTTCATGATTATAACGCACATATCGATCAGAGGAAGATACAACACAACTTCATAGAATACTATTACACTACTGAATACAGCATAGCATTGTTGTTAAAAAACAGCCTTGCTGTTTGAGAAATAATTGCTGATCTTAATCATTCAAGAGGTGTAACCAATCAAACAGCAGTCAAAACAACAGGCGCGAGAAATTAAATGGTGTTCATTGATGGATCATATTGGTAAGAATGCTAACAATAACAAAGTCAATGATTTCAATGTTTAAATCTGACAAATATATTCATCATTCTAAAATGTTTCCATTACAGTTGTAGTGATTGTAATTTACCAGACAACCAATGTAAGAGCTAAAAGATATAACCCCACTCCCAAGCCAGTCCCACCTCCATGAAGCATCATAGCTGAAAGCGCTTAATTTTCTAAAGTAAAACTGTCTACCAACCTAATACATCTGTAACATTATCTTCATATGCATCATCAAAAAAAAATTCGTTTCACAAGTTACACATAGCCACTCTGAACATATTTCCTCCCTCAATGAAGCAAAGAACGATCATCAATGACAGAGAGTATATGAACTGAATCATTTCCCACTGCCCTCTTCACGCTCAGAAGGAAATATTGCATCTCTTCATCGTGGTTAGCAAAACCAAACACCTTAGAAACACATTTCACAAGTCAGAAACTATAGAAATGATCCCTGAAAGTATAGTCTTGACCACTCAATCAGTTAGGACAGGGAGCTGTACACAGGAACATCATTTTCACTTATGGCTGTTTCTGTTCATGATTATAACGCACATATCGATCAGAGGAAGATACAACACAACTTCATAGAATACTATTACACTACTGAATACAGCATAGCATTGTTGTTAAAAAACAGCCTTGCTGTTTGAGAAAGAATTGCTGATCTTAATCATTCAAGAGGTGTAACCAATCAAACAGCAGTCAAAACAACAGGCGCGAGAAATTAAATGGTGTTCATTGATGGATCATATTGGTAAGAATGCTAACAATAACAAAGTCAATGATTTCAATGTTTAAATCTGACAAATATATTCATCATTCTAAAATGTTTCCATTACAGTTGTAGTGATTGTAATTTACCAGACAACCAATGTAAGAGCTAAAAGATATAACCCCACTCCCAAGCCAGTCCCACCTCCATGAAGCATCATAGCTGAAAGCGCTTAATTTTCTAAAGTAAAACTGTCTACCAACCTAATACATCTGTAACATTATCTTCATATGCATCATCAAACATATTTTCATTTCACAAGTTAAACATAGCCACTCTGAACATATTTCCTCCCTCAATGAAGCAAAGAACGATCATCAATGACAGTGAGTATATGAACTTAATCATTTCCCACTGCCCTCTTCACGCTCAGAAGGAAATATCGCATCTCTTCATCGTGGTTAGCAAAACCAAACACCTTAGAAACACATTTCACAAGTCAGAAACTATAGAAATGATCCCTGAAAGTATAGTCTTGACCACTCAATCAGTTAGGACAGGGAGCTGTACACAGGAACATCATCTTCACTTACGACTGTTTCTGTTCATGATTATAACGCACATATCGATCAGAGGAAGATACAACACAACTTCATAGAATACTATTACACTACTGAATACAGCAAACAACAGGCGCGAGAAATTAAATGGTGTTCATTGATGGATCATATTGGTAAGAATGCTAACAATAACAAAGTCAATGATTTCAATGTTTAAATCTGAAAAATATATTCATCATTCTAAAATGTTTCCATTACAGTTGTAGTGATTGTAATTGACCAGACAACCAATGTAAGAGCTAAAAGATATAACCCCACTCCCAAGCCAGTCCCACCTCCATGAAGCATCATAGCTGAAAGCGCTTAATTTTCTAAAGTAAAACTGTCTACCAACCTAATACATCTGTAACATTATCTTCATATGCATCATCAAACATATTTTCATTTCACAAGTTACACATAGCCACTCTGAACATATTTCCTCCCTCAATGAAGCACTAGGAAGCAAAGAACGATCATCAATGACAGAGAGTATATGAACTGAATCATCTCCCACTGCCCTCTTCACGCTCAGAAGGAAATATCTCATCTCTTCATTGTGGTTAGCAAAACCAAACACCTTAGAAACACATTTCACAAGTCAGAAACTATAGAAATGATCCCTGAAAGTATAGTCTTGACCACTCAATCAGTTAGGACAGGGAGCTGTACACAGGAACATCATCTTCACTTACGGCTGTTTCTGTTCATGATTATAACGCACATATCGATCAGAGGAAGATACAACACAACTTCATAGAATACTATTACACTACTGAATACAGCATAGCATTGTTGTTAAAAAACAGCCTTGCTGTTTGAGAAATAATTGCTGATCTTAATCATTCAAGAGGTGTAACCAATCAAACAGCAGTCAAAACAACAGGCGCGAGAAATTAAATGGTGTTCATTGATGGATCATATTGGTAAGAATGCTAACAATAACAAAGTCAATGATTTCAATGTTTAAATCTGACAAATATATTCATCATTCTAAAATGTTTCCATTACAGTTGTAGTGATTGTAATTTACCAGACAACCAATGTAAGAGCTAAAAGATATAACCCCACTCCCAAGCCAGTCCCACCTCCATGAAGCATCATAGCTGAAAGCGCTTAATTTTCTAAAGTAAAACTGTCTACCAACCTAATACATCTGTAACATTATCTTCATATGCATCATCAAAAAAAATTTCGTTTCACAAGTTACACATAGCCACTCTGAACATATTTCCTCCCTCAATGAAGCAAAGAACGATCATCAATGACAGAGAGTATATGAACTGAATCATTTCCCACTGCCCTCTTCACGCTCAGAAGGAAATATTGCATCTCTTCATCGTGGTTAGCAAAACCAAACACCTTAGAAACACATTTCACAAGTCAGAAACTATAGAAATGATCCCTGAAAGTATAGTCTTGACCACTCAATCAGTTAGGACAGGGAGCTGTACACAGGAACATCATTTTCACTTATGGCTGTTTCTGTTCATGATTATAACGCACATATCGATCAGAGGAAGATACAACACAACTTCATAGAATACTATTACACTACTGAATACAGCATAGCATTGTTGTTAAAAAACAGCCTTGCTGTTTGAGAAAGAATTGCTGATCTTAATCATTCAAGAGGTGTAACCAATCAAACAGCAGTCAAAACAACAGGCGCGAGAAATTAAATGGTGTTCATTGATGGATCATATTGGTAAGAATGCTAACAATAACAAAGTCAATGATTTCAATGTTTAAATCTGACAAATATATTCATCATTCTAAAATGTTTCCATTACAGTTGTAGTGATTGTAATTTACCAGACAACCAATGTAAGAGCTAAAAGATATAACCCCACTCCCAAGCCAGTCCCACCTCCATGAAGCATCATAGCTGAAAGCGCTTAATTTTCTAAAGTAAAACTGTCTACCAACCTAATACATCTGTAACATTATCTTCATATGCATCATCAAACATATTTTCATTTCACAAGTTAAACATAGCCACTCTGAACATATTTCCTCCCTCAATGAAGCACTAGGAAGCAAAGAACGATCATCAATGACAGTGAGTATATGAACTTAATCATTTCCCACTGCCCTCTTCACGCTCAGAAGGAAATATCGCATCTCTTCATCGTGGTTAGCAAAACCAAACACCTTAGAAACACATTTCACAAGTCAGAAACTATAGAAATGATCCCTGAAAGTATAGTCTTGACCACTCAATCAGTTAGGACAGGGAGCTGTACACAGGAACATCATCTTCACTTACGGCTGTTTCTGTTCATGATTATAACGCACATATCGATCAGAGGAAGATACAACACAACTTCATAGAATACTATTACACTACTCAATACAGCATAGCATTGTTGTTAAAAAACAGCCTTGCTGTTTGAGAAAGAATTGCTGATCTTAATCATTCAAGAGGTGTAACCAATCAAACAGCAGTCAAAACAACAGGCGCGAGAAATTAAATGGTGTTCATTGATGGATCATATTGGTAAGAATGCTAACAATAACAAAGTCAATGATTTCAATGTTTAAATCTGACAAATATATTCATCATTCTAAAATGTTTCCATTACAGTTGTAGTGATTGTAATTTACCAGACAACCAATGTAAGAGCTAAAAGATATAACCCCACTCCCAAGCCAGTCCCACCTCCATGAAGCATCATAGCTGAAAGCGCTTAATTTTCTAAAGTAAAACTGTCTACCAACCTAATACATCTGTAACATTATCTTCATATGCATCATCAAACATATTTTCATTTCACAAGTTAAACATAGCCACTCTGAACATATTTCCTCCCTCAATGAAGCACTAGGAAGCAACGAACGATCATCAATGACAGTGAGTATATGAACTTAATCATTTCCCACTGCCCTCTTCACGCTCAGAAGGAAATATCGCATCTCTTCATCGTGGTTAGCAAAACCAAACACCTTAGAAACACATTTCACAAGTCAGAAACTATAGAAATGATCCCTGAAAGTATAGTCTTGACCACTCAATCAGTTAGGACAGGGAGCTGTACACAGGAACATCATCTTCACTTACGGCTGTTTCTGTTCATGATTATAACGCACATATCGATCAGAGGAAGATACAACACAACTTCATAGAATACTATTACACTACTGAATACAGCATAGCATTGTTGTTAAAAAACAGCCTTGCTGTTTGAGAAAGAATTGCTGATCTTAATCATTCAAGAGGTGTAACCAATCAAACAGCAGTCAAAACAACAGGCGCGAGAAATTAAATGGTGTTCATTGATGGATCATATTGGTAAGAATGCTAACAATAACAAAGTCAATGATTTCAATGTTTAAATCTGACAAATATATTCATCATTCTAAAATGTTTCCATTACAGTTGTAGTGATTGTAATTTACCAGACAACCAATGTAAGAGCTAAAAGATATAACCCCACTCCCAAGCCAGTCCCACCTCCATGAAGCATCATAGCTGAAAGCGCTTAATTTTCTAAAGTAAAACTGTCTACCAACCTAATACATCTGTAACATTATCTTCATATGCATCATCAAACATATTTTCATTTCACAAGTTAAACATAGCCACTCTGAACATATTTCCTCCCTCAATGAAGCACTAGGAAGCAAAGAACGATCATCAATGACAGTGAGTATATGAACTTAATCATTTCCCACTGCCCTCTTCACGCTCAGAAGGAAATATCGCATCTCTTCATCGTGGTTAGCAAAACCAAACACCTTAGAAACACATTTCACAAGTCAGAAACTATAGAAATGATCCCTGAAAGTATAGTCTTGACCACTCAATCAGTTAGGACAGGGAGCTGTACACAGGAACATCATCTTCACTTACGGCTGTTTCTGTTCATGATTATAACGCACATATCGATCAGAGGAAGATACAACACAACTTCATAGAATACTATTACACTACTGAATACAGCATAGCATTGTTGTTAAAAAACAGCCTTGCTGTTTGAGAAATAATTGCTGATCTTAATCATTCAAGAGGTGTAACCAATCAAACAGCAGTCAAAACAACAGGCGCGAGAAATTAAATGGTGTTCATTGATGGATCATATTGGTAAGAATGCTAACAATAACAAAGTCAATGATTTCAATGTTTAAATCTGACAAATATATTCATCATTCTAAAATGTTTCCATTACAGTTGTAGTGATTGTAATTTACCAGACAACCAATGTAAGAGCTAAAAGATATAACCCCACTCCCAAGCCAGTCCCACCTCCATGAAGCATCATAGCTGAAAGCGCTTAATTTTCTAAAGTAAAACTGTCTACCAACCTAATACATCTGTAACATTATCTTCATATGCATCATCAAAAAAAATTTCGTTTCACAAGTTACACATAGCCACTCTGAACATATTTCCTCCCTCAATGAAGCAAAGAACGATCATCAATGACAGAGAGTATATGAACTGAATCATTTCCCACTGCCCTCTTCACGCTCAGAAGGAAATATTGCATCTCTTCATCGTGGTTAGCAAAACCAAACACCTTAGAAACACATTTCACAAGTCAGAAACTATAGAAATGATCCCTGAAAGTATAGTCTTGACCACTCAATCAGTTAGGACAGGGAGCTGTACACAGGAACATCATTTTCACTTATGGCTGTTTCTGTTCATGATTATAACGCACATATCGATCAGAGGAAGATACAACACAACTTCATAGAATACTATTACACTACTGAATACAGCATAGCATTGTTGTTAAAAAACAGCCTTGCTGTTTGAGAAAGAATTGCTGATCTTAATCATTCAAGAGGTGTAACCAATCAAACAGCAGTCAAAACAACAGGCGCGAGAAATTAAATGGTGTTCATTGATGGATCATATTGGTAAGAATGCTAACAATAACAAAGTCAATGATTTCAATGTTTAAATCTGACAAATATATTCATCATTCTAAAATGTTTCCATTACAGTTGTAGTGATTGTAATTTACCAGACAACCAATGTAAGAGCTAAAAGATATAACCCCACTCCCAAGCCAGTCCCACCTCCATGAAGCATCATAGCTGAAAGCGCTTAATTTTCTAAAGTAAAACTGTCTACCAACCTAATACATCTGTAACATTATCTTCATATGCATCATCAAACATATTTTCATTTCACAAGTTAAACATAGCCACTCTGAACATATTTCCTCCCTCAATGAAGCAAAGAACGATCATCAATGACAGTGAGTATATGAACTTAATCATTTCCCACTGCCCTCTTCACGCTCAGAAGGAAATATCGCATCTCTTCATCGTGGTTAGCAAAACCAAACACCTTAGAAACACATTTCACAAGTCAGAAACTATAGAATTGATCCCTGAAAGTATAGTCTTGACCACTCAATCAGTTAGGACAGGGAGCTGTACACAGGAACATCATCTTCACTTACGGCTGTTTCTGTTCATGATTATAACGCACATATCGATCAGAGGAAGATACAACACAACTTCATAGAATACTATTACACTACTGAATACAGCATAGCATTGTTGTTAAAAAACAGCCTTGCTGTTTGAGAAAGAATTGCTGATCTTAATCATTCAAGAGGTGTAACCAATCAAACAGCAGTCAAAACAACAGGCGCGAGAAATTAAATGGTGTTCATTGATGGATCATATTGGTAAGAATGCTAACAATAACAAAGTCAATGATTTCAATGTTTAAATCTGACAAATATATTCATCATTCTAAAATGTTTCCATTACAGTTGTAGTGATTGTAATTTACCAGACAACCAATGTAAGAGCTAAAAGATATAACCCCACTCCCAAGCCAGTCCCACCTCCATGAAGCATCATAGCTGAAAGCGCTTAATTTTCTAAAGTAAAACTGTCTACCAACCTAATATATCTGTAACATTATCTTCATATGCATCATCAAACATATTTTCATTTCACAAGTTACACATAGCCACTCTGAACATATTTCCTCCCTCAATGAAGCACTAGGAAGCAAAGAACGATCATCAATGACAGAGAGTATATGAACTGAATCATTTCCCACTGCCCTCTTCACGCTCAGAAGGAAATATCGCATCTCTTCATCGTGGTTAGCAAAACCAAACACCTTAGAAACACATTTCACAAGTCAGAAACTATAGAAATGATCCCTGAAAGTATAGTCTTGACCACTCAATCAGTTAGGACAGGGAGCTGTACACAGGAACATCATTTTCACTTATGGCTGTTTCTGTTCATGATTATAACGCACATATCGATCAGAGGAAGATACAACACAACTTCATAGAATACTATTACACTACTGAATACAGCATAGCATTGTTGTTAAAAAACAGCCTTGCTGTTTGAGAAAGAATTGCTGATCTTAATCATTCAAGAGGTGTAACCAATCAAACAGCAGTCAAAACAACAGGCGCGAGAAATTAAATGGTGTTCATTGATGGATCATATTGGTAAGAATGCTAACAATAACAAAGTCAATGATTTCAATGTTTAAATCTGACAAATATATTCATCATTCTAAAATGTTTCCATTACAGTTGTAGTGATTGTAATTTACCAGACAACCAATGTAAGAGCTAAAAGATATAACCCCACTCCCAAGCCAGTCCCACCTCCATGAAGCATCATAGCTGAAAGCGCTTAATTTTCTAAAGTAAAACTGTCTACCAACCTAATACATCTGTAACATTATCTTCATATGCATCATCAAACATATTTTCATTTCACAAGTTAAACATAGCCACTCTGAACATATTTCCTCCCTCAATGAAGCACTAGGAAGCAAAGAACGATCATCAATGACAGTGAGTATATGAACTTAATCATTTCCCACTGCCCTCTTCACGCTCAGAAGGAAATATCGCATCTCTTCATCGTGGTTAGCAAAACCAAACACCTTAGAAACACATTTCACAAGTCAGAAACTATAGAAATGATCCCTGAAAGTATAGTCTTGACCACTCAATCAGTTAGGACAGGGAGCTGTACACAGGAACATCATCTTCACTTACGGCTGTTTCTGTTCATGATTATAACGCACATATCGATCAGAGGAAGATACAACACAACTTCATAGAATACTATTACACTACTGAATACAGCATAGCATTGTTGTTAAAAAACAGCCTTGCTGTTTGAGAAAGAATTGCTGATCTTAATCATTCAAGAGGTGTAACCAATCAAACAGCAGTCAAAACAACAGGCGCGAGAAATTAAATGGTGTTCATTGATGGATCATATTGGTAAGAATGCTAACAATAACAAAGTCAATGATTTCAATGTTTAAATCTGACAAATATATTCATCATTCTAAAATGTTTCCATTACAGTTGTAGTGATTGTAATTTACCAGACAACCAATGTAAGAGCTAAAAGATATAACCCCACTCCCAAGCCAGTCCCACCTCCATGAAGCATCATAGCTGAAAGCGCTTAATTTTCTAAAGTAAAACTGTCTACCAACCTAATACATCTGTAACATTATCTTCATATGCATCATCAAACATATTTTCATTTCACAAGTTAAACATAGCCACTCTGAACATATTTCCTCCCTCAATGAAGCACTAGGAAGCAAAGAACGATCATCAATGACAGTGAGTATATGAACTTAATCATTTCCCACTGCCCTCTTCACGCTCAGAAGGAAATATCGCATCTCTTCATCGTGGTTAGCAAAACCAAACACCTTAGAAACACATTTCACAAGTCAGAAACTATAGAAATGATCCCTGAAAGTATAGTCTTGACCACTCAATCAGTTAGGACAGGGAGCTGTACACAGGAACATCATCTTCACTTACGGCTGTTTCTGTTCATGATTATAACGCACATATCGATCAGAGGAAGATACAACACAACTTCATAGAATACTATTACACTACTGAATACAGCATAGCATTGTTGTTAAAAAACAGCCTTGCTGTTTGAGAAAGAATTGCTGATCTTAATCATTCAAGAGGTGTAACCAATCAAACAGCAGTCAAAACAACAGGCGCGAGAAATTAAATGGTGTTCATTGATGGATCATATTGGTAAGAATGCTAACAATAACAAAGTCAATGATTTCAATGTTTAAATCTGACAAATATATTCATCATTCTAAAATGTTTCCATTACAGTTGTAGTGATTGTAATTTACCAGACAACCAATGTAAGAGCTAAAAGATATAACCCCACTCCCAAGCCAGTCCCACCTCCATGAAGCATCATAGCTGAAAGCGCTTAATTTTCTAAAGTAAAACTGTCTACCAACCTAATACATCTGTAACATTATCTTCATATGCATCATCAAAAAAAATTTCGTTTCACAAGTTACACATAGCCACTCTGAACATATTTCCTCCCTCAATGAAGCAAAGAACGATCATCAATGACAGAGAGTATATGAACTGAATCATTTCCCACTGCCCTCTTCACGCTCAGAAGGAAATATTGCATCTCTTCATCGTGGTTAGCAAAACCAAACACCTTAGAAACACATTTCACAAGTCAGAAACTATAGAAATGATCCCTGAAAGTATAGTCTTGACCACTCAATCAGTTAGGACAGGGAGCTGTACACAGGAACATCATTTTCACTTATGGCTGTTTCTGTTCATGATTATAACGCACATATCGATCAGAGGAAGATACAACACAACTTCATAGAATACTATTACACTACTGAATACAGCATAGCATTGTTGTTAAAAAACAGCCTTGCTGTTTGAGAAAGAATTGCTGATCTTAATCATTCAAGAGGTGTAACCAATCAAACAGCAGTCAAAACAACAGGCGCGAGAAATTAAATGGTGTTCATTGATGGATCATATTGGTAAGAATGCTAACAATAACAAAGTCAATGATTTCAATGTTTAAATCTGACAAATATATTCATCATTCTAAAATGTTTCCATTACAGTTGTAGTGATTGTAATTTACCAGACAACCAATGTAAGAGCTAAAAGATATAACCCCACTCCCAAGCCAGTCCCACCTCCATGAAGCATCATAGCTGAAAGCGCTTAATTTTCTAAAGTAAAACTGTCTACCAACCTAATACATCTGTAACATTATCTTCATATGCATCATCAAACATATTTTCATTTCACAAGTTAAACATAGCCACTCTGAACATATTTCCTCCCTCAATGAAGCAAAGAACGATCATCAATGACAGTGAGTATATGAACTTAATCATTTCCCACTGCCCTCTTCACGCTCAGAAGGAAATATCGCATCTCTTCATCGTGGTTAGCAAAACCAAACACCTTAGAAACACATTTCACAAGTCAGAAACTATAGAAATGATCCCTGAAAGTATAGTCTTGACCACTCAATCAGTTAGGACAGGGAGCTGTACACAGGAACATCATCTTCACTTACGGCTGTTTCTGTTCATGATTATAACGCACATATCGATCAGAGGAAGATACAACACAACTTCATAGAATACTATTACACTACTGAATACAGCATAGCATTGTTGTTAAAAAACAGCCTTGCTGTTTGAGAAAGAATTGCTGATCTTAATCATTCAAGAGGTGTAACCAATCAAACAGCAGTCAAAACAACAGGCGCGAGAAATTAAATGGTGTTCATTGATGGATCATATTGGTAAGAATGCTAACAATAACAAAGTCAATGATTTCAATGTTTAAATCTGACAAATATATTCATCATTCTAAAATGTTTCCATTACAGTTGTAGTGATTGTAATTTACCAGACAACCAATGTAAGAGCTAAAAGATATAACCCCACTCCCAAGCCAGTCCCACCTCCATGAAGCATCATAGCTGAAAGCGCTTAATTTTCTAAAGTAAAACTGTCTACCAACCTAATATATCTGTAACATTATCTTCATATGCATCATCAAACATATTTTCATTTCACAAGTTACACATAGCCACTCTGAACATATTTCCTCCCTCAATGAAGCACTAGGAAGCAAAGAACGATCATCAATGACAGAGAGTATATGAACTGAATCATTTCCCACTGCCCTCTTCACGCTCAGAAGGAAATATCGCATCTCTTCATCGTGGTTAGCAAAACCAAACACCTTAGAAACACATTTCACAAGTCAGAAACTATAGAAATGATCCCTGAAAGTATAGTCTTGACCACTCAATCAGTTAGGACAGGGAGCTGTACACAGGAACATCATTTTCACTTATGGCTGTTTCTGTTCATGATTATAACGCACATATCGATCAGAGGAAGATACAACACAACTTCATAGAATACTATTACACTACTGAATACAGCATAGCATTGTTGTTAAAAAACAGCCTTGCTGTTTGAGAAAGAATTGCTGATCTTAATCATTCAAGAGGTGTAACCAATCAAACAGCAGTCAAAACAACAGGCGCGAGAAATTAAATGGTGTTCATTGATGGATCATATTGGTAAGAATGCTAACAATAACAAAGTCAATGATTTCAATGTTTAAATCTGACAAATATATTCATCATTCTAAAATGTTTCCATTACAGTTGTAGTGATTGTAATTTACCAGACAACCAATGTAAGAGCTAAAAGATATAACCCCACTCCCAAGCCAGTCCCACCTCCATGAAGCATCATAGCTGAAAGCGCTTAATTTTCTAAAGTAAAACTGTCTACCAACCTAATACATCTGTAACATTATCTTCATATGCATCATCAAACATATTTTCATTTCACAAGTTAAACATAGCCACTCTGAACATATTTCCTCCCTCAATGAAGCACTAGGAAGCAAAGAACGATCATCAATGACAGTGAGTATATGAACTTAATCATTTCCCACTGCCCTCTTCACGCTCAGAAGGAAATATCGCATCTCTTCATCGTGGTTAGCAAAACCAAACACCTTAGAAACACATTTCACAAGTCAGAAACTATAGAAATGATCCCTGAAAGTATAGTCTTGACCACTCAATCAGTTAGGACAGGGAGCTGTACACAGGAACATCATCTTCACTTACGGCTGTTTCTGTTCATGATTATAACGCACATATCGATCAGAGGAAGATACAACACAACTTCATAGAATACTATTACACTACTGAATACAGCATAGCATTGTTGTTAAAAAACAGCCTTGCTGTTTGAGAAAGAATTGCTGATCTTAATCATTCAAGAGGTGTAACCAATCAAACAGCAGTCAAAACAACAGGCGCGAGAAATTAAATGGTGTTCATTGATGGATCATATTGGTAAGAATGCTAACAATAACAAAGTCAATGATTTCAATGTTTAAATCTGACAAATATATTCATCATTCTAAAATGTTTCCATTACAGTTGTAGTGATTGTAATTTACCAGACAACCAATGTAAGAGCTAAAAGATATAACCCCACTCCCAAGCCAGTCCCACCTCCATGAAGCATCATAGCTGAAAGCGCTTAATTTTCTAAAGTAAAACTGTCTACCAACCTAATACATCTGTAACATTATCTTCATATGCATCATCAAACATATTTTCATTTCACAAGTTAAACATAGCCACTCTGAACATATTTCCTCCCTCAATGAAGCACTAGGAAGCAAAGAACGATCATCAATGACAGTGAGTATATGAACTTAATCATTTCCCACTGCCCTCTTCACGCTCAGAAGGAAATATCGCATCTCTTCATCGTGGTTAGCAAAACCAAACACCTTAGAAACACATTTCACAAGTCAGAAACTATAGAAATGATCCCTGAAAGTATAGTCTTGACCACTCAATCAGTTAGGACAGGGAGCTGTACACAGGAACATCATCTTCACTTACGGCTGTTTCTGTTCATGATTATAACGCACATATCGATCAGAGGAAGATACAACACAACTTCATAGAATACTATTACACTACTGAATACAGCATAGCATTGTTGTTAAAAAACAGCCTTGCTGTTTGAGAAAGAATTGCTGATCTTAATCATTCAAGAGGTGTAACCAATCAAACAGCAGTCAAAACAACAGGCGCGAGAAATTAAATGGTGTTCATTGATGGATCATATTGGTAAGAATGCTAACAATAACAAAGTCAATGATTTCAATGTTTAAATCTGACAAATATATTCATCATTCTAAAATGTTTCCATTACAGTTGTAGTGATTGTAATTTACCAGACAACCAATGTAAGAGCTAAAAGATATAACCCCACTCCCAAGCCAGTCCCACCTCCATGAAGCATCATAGCTGAAAGCGCTTAATTTTCTAAAGTAAAACTGTCTACCAACCTAATACATCTGTAACATTATCTTCATATGCATCATCAAAAAAAATTTCGTTTCACAAGTTACACATAGCCACTCTGAACATATTTCCTCCCTCAATGAAGCAAAGAACGATCATCAATGACAGAGAGTATATGAACTGAATCATTTCCCACTGCCCTCTTCACGCTCAGAAGGAAATATTGCATCTCTTCATCGTGGTTAGCAAAACCAAACACCTTAGAAACACATTTCACAAGTCAGAAACTATAGAAATGATCCCTGAAAGTATAGTCTTGACCACTCAATCAGTTAGGACAGGGAGCTGTACACAGGAACATCATTTTCACTTATGGCTGTTTCTGTTCATGATTATAACGCACATATCGATCAGAGGAAGATACAACACAACTTCATAGAATACTATTACACTACTGAATACAGCATAGCATTGTTGTTAAAAAACAGCCTTGCTGTTTGAGAAAGAATTGCTGATCTTAATCATTCAAGAGGTGTAACCAATCAAACAGCAGTCAAAACAACAGGCGCGAGAAATTAAATGGTGTTCATTGATGGATCATATTGGTAAGAATGCTAACAATAACAAAGTCAATGATTTCAATGTTTAAATCTGACAAATATATTCATCATTCTAAAATGTTTCCATTACAGTTGTAGTGATTGTAATTTACCAGACAACCAATGTAAGAGCTAAAAGATATAACCCCACTCCCAAGCCAGTCCCACCTCCATGAAGCATCATAGCTGAAAGCGCTTAATTTTCTAAAGTAAAACTGTCTACCAACCTAATACATCTGTAACATTATCTTCATATGCATCATCAAACATATTTTCATTTCACAAGTTAAACATAGCCACTCTGAACATATTTCCTCCCTCAATGAAGCACTAGGAAGCAAAGAACGATCATCAATGACAGTGAGTATATGAACTTAATCATTTCCCACTGCCCTCTTCACGCTCAGAAGGAAATATCGCATCTCTTCATCGTGGTTAGCAAAACCAAACACCTTAGAAACACATTTCACAAGTCAGAAACTATAGAAATGATCCCTGAAAGTATAGTCTTGACCACTCAATCAGTTAGGACAGGGAGCTGTACACAGGAACATCATCTTCACTTACGGCTGTTTCTGTTCATGATTATAACGCACATATCGATCAGAGGAAGATACAACACAACTTCATAGAATACTATTACACTACTGAATACAGCATAGCATTGTTGTTAAAAAACAGCCTTGCTGTTTGAGAAAGAATTGCTGATCTTAATCATTCAAGAGGTGTAACCAATCAAACAGCAGTCAAAACAACAGGCGCGAGAAATTAAATGGTGTTCATTGATGGATCATATTGGTAAGAATGCTAACAATAACAAAGTCAATGATTTCAATGTTTAAATCTGACAAATATATTCATCATTCTAAAATGTTTCCATTACAGTTGTAGTGATTGTAATTTACCAGACAACCAATGTAAGAGCTAAAAGATATAACCCCACTCCCAAGCCAGTCCCACCTCCATGAAGCATCATAGCTGAAAGCGCTTAATTTTCTAAAGTAAAACTGTCTACCAACCTAATACATCTGTAACATTATCTTCATATGCATCATCAAACATATTTTCATTTCACAAGTTAAACATAGCCACTCTGAACATATTTCCTCCCTCAATGAAGCACTAGGAAGCAAAGAACGATCATCAATGACAGTGAGTATATGAACTTAATCATTTCCCACTGCCCTCTTCACGCTCAGAAGGAAATATCGCATCTCTTCATCGTGGTTAGCAAAACCAAACACCTTAGAAACACATTTCACAAGTCAGAAACTATAGAAATGATCCCTGAAAGTATAGTCTTGACCACTCAATCAGTTAGGACAGGGAGCTGTACACAGGAACATCATCTTCACTTACGGCTGTTTCTGTTCATGATTATAACGCACATATCGATCAGAGGAAGATACAACACAACTTCATAGAATACTATTACACTACTGAATACAGCATAGCATTGTTGTTAAAAAACAGCCTTGCTGTTTGAGAAAGAATTGCTGATCTTAATCATTCAAGAGGTGTAACCAATCAAACAGCAGTCAAAACAACAGGCGCGAGAAATTAAATGGTGTTCATTGATGGATCATATTGGTAAGAATGCTAACAATAACAAAGTCAATGATTTCAATGTTTAAATCTGACAAATATATTCATCATTCTAAAATGTTTCCATTACAGTTGTAGTGATTGTAATTTACCAGACAACCAATGTAAGAGCTAAAAGATATAACCCCACTCCCAAGCCAGTCCCACCTCCATGAAGCATCATAGCTGAAAGCGCTTAATTTTCTAAAGTAAAACTGTCTACCAACCTAATACATCTGTAACATTATCTTCATATGCATCATCAAAAAAAAATTCGTTTCACAAGTTACACATAGCCACTCTGAACATATTTCCTCCCTCAATGAAGCAAAGAACGATCATCAATGACAGAGAGTATATGAACTGAATCATTTCCCACTGCCCTCTTCACGCTCAGAAGGAAATATTGCATCTCTTCATCGTGGTTAGCAAAACCAAACACCTTAGAAACACATTTCACAAGTCAGAAACTATAGAAATGATCCCTGAAAGTATAGTCTTGACCACTCAATCAGTTAGGACAGGGAGCTGTACACAGGAACATCATTTTCACTTATGGCTGTTTCTGTTCATGATTATAACGCACATATCGATCAGAGGAAGATACAACACAACTTCATAGAATACTATTACACTACTGAATACAGCATAGCATTGTTGTTAAAAAACAGCCTTGCTGTTTGAGAAAGAATTGCTGATCTTAATCATTCAAGAGGTGTAACCAATCAAACAGCAGTCAAAACAACAGGCGCGAGAAATTAAATGGTGTTCATTGATGGATCATATTGGTAAGAATGCTAACAATAACAAAGTCAATGATTTCAATGTTTAAATCTGACAAATATATTCATCATTCTAAAATGTTTCCATTACAGTTGTAGTGATTGTAATTTACCAGACAACCAATGTAAGAGCTAAAAGATATAACCCCACTCCCAAGCCAGTCCCACCTCCATGAAGCATCATAGCTGAAAGCGCTTAATTTTCTAAAGTAAAACTGTCTACCAACCTAATACATCTGTAACATTATCTTCATATGCATCATCAAACATATTTTCATTTCACAAGTTAAACATAGCCACTCTGAACATATTTCCTCCCTCAATGAAGCACTAGGAAGCAAAGAACGATCATCAATGACAGTGAGTATATGAACTTAATCATTTCCCACTGCCCTCTTCACGCTCAGAAGGAAATATCGCATCTCTTCATCGTGGTTAGCAAAACCAAACACCTTAGAAACACATTTCACAAGTCAGAAACTATAGAAATGATCCCTGAAAGTATAGTCTTGACCACTCAATCAGTTAGGACAGGGAGCTGTACACAGGAACATCATCTTCACTTACGGCTGTTTCTGTTCATGATTATAACGCACATATCGATCAGAGGAAGATACAACACAACTTCATAGAATACTATTACACTACTGAATACAGCATAGCATTGTTGTTAAAAAACAGCCTTGCTGTTTGAGAAAGAATTGCTGATCTTAATCATTCAAGAGGTGTAACCAATCAAACAGCAGTCAAAACAACAGGCGCGAGAAATTAAATGGTGTTCATTGATGGATCATATTGGTAAGAATGCTAACAATAACAAAGTCAATGATTTCAATGTTTAAATCTGACAAATATATTCATCATTCTAAAATGTTTCCATTACAGTTGTAGTGATTGTAATTTACCAGACAACCAATGTAAGAGCTAAAAGATATAACCCCACTCCCAAGCCAGTCCCACCTCCATGAAGCATCATAGCTGAAAGCGCTTAATTTTCTAAAGTAAAACTGTCTACCAACCTAATACATCTGTAACATTATCTTCATATGCATCATCAAACATATTTTCATTTCACAAGTTAAACATAGCCACTCTGAACATATTTCCTCCCTCAATGAAGCACTAGGAAGCAAAGAACGATCATCAATGACAGTGAGTATATGAACTTAATCATTTCCCACTGCCCTCTTCACGCTCAGAAGGAAATATCGCATCTCTTCATCGTGGTTAGCAAAACCAAACACCTTAGAAACACATTTCACAAGTCAGAAACTATAGAAATGATCCCTGAAAGTATAGTCTTGACCACTCAATCAGTTAGGACAGGGAGCTGTACACAGGAACATCATCTTCACTTACGGCTGTTTCTGTTCATGATTATAACGCACATATCGATCAGAGGAAGATACAACACAACTTCATAGAATACTATTACACTACTGAATACAGCATAGCATTGTTGTTAAAAAACAGCCTTGCTGTTTGAGAAAGAATTGCTGATCTTAATCATTCAAGAGGTGTAACCAATCAAACAGCAGTCAAAACAACAGGCGCGAGAAATTAAATGGTGTTCATTGATGGATCATATTGGTAAGAATGCTAACAATAACAAAGTCAATGATTTCAATGTTTAAATCTGACAAATATATTCATCATTCTAAAATGTTTCCATTACAGTTGTAGTGATTGTAATTTACCAGACAACCAATGTAAGAGCTAAAAGATATAACCCCACTCCCAAGCCAGTCCCACCTCCATGAAGCATCATAGCTGAAAGCGCTTAATTTTCTAAAGTAAAACTGTCTACCAACCTAATACATCTGTAACATTATCTTCATATGCATCATCAAAAAAAATTTCGTTTCACAAGTTACACATAGCCACTCTGAACATATTTCCTCCCTCAATGAAGCAAAGAACGATCATCAATGACAGAGAGTATATGAACTGAATCATTTCCCACTGCCCTCTTCACGCTCAGAAGGAAATATTGCATCTCTTCATCGTGGTTAGCAAAACCAAACACCTTAGAAACACATTTCACAAGTCAGAAACTATAGAAATGATCCCTGAAAGTATAGTCTTGACCACTCAATCAGTTAGGACAGGGAGCTGTACACAGGAACATCATTTTCACTTATGGCTGTTTCTGTTCATGATTATAACGCACATATCGATCAGAGGAAGATACAACACAACTTCATAGAATACTATTACACTACTGAATACAGCATAGCATTGTTGTTAAAAAACAGCCTTGCTGTTTGAGAAAGAATTGCTGATCTTAATCATTCAAGAGGTGTAACCAATCAAACAGCAGTCAAAACAACAGGCGCGAGAAATTAAATGGTGTTCATTGATGGATCATATTGGTAAGAATGCTAACAATAACAAAGTCAATGATTTCAATGTTTAAATCTGACAAATATATTCATCATTCTAAAATGTTTCCATTACAGTTGTAGTGATTGTAATTTACCAGACAACCAATGTAAGAGCTAAAAGATATAACCCCACTCCCAAGCCAGTCCCACCTCCATGAAGCATCATAGCTGAAAGCGCTTAATTTTCTAAAGTAAAACTGTCTACCAACCTAATACATCTGTAACATTATCTTCATATGCATCATCAAACATATTTTCATTTCACAAGTTAAACATAGCCACTCTGAACATATTTCCTCCCTCAATGAAGCACTAGGAAGCAAAGAACGATCATCAATGACAGTGAGTATATGAACTTAATCATTTCCCACTGCCCTCTTCACGCTCAGAAGGAAATATCGCATCTCTTCATCGTGGTTAGCAAAACCAAACACCTTAGAAACACATTTCACAAGTCAGAAACTATAGAAATGATCCCTGAAAGTATAGTCTTGACCACTCAATCAGTTAGGACAGGGAGCTGTACACAGGAACATCATCTTCACTTACGGCTGTTTCTGTTCATGATTATAACGCACATATCGATCAGAGGAAGATACAACACAACTTCATAGAATACTATTACACTACTGAATACAGCATAGCATTGTTGTTAAAAAACAGCCTTGCTGTTTGAGAAAGAATTGCTGATCTTAATCATTCAAGAGGTGTAACCAATCAAACAGCAGTCAAAACAACAGGCGCGAGAAATTAAATGGTGTTCATTGATGGATCATATTGGTAAGAATGCTAACAATAACAAAGTCAATGATTTCAATGTTTAAATCTGACAAATATATTCATCATTCTAAAATGTTTCCATTACAGTTGTAGTGATTGTAATTTACCAGACAACCAATGTAAGAGCTAAAAGATATAACCCCACTCCCAAGCCAGTCCCACCTCCATGAAGCATCATAGCTGAAAGCGCTTAATTTTCTAAAGTAAAACTGTCTACCAACCTAATACATCTGTAACATTATCTTCATATGCATCATCAAACATATTTTCATTTCACAAGTTAAACATAGCCACTCTGAACATATTTCCTCCCTCAATGAAGCACTAGGAAGCAAAGAACGATCATCAATGACAGTGAGTATATGAACTTAATCATTTCCCACTGCCCTCTTCACGCTCAGAAGGAAATATCGCATCTCTTCATCGTGGTTAGCAAAACCAAACACCTTAGAAACACATTTCACAAGTCAGAAACTATAGAAATGATCCCTGAAAGTATAGTCTTGACCACTCAATCAGTTAGGACAGGGAGCTGTACACAGGAACATCATCTTCACTTACGGCTGTTTCTGTTCATGATTATAACGCACATATCGATCAGAGGAAGATACAACACAACTTCATAGAATACTATTACACTACTGAATACAGCATAGCATTGTTGTTAAAAAACAGCCTTGCTGTTTGAGAAAGAATTGCTGATCTTAATCATTCAAGAGGTGTAACCAATCAAACAGCAGTCAAAACAACAGGCGCGAGAAATTAAATGGTGTTCATTGATGGATCATATTGGTAAGAATGCTAACAATAACAAAGTCAATGATTTCAATGTTTAAATCTGACAAATATATTCATCATTCTAAAATGTTTCCATTACAGTTGTAGTGATTGTAATTTACCAGACAACCAATGTAAGAGCTAAAAGATATAACCCCACTCCCAAGCCAGTCCCACCTCCATGAAGCATCATAGCTGAAAGCGCTTAATTTTCTAAAGTAAAACTGTCTACCAACCTAATACATCTGTAACATTATCTTCATATGCATCATCAAACATATTTTCATTTCACAAGTTAAACATAGCCACTCTGAACATATTTCCTCCCTCAATGAAGCACTAGGAAGCAAAGAACGATCATCAATGACAGTGAGTATATGAACTTAATCATTTCCCACTGCCCTCTTCACGCTCAGAAGGAAATATCGCATCTCTTCATCGTGGTTAGCAAAACCAAACACCTTAGAAACACATTTCACAAGTCAGAAACTATAGAAATGATCCCTGAAAGTATAGTCTTGACCACTCAATCAGTTAGGACAGGGAGCTGTACACAGGAACATCATCTTCACTTACGGCTGTTTCTGTTCATGATTATAACGCACATATCGATCAGAGGAAGATACAACACAACTTCATAGAATACTATTACACTACTGAATACAGCATAGCATTGTTGTTAAAAAACAGCCTTGCTGTTTGAGAAAGAATTGCTGATCTTAATCATTCAAGAGGTGTAACCAATCAAACAGCAGTCAAAACAACAGGCGCGAGAAATTAAATGGTGTTCATTGATGGATCATATTGGTAAGAATGCTAACAATAACAAAGTCAATGATTTCAATGTTTAAATCTGACAAATATATTCATCATTCTAAAATGTTTCCATTACAGTTGTAGTGATTGTAATTTACCAGACAACCAATGTAAGAGCTAAAAGATATAACCCCACTCCCAAGCCAGTCCCACCTCCATGAAGCATCATAGCTGAAAGCGCTTAATTTTCTAAAGTAAAACTGTCTACCAACCTAATACATCTGTAACATTATCTTCATATGCATCATCAAAAAAAATTTCGTTTCACAAGTTACACATAGCCACTCTGAACATATTTCCTCCCTCAATGAAGCAAAGAACGATCATCAATGACAGAGAGTATATGAACTGAATCATTTCCCACTGCCCTCTTCACGCTCAGAAGGAAATATTGCATCTCTTCATCGTGGTTAGCAAAACCAAACACCTTAGAAACACATTTCACAAGTCAGAAACTATAGAAATGATCCCTGAAAGTATAGTCTTGACCACTCAATCAGTTAGGACAGGGAGCTGTACACAGGAACATCATTTTCACTTATGGCTGTTTCTGTTCATGATTATAACGCACATATCGATCAGAGGAAGATACAACACAACTTCATAGAATACTATTACACTACTGAATACAGCATAGCATTGTTGTTAAAAAACAGCCTTGCTGTTTGAGAAAGAATTGCTGATCTTAATCATTCAAGAGGTGTAACCAATCAAACAGCAGTCAAAACAACAGGCGCGAGAAATTAAATGGTGTTCATTGATGGATCATATTGGTAAGAATGCTAACAATAACAAAGTCAATGATTTCAATGTTTAAATCTGACAAATATATTCATCATTCTAAAATGTTTCCATTACAGTTGTAGTGATTGTAATTTACCAGACAACCAATGTAAGAGCTAAAAGATATAACCCCACTCCCAAGCCAGTCCCACCTCCATGAAGCATCATAGCTGAAAGCGCTTAATTTTCTAAAGTAAAACTGTCTACCAACCTAATACATCTGTAACATTATCTTCATATGCATCATCAAACATATTTTCATTTCACAAGTTAAACATAGCCACTCTGAACATATTTCCTCCCTCAATGAAGCACTAGGAAACAAAGAACGATCATCAATGACAGTGAGTATATGAACTTAATCATTTCCCACTGCCCTCTTCACGCTCAGAAGGAAATATCGCATCTCTTCATCGTGGTTAGCAAAACCAAACACCTTAGAAACACATTTCACAAGTCAGAAACTATAGAAATGATCCCTGAAAGTATAGTCTTGACCACTCAATCAGTTAGGACAGGGAGCTGTACACAGGAACATCATCTTCACTTACGGCTGTTTCTGTTCATGATTATAACGCACATATCGATCAGAGGAAGATACAACACAACTTCATAGAATACTATTACACTACTGAATACAGCATAGCATTGTTGTTAAAAAACAGCCTTGCTGTTTGAGAAAGAATTGCTGATCTTAATCATTCAAGAGGTGTAACCAATCAAACAGCAGTCAAAACAACAGGCGCGAGAAATTAAATGGTGTTCATTGATGGATCATATTGGTAAGAATGCTAACAATAACAAAGTCAATGATTTCAATGTTTAAATCTGACAAATATATTCATCATTCTAAAATGTTTCCATTACAGTTGTAGTGATTGTAATTTACCAGACAACCAATGTAAGAGCTAAAAGATATAACCCCACTCCCAAGCCAGTCCCACCTCCATGAAGCATCATAGCTGAAAGCGCTTAATTTTCTAAAGTAAAACTGTCTACCAACCTAATACATCTGTAACATTATCTTCATATGCATCATCAAAAAAAATTTCGTTTCACAAGTTACACATAGCCACTCTGAACATATTTCCTCCCTCAATGAAGCAAAGAACGATCATCAATGACAGAGAGTATATGAACTGAATCATTTCCCACTGCCCTCTTCACGCTCAGAAGGAAATATTGCATCTCTTCATCGTGGTTAGCAAAACCAAACACCTTAGAAACACATTTCACAAGTCAGAAACTATAGAAATGATCCCTGAAAGTATAGTCTTGACCACTCAATCAGTTAGGACAGGGAGCTGTACACAGGAACATCATTTTCACTTATGGCTGTTTCTGTTCATGATTATAACGCACATATCGATCAGAGGAAGATACAACACAACTTCATAGAATACTATTACACTACTGAATACAGCATAGCATTGTTGTTAAAAAACAGCCTTGCTGTTTGAGAAAGAATTGCTGATCTTAATCATTCAAGAGGTGTAACCAATCAAACAGCAGTCAAAACAACAGGCGCGAGAAATTAAATGGTGTTCATTGATGGATCATATTGGTAAGAATGCTAACAATAACAAAGTCAATGATTTCAATGTTTAAATCTGACAAATATATTCATCATTCTAAAATGTTTCCATTACAGTTGTAGTGATTGTAATTTACCAGACAACCAATGTAAGAGCTAAAAGATATAACCCCACTCCCAAGCCAGTCCCACCTCCATGAAGCATCATAGCTGAAAGCGCTTAATTTTCTAAAGTAAAACTGTCTACCAACCTAATACATCTGTAACATTATCTTCATATGCATCATCAAACATATTTTCGTTTCACAAGTTACACATAGCCACTCTGAACATATTTCCTCCCTCAATGAAGCACTAGGAAGCAAAGAACGATCATCAATGACAGAGAGTATATGAACTGAATCATTTCCCACTGCCCTCTTCACGCTCAGAAGGAAATATCGCATCTCTTCATCGTGGTTAGCAAAACCAAACACCTTAGAAACACATTTCACAAGTCAGAAACTATAGAAATGATCCCTGAAAGTATAGTCTTGACCACACAATCAGTTAGGACAGGGAGCTGTACACAGGAACATCATTTTCACTTATGGCTGTTTCTGTTCATGCCTATAACGCACATATCGATCAGAGGAAGATACAACACAACTTCATAGAATACTATTACACTACTGAATACAGCATAGCATTGTTGTTAAAAAACAGCCTTGCTGTTTGAGAAAGAATTGCTGATCTTAATCATTCAAGAGGTGTAACCAATCAAACAGCAGTCAAAACAACAGGCGCGAGAAATTAAATGGTGTTCATTGATGGATCATATTGGTAAGAATGCTAACAATAACAAAGTCAATGATGTCAATGTTTAAATCTGAAAAATATATTCATCATTCTAAAATGTTTCCATTACAGTTGTAGTGATTGTAATTTACCAGACAACCAATGTAAGAGCTAAAAGATATAACCCCACTCCCAAGCCAGTCCCACCTCCATGAAGCATCATAGCTGAAAGCGCTTAATTTTCTAAAGTAAAACTGTCTACCAACCTAATACATCTGTAACATTATCTTCATATGCATCATCAAACATATTTTCATTTCACAAGTTACACATAGCCACTCTGAACATATTTCCTCCCTCAATGAAGCAAAGAACGATCATCAATGACAGAGAGTATATGAACTGAATCATTTCCCACTGCCCTCTTCACGCTCAGAAGGAAATATTGCATCTCTTCATCGTGGTTAGCAAAACCAAACACCTTAGAAACACATTTCACAAGTCAGAAACTATAGAAATGATCCCTGAAAGTATAGTCTTGACCACTCAATCAGTTAGGACAGGGAGCTGTACACAGGAACATCATTTTCACTTATGGCTGTTTCTGTTCATGATTATAACGCACATATCGATCAGAGGAAGATACAACACAACTTCATAGAATACTATTACACTACTGAATACAGCATAGCATTGTTGTTAAAAAACAGCCTTGCTGTTTGAGAAAGAATTGCTGATCTTAATCATTCAAGAGGTGTAACCAATCAAACAGCAGTCAAAACAACAGGCGCGAGAAATTAAATGGTGTTCATTGATGGATCATATTGGTAAGAATGCTAACAATAACAAAGTCAATGATTTCAATGTTTAAATCTGACAAATATATTCATCATTCTAAAATGTTTCCATTACAGTTGTAGTGATTGTAATTTACCAGACAACCAATGTAAGAGCTAAAAGATATAACCCCACTCCCAAGCCAGTCCCACCTCCATGAAGCATCATAGCTGAAAGCGCTTAATTTTCTAAAGTAAAACTGTCTACCAACCTAATACATCTGTAACATTATCTTCATATGCATCATCAAACATATTTTCATTTCACAAGTTACACATAGCCACTCTGAACATATTTCCTCCCTCAATGAAGCACTAGGAAGCAAAGAACGATCATCAATGACAGAGTATATGAACTGAATCATTTCCCACTGCCCTCTTCACGCTCAGAAGGAAATATCGCATCTCTTCATCGTGGTTAGCAAAACCAAACACCTTAGAAACACATTTCACAAGTCAGAAACTATAGAAATGATCCCTGAAAGTATAGTCTTGACCACTCAATCAGTTAGGACAGGGAGCTGTACACAGGAACATCATTTTCACTTATGGCTGTTTCTGTTCATGATTATAACGCACATATCGATCAGAGGAAGATACAACACAACTTCATAGAATACTATTACACTACTGAATACAGCATAGCATTGTTGTTAAAAAACAGCCTTGCTGTTTGAGAAAGAATTGCTGATCTTAATCATTCAAGAGGTGTAACCAATCAAACAGCAGTCAAAACAACAGGCGCGAGAAATTAAATGGTGTTCATTGATGGATCATATTGGTAAGAATGCTAACAATAACAAAGTCAATGATTTCAATGTTTAAATCTGAAAAATATATTCATCATTCTAAAATGTTTCCATTACAGTTGTAGTGATTGTAATTTACCAGACAACCAATGTAAGAGCTAAAAGATATAACCCCACTCCCAAGCCAGTCCCACCTCCATGAAGCATCATAGCTGAAAGCGCTTAATTTTCTAAAGTAAAACTGTCTACCAACCTAATACATCTGTAACATTATCTTCATATGCATCATCAAACATATTTTCATTTCACAAGTTACACATAGCCACTCTGAACATATTTCCTCCCTCAATGAAGCAAAGAACGATCATCAATGACAGAGAGTATATGAACTGAATCATTTCCCACTGCCCTCTTCACGCTCAGAAGGAAATATTGCATCTCTTCATCGTGGTTAGCAAAACCAAACACCTTAGAAACACATTTCACAAGTCAGAAACTATAGAAATGATCCCTGAAAGTATAGTCTTGACCACTCAATCAGTTAGGACAGGGAGCTGTACACAGGAACATCATTTTCACTTATGGCTGTTTCTGTTCATGATTATAACGCACATATCGATCAGAGGAAGATACAACACAACTTCATAGAATACTATTACACTACTGAATACAGCATAGCATTGTTGTTAAAAAACAGCCTTGCTGTTTGAGAAAGAATTGCTGATCTTAATCATTCAAGAGGTGTAACCAATCAAACAGCAGTCAAAACAACAGGCGCGAGAAATTAAATGGTGTTCATTGATGGATCATATTGGTAAGAATGCTAACAATAACAAAGTCAATGATTTCAATGTTTAAATCTGACAAATATATTCATCATTCTAAAATGTTTCCATTACAGTTGTAGTGATTGTAATTTACCAGACAACCAATGTAAGAGCTAAAAGATATAACCCCACTCCCAAGCCAGTCCCACCTCCATGAAGCATCATAGCTGAAAGCGCTTAATTTTCTAAAGTAAAACTGTCTACCAACCTAATACATCTGTAACATTATCTTCATATGCATCATCAAACATATTTTCATTTCACAAGTTAAACATAGCCACTCTGAACATATTTCCTCCCTCAATGAAGCACTAGGAAGCAAAGAACGATCATCAATGACAGTGAGTATATGAACTTAATCATTTCCCACTGCCCTCTTCACGCTCAGAAGGAAATATCGCATCTCTTCATCGTGGTTAGCAAAACCAAACACCTTAGAAACACATTTCACAAGTCAGAAACTATAGAAATGATCCCTGAAAGTATAGTCTTGACCACTCAATCAGTTAGGACAGGGAGCTGTACACAGGAACATCATCTTCACTTACGGCTGTTTCTGTTCATGATTATAACGCACATATCGATCAGAGGAAGATACAACACAACTTCATAGAATACTATTACACTACTGAATACAGCATAGCATTGTTGTTAAAAAACAGCCTTGCTGTTTGAGAAAGAATTGCTGATCTTAATCATTCAAGAGGTGTAACCAATCAAACAGCAGTCAAAACAACAGGCGCGAGAAATTAAATGGTGTTCATTGATGGATCATATTGGTAAGAATGCTAACAATAACAAAGTCAATGATTTCAATGTTTAAATCTGACAAATATATTCATCATTCTAAAATGTTTCCATTACAGTTGTAGTGATTGTAATTTACCAGACAACCAATGTAAGAGCTAAAAGATATAACCCCACTCCCAAGCCAGTCCCACCTCCATGAAGCATCATAGCTGAAAGCGCTTAATTTTCTAAAGTAAAACTGTCTACCAACCTAATACATCTGTAACATTATCTTCATATGCATCATCAAACATATTTTCATTTCACAAGTTAAACATAGCCACTCTGAACATATTTCCTCCCTCAATGAAGCACTAGGAAGCAAAGAACGATCATCAATGACAGTGAGTATATGAACTTAATCATTTCCCACTGCCCTCTTCACGCTCAGAAGGAAATATCGCATCTCTTCATCGTGGTTAGCAAAACCAAACACCTTAGAAACACATTTCACAAGTCAGAAACTATAGAAATGATCCCTGAAAGTATAGTCTTGACCACTCAATCAGTTAGGACAGGGAGCTGTACACAGGAACATCATCTTCACTTACGGCTGTTTCTGTTCATGATTATAACGCACATATCGATCAGAGGAAGATACAACACAACTTCATAGAATACTATTACACTACTGAATACAGCATAGCATTGTTGTTAAAAAACAGCCTTGCTGTTTGAGAAAGAATTGCTGATCTTAATCATTCAAGAGGTGTAACCAATCAAACAGCAGTCAAAACAACAGGCGCGAGAAATTAAATGGTGTTCATTGATGGATCATATTGGTAAGAATGCTAACAATAACAAAGTCAATGATTTCAATGTTTAAATCTGACAAATATATTCATCATTCTAAAATGTTTCCATTACAGTTGTAGTGATTGTAATTTACCAGACAACCAATGTAAGAGCTAAAAGATATAACCCCACTCCCAAGCCAGTCCCACCTCCATGAAGCATCATAGCTGAAAGCGCTTAATTTTCTAAAGTAAAACTGTCTACCAACCTAATACATCTGTAACATTATCTTCATATGCATCATCAAACATATTTTCATTTCACAAGTTAAACATAGCCACTCTGAACATATTTCCTCCCTCAATGAAGCACTAGGAAGCAAAGAACGATCATCAATGACAGTGAGTATATGAACTTAATCATTTCCCACTGCCCTCTTCACGCTCAGAAGGAAATATCGCATCTCTTCATCGTGGTTAGCAAAACCAAACACCTTAGAAACACATTTCACAAGTCAGAAACTATAGAAATGATCCCTGAAAGTATAGTCTTGACCACTCAATCAGTTAGGACAGGGAGCTGTACACAGGAACATCATCTTCACTTACGGCTGTTTCTGTTCATGATTATAACGCACATATCGATCAGAGGAAGATACAACACAACTTCATAGAATACTATTACACTACTGAATACAGCATAGCATTGTTGTTAAAAAACAGCCTTGCTGTTTGAGAAAGAATTGCTGATCTTAATCATTCAAGAGGTGTAACCAATCAAACAGCAGTCAAAACAACAGGCGCGAGAAATTAAATGGTGTTCATTGATGGATCATATTGGTAAGAATGCTAACAATAACAAAGTCAATGATTTCAATGTTTAAATCTGACAAATATATTCATCATTCTAAAATGTTTCCATTACAGTTGTAGTGATTGTAATTTACCAGACAACCAATGTAAGAGCTAAAAGATATAACCCCACTCCCAAGCCAGTCCCACCTCCATGAAGCATCATAGCTGAAAGCGCTTAATTTTCTAAAGTAAAACTGTCTACCAACCTAATACATCTGTAACATTATCTTCATATGCATCATCAAAAAAAATTTCGTTTCACAAGTTACACATAGCCACTCTGAACATATTTCCTCCCTCAATGAAGCAAAGAACGATCATCAATGACAGAGAGTATATGAACTGAATCATTTCCCACTGCCCTCTTCACGCTCAGAAGGAAATATTGCATCTCTTCATCGTGGTTAGCAAAACCAAACACCTTAGAAACACATTTCACAAGTCAGAAACTATAGAAATGATCCCTGAAAGTATAGTCTTGACCACTCAATCAGTTAGGACAGGGAGCTGTACACAGGAACATCATTTTCACTTATGGCTGTTTCTGTTCATGATTATAACGCACATATCGATCAGAGGAAGATACAACACAACTTCATAGAATACTATTACACTACTGAATACAGCATAGCATTGTTGTTAAAAAACAGCCTTGCTGTTTGAGAAAGAATTGCTGATCTTAATCATTCAAGAGGTGTAACCAATCAAACAGCAGTCAAAACAACAGGCGCGAGAAATTAAATGGTGTTCATTGATGGATCATATTGGTAAGAATGCTAACAATAACAAAGTCAATGATTTCAATGTTTAAATCTGACAAATATATTCATCATTCTAAAATGTTTCCATTACAGTTGTAGTGATTGTAATTTACCAGACAACCAATGTAAGAGCTAAAAGATATAACCCCACTCCCAAGCCAGTCCCACCTCCATGAAGCATCATAGCTGAAAGCGCTTAATTTTCTAAAGTAAAACTGTCTACCAACCTAATACATCTGTAACATTATCTTCATATGCATCATCAAACATATTTTCATTTCACAAGTTAAACATAGCCACTCTGAACATATTTCCTCCCTCAATGAAGCACTAGGAAGCAAAGAACGATCATCAATGACAGTGAGTATATGAACTTAATCATTTCCCACTGCCCTCTTCACGCTCAGAAGGAAATATCGCATCTCTTCATCGTGGTTAGCAAAACCAAACACCTTAGAAACACATTTCACAAGTCAGAAACTATAGAAATGATCCCTGAAAGTATAGTCTTGACCACTCAATCAGTTAGGACAGGGAGCTGTACACAGGAACATCATCTTCACTTACGGCTGTTTCTGTTCATGATTATAACGCACATATCGATCAGAGGAAGATACAACACAACTTCATAGAATACTATTACACTACTGAATACAGCATAGCATTGTTGTTAAAAAACAGCCTTGCTGTTTGAGAAAGAATTGCTGATCTTAATCATTCAAGAGGTGTAACCAATCAAACAGCAGTCAAAACAACAGGCGCGAGAAATTAAATGGTGTTCATTGATGGATCATATTGGTAAGAATGCTAACAATAACAAAGTCAATGATTTCAATGTTTAAATCTGACAAATATATTCATCATTCTAAAATGTTTCCATTACAGTTGTAGTGATTGTAATTTACCAGACAACCAATGTAAGAGCTAAAAGATATAACCCCACTCCCAAGCCAGTCCCACCTCCATGAAGCATCATAGCTGAAAGCGCTTAATTTTCTAAAGTAAAACTGTCTACCAACCTAATACATCTGTAACATTATCTTCATATGCATCATCAAACATATTTTCATTTCACAAGTTAAACATAGCCACTCTGAACATATTTCCTCCCTCAATGAAGCACTAGGAAGCAAAGAACGATCATCAATGACAGTGAGTATATGAACTTAATCATTTCCCACTGCCCTCTTCACGCTCAGAAGGAAATATCGCATCTCTTCATCGTGGTTAGCAAAACCAAACACCTTAGAAACACATTTCACAAGTCAGAAACTATAGAAATGATCCCTGAAAGTATAGTCTTGACCACTCAATCAGTTAGGACAGGGAGCTGTACACAGGAACATCATCTTCACTTACGGCTGTTTCTGTTCATGATTATAACGCACATATCGATCAGAGGAAGATACAACACAACTTCATAGAATACTATTACACTACTGAATACAGCATAGCATTGTTGTTAAAAAACAGCCTTGCTGTTTGAGAAAGAATTGCTGATCTTAATCATTCAAGAGGTGTAACCAATCAAACAGCAGTCAAAACAACAGGCGCGAGAAATTAAATGGTGTTCATTGATGGATCATATTGGTAAGAATGCTAACAATAACAAAGTCAATGATTTCAATGTTTAAATCTGACAAATATATTCATCATTCTAAAATGTTTCCATTACAGTTGTAGTGATTGTAATTTACCAGACAACCAATGTAAGAGCTAAAAGATATAACCCCACTCCCAAGCCAGTCCCACCTCCATGAAGCATCATAGCTGAAAGCGCTTAATTTTCTAAAGTAAAACTGTCTACCAACCTAATACATCTGTAACATTATCTTCATATGCATCATCAAAAAAAAATTCGTTTCACAAGTTACACATAGCCACTCTGAACATATTTCCTCCCTCAATGAAGCAAAGAACGATCATCAATGACAGAGAGTATATGAACTGAATCATTTCCCACTGCCCTCTTCACGCTCAGAAGGAAATATTGCATCTCTTCATCGTGGTTAGCAAAACCAAACACCTTAGAAACACATTTCACAAGTCAGAAACTATAGAAATGATCCCTGAAAGTATAGTCTTGACCACTCAATCAGTTAGGACAGGGAGCTGTACACAGGAACATCATCTTCACTTACGGCTGTTTCTGTTCATGATTATAACGCACATATCGATCAGAGGAAGATACAACACAACTTCATAGAATACTATTACACTACTGAATACAGCATAGCATTGTTGTTAAAAAACAGCCTTGCTGTTTGAGAAAGAATTGCTGATCTTAATCATTCAAGAGGTGTAACCAATCAAACAGCAGTCAAAACAACAGGCGCGAGAAATTAAATGGTGTTCATTGATGGATCATATTGGTAAGAATGCTAACAATAACAAAGTCAATGATTTCAATGTTTAAATCTGACAAATATATTCATCATTCTAAAATGTTTCCATTACAGTTGTAGTGATTGTAATTTACCAGACAACCAATGTAAGAGCTAAAAGATATAACCCCACTCCCAAGCCAGTCCCACCTCCATGAAGCATCATAGCTGAAAGCGCTTAATTTTCTAAAGTAAAACTGTCTACCAACCTAATACATCTGTAACATTATCTTCATATGCATCATCAAACATATTTTCATTTCACAAGTTAAACATAGCCACTCTGAACATATTTCCTCCCTCAATGAAGCACTAGGAAGCAAAGAACGATCATCAATGACAGTGAGTATATGAACTTAATCATTTCCCACTGCCCTCTTCACGCTCAGAAGGAAATATCGCATCTCTTCATCGTGGTTAGCAAAACCAAACACCTTAGAAACACATTTCACAAGTCAGAAACTATAGAAATGATCCCTGAAAGTATAGTCTTGACCACTCAATCAGTTAGGACAGGGAGCTGTACACAGGAACATCATCTTCACTTACGGCTGTTTCTGTTCATGATTATAACGCACATATCGATCAGAGGAAGATACAACACAACTTCATAGAATACTATTACACTACTGAATACAGCATAGCATTGTTGTTAAAAAACAGCCTTGCTGTTTGAGAAAGAATTGCTGATCTTAATCATTCAAGAGGTGTAACCAATCAAACAGCAGTCAAAACAACAGGCGCGAGAAATTAAATGGTGTTCATTGATGGATCATATTGGTAAGAATGCTAACAATAACAAAGTCAATGATTTCAATGTTTAAATCTGACAAATATATTCATCATTCTAAAATGTTTCCATTACAGTTGTAGTGATTGTAATTTACCAGACAACCAATGTAAGAGCTAAAAGATATAACCCCACTCCCAAGCCAGTCCCACCTCCATGAAGCATCATAGCTGAAAGCGCTTAATTTTCTAAAGTAAAACTGTCTACCAACCTAATACATCTGTAACATTATCTTCATATGCATCATCAAACATATTTTCATTTCACAAGTTAAACATAGCCACTCTGAACATATTTCCTCCCTCAATGAAGCACTAGGAAGCAAAGAACGATCATCAATGACAGTGAGTATATGAACTTAATCATTTCCCACTGCCCTCTTCACGCTCAGAAGGAAATATCGCATCTCTTCATCGTGGTTAGCAAAACCAAACACCTTAGAAACACATTTCACAAGTCAGAAACTATAGAAATGATCCCTGAAAGTATAGTCTTGACCACTCAATCAGTTAGGACAGGGAGCTGTACACAGGAACATCATCTTCACTTACGGCTGTTTCTGTTCATGATTATAACGCACATATCGATCAGAGGAAGATACAACACAACTTCATAGAATACTATTACACTACTGAATACAGCATAGCATTGTTGTTAAAAAACAGCCTTGCTGTTTGAGAAAGAATTGCTGATCTTAATCATTCAAGAGGTGTAACCAATCAAACAGCAGTCAAAACAACAGGCGCGAGAAATTAAATGGTGTTCATTGATGGATCATATTGGTAAGAATGCTAACAATAACAAAGTCAATGATTTCAATGTTTAAATCTGACAAATATATTCATCATTCTAAAATGTTTCCATTACAGTTGTAGTGATTGTAATTTACCAGACAACCAATGTAAGAGCTAAAAGATATAACCCCACTCCCAAGCCAGTCCCACCTCCATGAAGCATCATAGCTGAAAGCGCTTAATTTTCTAAAGTAAAACTGTCTACCAACCTAATACATCTGTAACATTATCTTCATATGCATCATCAAAAAAAATTTCGTTTCACAAGTTACACATAGCCACTCTGAACATATTTCCTCCCTCAATGAAGCAAAGAACGATCATCAATGACAGAGAGTATATGAACTGAATCATTTCCCACTGCCCTCTTCACGCTCAGAAGGAAATATTGCATCTCTTCATCGTGGTTAGCAAAACCAAACACCTTAGAAACACATTTCACAAGTCAGAAACTATAGAAATGATCCCTGAAAGTATAGTCTTGACCACTCAATCAGTTAGGACAGGGAGCTGTACACAGGAACATCATTTTCACTTATGGCTGTTTCTGTTCATGATTATAACGCACATATCGATCAGAAGAAGATACAACACAACTTCATAGAATACTATTACACTACTGAATACAGCATAGCATTGTTGTTAAAAAACAGCCTTGCTGTTTGAGAAAGAATTGCTGATCTTAATCATTCAAGAGGTGTAACCAATCAAACAGCAGTCAAAACAACAGGCGCGAGAAATTAAATGGTGTTCATTGATGGATCATATTGGTAAGAATGCTAACAATAACAAAGTCAATGATTTCAATGTTTAAATCTGACAAATATATTCATCATTCTAAAATGTTTCCATTACAGTTGTAGTGATTGTAATTTACCAGACAACCAATGTAAGAGCTAAAAGATATAACCCCACTCCCAAGCCAGTCCCACCTCCATGAAGCATCATAGCTGAAAGCGCTTAATTTTCTAAAGTAAAACTGTCTACCAACCTAATACATCTGTAACATTATCTTCATATGCATCATCAAACATATTTTCATTTCACAAGTTAAACATAGCCACTCTGAACATATTTCCTCCCTCAATGAAGCACTAGGAAGCAAAGAACGATCATCAATGACAGTGAGTATATGAACTTAATCATTTCCCACTGCCCTCTTCACGCTCAGAAGGAAATATCGCATCTCTTCATCGTGGTTAGCAAAACCAAACACCTTAGAAACACATTTCACAAGTCAGAAACTATAGAAATGATCCCTGAAAGTATAGTCTTGACCACTCAATCAGTTAGGACAGGGAGCTGTACACAGGAACATCATCTTCACTTACGGCTGTTTCTGTTCATGATTATAACGCACATATCGATCAGAGGAAGATACAACACAACTTCATAGAATACTATTACACTACTGAATACAGCATAGCATTGTTGTTAAAAAACAGCCTTGCTGTTTGAGAAAGAATTGCTGATCTTAATCATTCAAGAGGTGTAACCAATCAAACAGCAGTCAAAACAACAGGCGCGAGAAATTAAATGGTGTTCATTGATGGATCATATTGGTAAGAATGCTAACAATAACAAAGTCAATGATTTCAATGTTTAAATCTGACAAATATATTCATCATTCTAAAATGTTTCCATTACAGTTGTAGTGATTGTAATTTACCAGACAACCAATGTAAGAGCTAAAAGATATAACCCCACTCCCAAGCCAGTCCCACCTCCATGAAGCATCATAGCTGAAAGCGCTTAATTTTCTAAAGTAAAACTGTCTACCAACCTAATATATCTGTAACATTATCTTCATATGCATCATCAAACATATTTTCATTTCACAAGTTACACATAGCCACTCTGAACATATTTCCTCCCTCAATGAAGCACTAGGAAGCAAAGAACGATCATCAATGACAGAGAGTATATGAACTGAATCATTTCCCACTGCCCTCTTCACGCTCAGAAGGAAATATCGCATCTCTTCATCGTGGTTAGCAAAACCAAACACCTTAGAAACACATTTCACAAGTCAGAAACTATAGAAATGATCCCTGAAAGTATAGTCTTGACCACTCAATCAGTTAGGACAGGGAGCTGTACACAGGAACATCATTTTCACTTAAGGCTGTTTCTGTTCATGATTATAACGCACATATCGATCAGAGGAAGATACAACACAACTTCATAGAATACTATTACACTACTGAATACAGCATAGCATTGTTGTTAAAAAACAGCCTTGCTGTTTGAGAAAGAATTGCTGATCTTAATCATTCAAGAGGTGTAACCAATCAAACAGCAGTCAAAACAACAGGCGCGAGAAATTAAATGGTGTTCATTGATGGATCATATTGGTAAGAATGCTAACAATAACAAAGTCAATGATTTCAATGTTTAAATCTGACAAATATATTCATCATTCTAAAATGTTTCCATTACAGTTGTAGTGATTGTAATTTACCAGACAACCAATGTAAGAGCTAAAAGATATAACCCCACTCCCAAGCCAGTCCCACCTCCATGAAGCATCATAGCTGAAAGCGCTTAATTTTCTAAAGTAAAACTGTCTACCAACCTAATACATCTGTAACATTATCTTCATATGCATCATCAAAAAAAATTTCGTTTCACAAGTTACACATAGCCACTCTGAACATATTTCCTCCCTCAATGAAGCAAAGAACGATCATCAATGACAGAGAGTATATGAACTGAATCATTTCCCACTGCCCTCTTCACGCTCAGAAGGAAATATTGCATCTCTTCATCGTGGTTAGCAAAACCAAACACCTTAGAAACACATTTCACAAGTCAGAAACTATAGAAATGATCCCTGAAAGTATAGTCTTGACCACTCAATCAGTTAGGACAGGGAGCTGTACACAGGAACATCATTTTCACTTATGGCTGTTTCTGTTCATGATTATAACGCACATATCGATCAGAGGAAGATACAACACAACTTCATAGAATACTATTACACTACTGAATACAGCATAGCATTGTTGTTAAAAAACAGCCTTGCTGTTTGAGAAAGAATTGCTGATCTTAATCATTCAAGAGGTGTAACCAATCAAACAGCAGTCAAAACAACAGGCGCGAGAAATTAAATGGTGTTCATTGATGGATCATATTGGTAAGAATGCTAACAATAACAAAGTCAATGATTTCAATGTTTAAATCTGACAAATATATTCATCATTCTAAAATGTTTCCATTACAGTTGTAGTGATTGTAATTTACCAGACAACCAATGTAAGAGCTAAAAGATATAACCCCACTCCCAAGCCAGTCCCACCTCCATGAAGCATCATAGCTGAAAGCGCTTAATTTTCTAAAGTAAAACTGTCTACCAACCTAATACATCTGTAACATTATCTTCATATGCATCATCAAACATATTTTCATTTCACAAGTTAAACATAGCCACTCTGAACATATTTCCTCCCTCAATGAAGCACTAGGAAGCAAAGAACGATCATCAATGACAGTGAGTATATGAACTTAATCATTTCCCACTGCCCTCTTCACGCTCAGAAGGAAATATCGCATCTCTTCATCGTGGTTAGCAAAACCAAACACCTTAGAAACACATTTCACAAGTCAGAAACTATAGAAATGATCCCTGAAAGTATAGTCTTGACCACTCAATCAGTTAGGACAGGGAGCTGTACACAGGAACATCATCTTCACTTACGGCTGTTTCTGTTCATGATTATAACGCACATATCGATCAGAGGAAGATACAACACAACTTCATAGAATACTATTACACTACTGAATACAGCATAGCATTGTTGTTAAAAAACAGCCTTGCTGTTTGAGAAAGAATTGCTGATCTTAATCATTCAAGAGGTGTAACCAATCAAACAGCAGTCAAAACAACAGGCGCGAGAAATTAAATGGTGTTCATTGATGGATCATATTGGTAAGAATGCTAACAATAACAAAGTCAATGATTTCAATGTTTAAATCTGACAAATATATTCATCATTCTAAAATGTTTCCATTACAGTTGTAGTGATTGTAATTTACCAGACAACCAATGTAAGAGCTAAAAGATATAACCCCACTCCCAAGCCAGTCCCACCTCCATGAAGCATCATAGCTGAAAGCGCTTAATTTTCTAAAGTAAAACTGTCTACCAACCTAATATATCTGTAACATTATCTTCATATGCATCATCAAACATATTTTCATTTCACAAGTTACACATAGCCACTCTGAACATATTTCCTCCCTCAATGAAGCACTAGGAAGCAAAGAACGATCATCAATGACAGAGAGTATATGAACTGAATCATTTCCCACTGCCCTCTTCACGCTCAGAAGGAAATATCGCATCTCTTCATCGTGGTTAGCAAAACCAAACACCTTAGAAACACATTTCACAAGTCAGAAACTATAGAAATGATCCCTGAAAGTATAGTCTTGACCACTCAATCAGTTAGGACAGGGAGCTGTACACAGGAACATCATTTTCACTTAAGGCTGTTTCTGTTCATGATTATAACGCACATATCGATCAGAGGAAGATACAACACAACTTCATAGAATACTATTACACTACTGAATACAGCATAGCATTGTTGTTAAAAAACAGCCTTGCTGTTTGAGAAAGAATTGCTGATCTTAATCATTCAAGAGGTGTAACCAATCAAACAGCAGTCAAAACAACAGGCGCGAGAAATTAAATGGTGTTCATTGATGGATCATATTGGTAAGAATGCTAACAATAACAAAGTCAATGATTTCAATGTTTAAATCTGACAAATATATTCATCATTCTAAAATGTTTCCATTACAGTTGTAGTGATTGTAATTTACCAGACAACCAATGTAAGAGCTAAAAGATATAACCCCACTCCCAAGCCAGTCCCACCTCCATGAAGCATCATAGCTGAAAGCGCTTAATTTTCTAAAGTAAAACTGTCTACCAACCTAATACATCTGTAACATTATCTTCATATGCATCATCAAACATATTTTCATTTCACAAGTTAAACATAGCCACTCTGAACATATTTCCTCCCTCAATGAAGCAAAGAACGATCATCAATGACAGTGAGTATATGAACTTAATCATTTCCCACTGCCCTCTTCACGCTCAGAAGGAAATATCGCATCTCTTCATCGTGGTTAGCAAAACCAAACACCTTAGAAACACATTTCACAAGTCAGAAACTATAGAAATGATCCCTGAAAGTATAGTCTTGACCACTCAATCAGTTAGGACAGGGAGCTGTACACAGGAACATCATCTTCACTTACGGCTGTTTCTGTTCATGATTATAACGCACATATCGATCAGAGGAAGATACAACACAACTTCATAGAATACTATTACACTACTGAATACAGCATAGCATTGTTGTTAAAAAACAGCCTTGCTGTTTGAGAAAGAATTGCTGATCTTAATCATTCAAGAGGTGTAACCAATCAAACAGCAGTCAAAACAACAGGCGCGAGAAATTAAATGGTGTTCATTGATGGATCATATTGGTAAGAATGCTAACAATAACAAAGTCAATGATTTCAATGTTTAAATCTGACAAATATATTCATCATTCTAAAATGTTTCCATTACAGTTGTAGTGATTGTAATTTACCAGACAACCAATGTAAGAGCTAAAAGATATAACCCCACTCCCAAGCCAGTCCCACCTCCATGAAGCATCATAGCTGAAAGCGCTTAATTTTCTAAAGTAAAACTGTCTACCAACCTAATATATCTGTAACATTATCTTCATATGCATCATCAAACATATTTTCATTTCACAAGTTACACATAGCCACTCTGAACATATTTCCTCCCTCAATGAAGCACTAGGAAGCAAAGAACGATCATCAATGACAGAGAGTATATGAACTGAATCATTTCCCACTGCCCTCTTCACGCTCAGAAGGAAATATCGCATCTCTTCATCGTGGTTAGCAAAACCAAACACCTTAGAAACACATTTCACAAGTCAGAAACTATAGAAATGATCCCTGAAAGTATAGTCTTGACCACTCAATCAGTTAGGACAGGGAGCTGTACACAGGAACATCATTTTCACTTATGGCTGTTTCTGTTCATGATTATAACGCACATATCGATCAGAGGAAGATACAACACAACTTCATAGAATACTATTACACTACTGAATACAGCATAGCATTGTTGTTAAAAAACAGCCTTGCTGTTTGAGAAAGAATTGCTGATCTTAATCATTCAAGAGGTGTAACCAATCAAACAGCAGTCAAAACAACAGGCGCGAGAAATTAAATGGTGTTCATTGATGGATCATATTGGTAAGAATGCTAACAATAACAAAGTCAATGATTTCAATGTTTAAATCTGACAAATATATTCATCATTCTAAAATGTTTCCATTACAGTTGTAGTGATTGTAATTTACCAGACAACCAATGTAAGAGCTAAAAGATATAACCCCACTCCCAAGCCAGTCCCACCTCCATGAAGCATCATAGCTGAAAGCGCTTAATTTTCTAAAGTAAAACTGTCTACCAACCTAATACATCTGTAACATTATCTTCATATGCATCATCAAACATATTTTCATTTCACAAGTTAAACATAGCCACTCTGAACATATTTCCTCCCTCAATGAAGCACTAGGAAGCAAAGAACGATCATCAATGACAGTGAGTATATGAACTTAATCATTTCCCACTGCCCTCTTCACGCTCAGAAGGAAATATCGCATCTCTTCATCGTGGTTAGCAAAACCAAACACCTTAGAAACACATTTCACAAGTCAGAAACTATAGAAATGATCCCTGAAAGTATAGTCTTGACCACTCAATCAGTTAGGACAGGGAGCTGTACACAGGAACATCATCTTCACTTACGGCTGTTTCTGTTCATGATTATAACGCACATATCGATCAGAGGAAGATACAACACAACTTCATAGAATACTATTACACTACTGAATACAGCATAGCATTGTTGTTAAAAAACAGCCTTGCTGTTTGAGAAAGAATTGCTGATCTTAATCATTCAAGAGGTGTAACCAATCAAACAGCAGTCAAAACAACAGGCGCGAGAAATTAAATGGTGTTCATTGATGGATCATATTGGTAAGAATGCTAACAATAACAAAGTCAATGATTTCAATGTTTAAATCTGACAAATATATTCATCATTCTAAAATGTTTCCATTACAGTTGTAGTGATTGTAATTTACCAGACAACCAATGTAAGAGCTAAAAGATATAACCCCACTCCCAAGCCAGTCCCACCTCCATGAAGCATCATAGCTGAAAGCGCTTAATTTTCTAAAGTAAAACTGTCTACCAACCTAATACATCTGTAACATTATCTTCATATGCATCATCAAACATATTTTCATTTCACAAGTTAAACATAGCCACTCTGAACATATTTCCTCCCTCAATGAAGCACTAGGAAGCAAAGAACGATCATCAATGACAGTGAGTATATGAACTTAATCATTTCCCACTGCCCTCTTCACGCTCAGAAGGAAATATCGCATCTCTTCATCGTGGTTAGCAAAACCAAACACCTTAGAAACACATTTCACAAGTCAGAAACTATAGAAATGATCCCTGAAAGTATAGTCTTGACCACTCAATCAGTTAGGACAGGGAGCTGTACACAGGAACATCATCTTCACTTACGGCTGTTTCTGTTCATGATTATAACGCACATATCGATCAGAGGAAGATACAACACAACTTCATAGAATACTATTACACTACTGAATACAGCATAGCATTGTTGTTAAAAAACAGCCTTGCTGTTTGAGAAATAATTGCTGATCTTAATCATTCAAGAGGTGTAACCAATCAAACAGCAGTCAAAACAACAGGCGCGAGAAATTAAATGGTGTTCATTGATGGATCATATTGGTAAGAATGCTAACAATAACAAAGTCAATGATTTCAATGTTTAAATCTGACAAATATATTCATCATTCTAAAATGTTTCCATTACAGTTGTAGTGATTGTAATTTACCAGACAACCAATGTAAGAGCTAAAAGATATAACCCCACTCCCAAGCCAGTCCCACCTCCATGAAGCATCATAGCTGAAAGCGCTTAATTTTCTAAAGTAAAACTGTCTACCAACCTAATACATCTGTAACATTATCTTCATATGCATCATCAAAAAAAATTTCGTTTCACAAGTTACACATAGCCACTCTGAACATATTTCCTCCCTCAATGAAGCAAAGAACGATCATCAATGACAGAGAGTATATGAACTGAATCATTTCCCACTGCCCTCTTCACGCTCAGAAGGAAATATTGCATCTCTTCATCGTGGTTAGCAAAACCAAACACCTTAGAAACACATTTCACAAGTCAGAAACTATAGAAATGATCCCTGAAAGTATAGTCTTGACCACTCAATCAGTTAGGACAGGGAGCTGTACACAGGAACATCATTTTCACTTATGGCTGTTTCTGTTCATGATTATAACGCACATATCGATCAGAGGAAGATACAACACAACTTCATAGAATACTATTACACTACTGAATACAGCATAGCATTGTTGTTAAAAAACAGCCTTGCTGTTTGAGAAAGAATTGCTGATCTTAATCATTCAAGAGGTGTAACCAATCAAACAGCAGTCAAAACAACAGGCGCGAGAAATTAAATGGTGTTCATTGATGGATCATATTGGTAAGAATGCTAACAATAACAAAGTCAATGATTTCAATGTTTAAATCTGACAAATATATTCATCATTCTAAAATGTTTCCATTACAGTTGTAGTGATTGTAATTTACCAGACAACCAATGTAAGAGCTAAAAGATATAACCCCACTCCCAAGCCAGTCCCACCTCCATGAAGCATCATAGCTGAAAGCGCTTAATTTTCTAAAGTAAAACTGTCTACCAACCTAATACATCTGTAACATTATCTTCATATGCATCATCAAACATATTTTCATTTCACAAGTTAAACATAGCCACTCTGAACATATTTCCTCCCTCAATGAAGCACTAGGAAGCAAAGAACGATCATCAATGACAGTGAGTATATGAACTTAATCATTTCCCACTGCCCTCTTCACGCTCAGAAGGAAATATCGCATCTCTTCATCGTGGTTAGCAAAACCAAACACCTTAGAAACACATTTCACAAGTCAGAAACTATAGAAATGATCCCTGAAAGTATAGTCTTGACCACTCAATCAGTTAGGACAGGGAGCTGTACACAGGAACATCATCTTCACTTACGGCTGTTTCTGTTCATGATTATAACGCACATATCGATCAGAGGAAGATACAACACAACTTCATAGAATACTATTACACTACTGAATACAGCATAGCATTGTTGTTAAAAAACAGCCTTGCTGTTTGAGAAAGAATTGCTGATCTTAATCATTCAAGAGGTGTAACCAATCAAACAGCAGTCAAAACAACAGGCGCGAGAAATTAAATGGTGTTCATTGATGGATCATATTGGTAAGAATGCTAACAATAACAAAGTCAATGATTTCAATGTTTAAATCTGACAAATATATTCATCATTCTAAAATGTTTCCATTACAGTTGTAGTGATTGTAATTTACCAGACAACCAATGTAAGAGCTAAAAGATATAACCCCACTCCCAAGCCAGTCCCACCTCCATGAAGCATCATAGCTGAAAGCGCTTAATTTTCTAAAGTAAAACTGTCTACCAACCTAATATATCTGTAACATTATCTTCATATGCATCATCAAACATATTTTCATTTCACAAGTTACACATAGCCACTCTGAACATATTTCCTCCCTCAATGAAGCACTAGGAAGCAAAGAACGATCATCAATGACAGAGAGTATATGAACTGAATCATTTCCCACTGCCCTCTTCACGCTCAGAAGGAAATATCGCATCTCTTCATCGTGGTTAGCAAAACCAAACACCTTAGAAACACATTTCACAAGTCAGAAACTATAGAAATGATCCCTGAAAGTATAGTCTTGACCACTCAATCAGTTAGGACAGGGAGCTGTACACAGGAACATCATTTTCACTTAAGGCTGTTTCTGTTCATGATTATAACGCACATATCGATCAGAGGAAGATACAACACAACTTCATAGAATACTATTACACTACTGAATACAGCATAGCATTGTTGTTAAAAAACAGCCTTGCTGTTTGAGAAAGAATTGCTGATCTTAATCATTCAAGAGGTGTAACCAATCAAACAGCAGTCAAAACAACAGGCGCGAGAAATTAAATGGTGTTCATTGATGGATCATATTGGTAAGAATGCTAACAATAACAAAGTCAATGATTTCAATGTTTAAATCTGACAAATATATTCATCATTCTAAAATGTTTCCATTACAGTTGTAGTGATTGTAATTTACCAGACAACCAATGTAAGAGCTAAAAGATATAACCCCACTCCCAAGCCAGTCCCACCTCCATGAAGCATCATAGCTGAAAGCGCTTAATTTTCTAAAGTAAAACTGTCTACCAACCTAATACATCTGTAACATTATCTTCATATGCATCATCAAAAAAAAATTTGTTTCACAAGTTACACATAGCCACTCTGAACATATTTCCTCCCTCAATGAAGCAAAGAACGATCATCAATGACAGAGAGTATATGAACTGAATCATTTCCCACTGCCCTCTTCACGCTCAGAAGGAAATATTGCATCTCTTCATCGTGGTTAGCAAAACCAAACACCTTAGAAACACATTTCACAAGTCAGAAACTATAGAAATGATCCCTGAAAGTATAGTCTTGACCACTCAATCAGTTAGGACAGGGAGCTGTACACAGGAACATCATTTTCACTTAAGGCTGTTTCTGTTCATGATTATAACGCACATATCGATCAGAGGAAGATACAACACAACTTCATAGAATACTATTACACTACTGAATACAGCATAGCATTGTTGTTAAAAAACAGCCTTGCTGTTTGAGAAAGAATTGCTGATCTTAATCATTCAAGAGGTGTAACCAATCAAACAGCAGTCAAAACAACAGGCGCGAGAAATTAAATGGTGTTCATTGATGGATCATATTGGTAAGAATGCTAACAATAACAAAGTCAATGATTTCAATGTTTAAATCTGACAAATATATTCATCATTCTAAAATGTTTCCATTACAGTTGTAGTGATTGTAATTTACCAGACAACCAATGTAAGAGCTAAAAGATATAACCCCACTCCCAAGCCAGTCCCACCTCCATGAAGCATCATAGCTGAAAGCGCTTAATTTTCTAAAGTAAAACTGTCTACCAACCTAATACATCTGTAACATTATCTTCATATGCATCATCAAACATATTTTCATTTCACAAGTTAAACATAGCCACTCTGAACATATTTCCTCCCTCAATGAAGCACTAGGAAGCAAAGAACGATCATCAATGACAGTGAGTATATGAACTTAATCATTTCCCACTGCCCTCTTCACGCTCAGAAGGAAATATCGCATCTCTTCATCGTGGTTAGCAAAACCAAACACCTTAGAAACACATTTCACAAGTCAGAAACTATAGAAATGATCCCTGAAAGTATAGTCTTGACCACTCAATCAGTTAGGACAGGGAGCTGTACACAGGAACATCATCTTCACTTACGGCTGTTTCTGTTCATGATTATAACGCACATATCGATCAGAGGAAGATACAACACAACTTCATAGAATACTATTACACTACTGAATACAGCATAGCATTGTTGTTAAAAAACAGCCTTGCTGTTTGAGAAAGAATTGCTGATCTTAATCATTCAAGAGGTGTAACCAATCAAACAGCAGTCAAAACAACAGGCGCGAGAAATTAAATGGTGTTCATTGATGGATCATATTGGTAAGAATGCTAACAATAACAAAGTCAATGATTTCAATGTTTAAATCTGACAAATATATTCATCATTCTAAAATGTTTCCATTACAGTTGTAGTGATTGTAATTTACCAGACAACCAATGTAAGAGCTAAAAGATATAACCCCACTCCCAAGCCAGTCCCACCTCCATGAAGCATCATAGCTGAAAGCGCTTAATTTTCTAAAGTAAAACTGTCTACCAACCTAATACATCTGTAACATTATCTTCATATGCATCATCAAAAAAAAATTTGTTTCACAAGTTACACATAGCCACTCTGAACATATTTCCTCCCTCAATGAAGCAAAGAACGATCATCAATGACAGAGAGTATATGAACTGAATCATTTCCCACTGCCCTCTTCACGCTCAGAAGGAAATATTGCATCTCTTCATCGTGGTTAGCAAAACCAAACACCTTAGAAACACATTTCACAAGTCAGAAACTATAGAAATGATCCCTGAAAGTATAGTCTTGACCACTCAATCAGTTAGGACAGGGAGCTGTACACAGGAACATCATTTTCACTTATGGCTGTTTCTGTTCATGATTATAACGCACATATCGATCAGAAGAAGATACAACACAACTTCATAGAATACTATTACACTACTGAATACAGCATAGCATTGTTGTTAAAAAACAGCCTTGCTGTTTGAGAAAGAATTGCTGATCTTAATCATTCAAGAGGTGTAACCAATCAAACAGCAGTCAAAACAACAGGCGCGAGAAATTAAATGGTGTTCATTGATGGATCATATTGGTAAGAATGCTAACAATAACAAAGTCAATGATTTCAATGTTTAAATCTGACAAATATATTCATCATTCTAAAATGTTTCCATTACAGTTGTAGTGATTGTAATTTACCAGACAACCAATGTAAGAGCTAAAAGATATAACCCCACTCCCAAGCCAGTCCCACCTCCATGAAGCATCATAGCTGAAAGCGCTTAATTTTCTGAAGTAAAACTGTCTACCAACCTAATATATCTGTAACATTATCTTCATATGCATCATCAAACATATTTTCATTTCACAAGTTACACATAGCCACTCTGAACATATTTCCTCCCTCAATGAAGCACTAGGAAGCAAAGAACGATCATCAATGACAGAGAGTATATGAACTGAATCATTTCCCACTGCCCTCTTCACGCTCAGAAGGAAATATCGCATCTCTTCATCGTGGTTAGCAAAACCAAACACCTTAGAAACACATTTCACAAGTCAGAAACTATAGAAATGATCCCTGAAAGTATAGTCTTGACCACTCAATCAGTTAGGACAGGGAGCTGTACACAGGAACATCATTTTCACTTAAGGCTGTTTCTGTTCATGATTATAACGCACATATCGATCAGAGGAAGATACAACACAACTTCATAGAATACTATTACACTACTGAATACAGCATAGCATTGTTGTTAAAAAACAGCCTTGCTGTTTGAGAAAGAATTGCTGATCTTAATCATTCAAGAGGTGTAACCAATCAAACAGCAGTCAAAACAACAGGCGCGAGAAATTAAATGGTGTTCATTGATGGATCATATTGGTAAGAATGCTAACAATAACAAAGTCAATGATTTCAATGTTTAAATCTGACAAATATATTCATCATTCTAAAATGTTTCCATTACAGTTGTAGTGATTGTAATTTACCAGACAACCAATGTAAGAGCTAAAAGATATAACCCCACTCCCAAGCCAGTCCCACCTCCATGAAGCATCATAGCTGAAAGCGCTTAATTTTCTAAAGTAAAACTGTCTACCAACCTAATACATCTGTAACATTATCTTCATATGCATCATCAAACATATTTTCATTTCACAAGTTAAACATAGCCACTCTGAACATATTTCCTCCCTCAATGAAGCACTAGGAAGCAAAGAACGATCATCAATGACAGTGAGTATATGAACTTAATCATTTCCCACTGCCCTCTTCACGCTCAGAAGGAAATATCGCATCTCTTCATCGTGGTTAGCAAAACCAAACACCTTAGAAACACATTTCACAAGTCAGAAACTATAGAAATGATCCCTGAAAGTATAGTCTTGACCACTCAATCAGTTAGGACAGGGAGCTGTACACAGGAACATCATCTTCACTTACGGCTGTTTCTGTTCATGATTATAACGCACATATCGATCAGAGGAAGATACAACACAACTTCATAGAATACTATTACACTACTGAATACAGCATAGCATTGTTGTTAAAAAACAGCCTTGCTGTTTGAGAAAGAATTGCTGATCTTAATCATTCAAGAGGTGTAACCAATCAAACAGCAGTCAAAACAACAGGCGCGAGAAATTAAATGGTGTTCATTGATGGATCATATTGGTAAGAATGCTAACAATAACAAAGTCAATGATTTCAATGTTTAAATCTGACAAATATATTCATCATTCTAAAATGTTTCCATTACAGTTGTAGTGATTGTAATTTACCAGACAACCAATGTAAGAGCTAAAAGATATAACCCCACTCCCAAGCCAGTCCCACCTCCATGAAGCATCATAGCTGAAAGCGCTTAATTTTCTAAAGTAAAACTGTCTACCAACCTAATACATCTGTAACATTATCTTCATATGCATCATCAAACATATTTTCATTTCACAAGTTAAACATAGCCACTCTGAACATATTTCCTCCCTCAATGAAGCACTAGGAAGCAAAGAACGATCATCAATGACAGTGAGTATATGAACTTAATCATTTCCCACTGCCCTCTTCACGCTCAGAAGGAAATATCGCATCTCTTCATCGTGGTTAGCAAAACCAAACACCTTAGAAACACATTTCACAAGTCAGAAACTATAGAAATGATCCCTGAAAGTATAGTCTTGACCACTCAATCAGTTAGGACAGGGAGCTGTACACAGGAACATCATCTTCACTTACGGCTGTTTCTGTTCATGATTATAACGCACATATCGATCAGAGGAAGATACAACACAACTTCATAGAATACTATTACACTACTGAATACAGCATAGCATTGTTGTTAAAAAACAGCCTTGCTGTTTGAGAAAGAATTGCTGATCTTAATCATTCAAGAGGTGTAACCAATCAAACAGCAGTCAAAACAACAGGCGCGAGAAATTAAATGGTGTTCATTGATGGATCATATTGGTAAGAATGCTAACAATAACAAAGTCAATGATTTCAATGTTTAAATCTGACAAATATATTCATCATTCTAAAATGTTTCCATTACAGTTGTAGTGATTGTAATTTACCAGACAACCAATGTAAGAGCTAAAAGATATAACCCCACTCCCAAGCCAGTCCCACCTCCATGAAGCATCATAGCTGAAAGCGCTTAATTTTCTAAAGTAAAACTGTCTACCAACCTAATATATCTGTAACATTATCTTCATATGCATCATCAAACATATTTTCATTTCACAAGTTACACATAGCCACTCTGAACATATTTCCTCCCTCAATGAAGCACTAGGAAGCAAAGAACGATCATCAATGACAGAGAGTATATGAACTGAATCATTTCCCACTGCCCTCTTCACGCTCAGAAGGAAATATCGCATCTCTTCATCGTGGTTAGCAAAACCAAACACCTTAGAAACACATTTCACAAGTCAGAAACTATAGAAATGATCCCTGAAAGTATAGTCTTGACCACTCAATCAGTTAGGACAGGGAGCTGTACACAGGAACATCATTTTCACTTAAGGCTGTTTCTGTTCATGATTATAACGCACATATCGATCAGAGGAAGATACAACACAACTTCATAGAATACTATTACACTACTGAATACAGCATAGCATTGTTGTTAAAAAACAGCCTTGCTGTTTGAGAAAGAATTGCTGATCTTAATCATTCAAGAGGTGTAACCAATCAAACAGCAGTCAAAACAACAGGCGCGAGAAATTAAATGGTGTTCATTGATGGATCATATTGGTAAGAATGCTAACAATAACAAAGTCAATGATTTCAATGTTTAAATCTGACAAATATATTCATCATTCTAAAATGTTTCCATTACAGTTGTAGTGATTGTAATTTACCAGACAACCAATGTAAGAGCTAAAAGATATAACCCCACTCCCAAGCCAGTCCCACCTCCATGAAGCATCATAGCTGAAAGCGCTTAATTTTCTAAAGTAAAACTGTCTACCAACCTAATACATCTGTAACATTATCTTCATATGCATCATCAAACATATTTTCATTTCACAAGTTAAACATAGCCACTCTGAACATATTTCCTCCCTCAATGAAGCACTAGGAAGCAAAGAACGATCATCAATGACAGTGAGTATATGAACTTAATCATTTCCCACTGCCCTCTTCACGCTCAGAAGGAAATATCGCATCTCTTCATCGTGGTTAGCAAAACCAAACACCTTAGAAACACATTTCACAAGTCAGAAACTATAGAAATGATCCCTGAAAGTATAGTCTTGACCACTCAATCAGTTAGGACAGGGAGCTGTACACAGGAACATCATCTTCACTTACGGCTGTTTCTGTTCATGATTATAACGCACATATCGATCAGAGGAAGATACAACACAACTTCATAGAATACTATTACACTACTGAATACAGCATAGCATTGTTGTTAAAAAACAGCCTTGCTGTTTGAGAAAGAATTGCTGATCTTAATCATTCAAGAGGTGTAACCAATCAAACAGCAGTCAAAACAACAGGCGCGAGAAATTAAATGGTGTTCATTGATGGATCATATTGGTAAGAATGCTAACAATAACAAAGTCAATGATTTCAATGTTTAAATCTGACAAATATATTCATCATTCTAAAATGTTTCCATTACAGTTGTAGTGATTGTAATTTACCAGACAACCAATGTAAGAGCTAAAAGATATAACCCCACTCCCAAGCCAGTCCCACCTCCATGAAGCATCATAGCTGAAAGCGCTTAATTTTCTAAAGTAAAACTGTCTACCAACCTAATATATCTGTAACATTATCTTCATATGCATCATCAAACATATTTTCATTTCACAAGTTACACATAGCCACTCTGAACATATTTCCTCCCTCAATGAAGCACTAGGAAGCAAAGAACGATCATCAATGACAGAGAGTATATGAACTGAATCATTTCCCACTGCCCTCTTCACGCTCAGAAGGAAATATCGCATCTCTTCATCGTGGTTAGCAAAACCAAACACCTTAGAAACACATTTCACAAGTCAGAAACTATAGAAATGATCCCTGAAAGTATAGTCTTGACCACTCAATCAGTTAGGACAGGGAGCTGTACACAGGAACATCATTTTCACTTATGGCTGTTTCTGTTCATGATTATAACGCACATATCGATCAGAGGAAGATACAACACAACTTCATAGAATACTATTACACTACTGAATACAGCATAGCATTGTTGTTAAAAAACAGCCTTGCTGTTTGAGAAAGAATTGCTGATCTTAATCATTCAAGAGGTGTAACCAATCAAACAGCAGTCAAAACAACAGGCGCGAGAAATTAAATGGTGTTCATTGATGGATCATATTGGTAAGAATGCTAACAATAACAAAGTCAATGATTTCAATGTTTAAATCTGACAAATATATTCATCATTCTAAAATGTTTCCATTACAGTTGTAGTGATTGTAATTTACCAGACAACCAATGTAAGAGCTAAAAGATATAACCCCACTCCCAAGCCAGTCCCACCTCCATGAAGCATCATAGCTGAAAGCGCTTAATTTTCTAAAGTAAAACTGTCTACCAACCTAATACATCTGTAACATTATCTTCATATGCATCATCAAACATATTTTCATTTCACAAGTTAAACATAGCCACTCTGAACATATTTCCTCCCTCAATGAAGCACTAGGAAGCAAAGAACGATCATCAATGACAGTGAGTATATGAACTTAATCATTTCCCACTGCCCTCTTCACGCTCAGAAGGAAATATCGCATCTCTTCATCGTGGTTAGCAAAACCAAACACCTTAGAAACACATTTCACAAGTCAGAAACTATAGAAATGATCCCTGAAAGTATAGTCTTGACCACTCAATCAGTTAGGACAGGGAGCTGTACACAGGAACATCATCTTCACTTACGGCTGTTTCTGTTCATGATTATAATGCACATATCGATCAGAGGAAGATACAACACAACTTCATAGAATACTATTACACTACTGAATACAGCATAGCATTGTTGTTAAAAAACAGCCTTGCTGTTTGAGAAAGAATTGCTGATCTTAATCATTCAAGAGGTGTAACCAATCAAACAGCAGTCAAAACAACAGGCGCGAGAAATTAAATGGTGTTCATTGATGGATCATATTGGTAAGAATGCTAACAATAACAAAGTCAATGATTTCAATGTTTAAATCTGACAAATATATTCATCATTCTAAAATGTTTCCATTACAGTTGTAGTGATTGTAATTTACCAGACAACCAATGTAAGAGCTAAAAGATATAACCCCACTCCCAAGCCAGTCCCACCTCCATGAAGCATCATAGCTGAAAGCGCTTAATTTTCTAAAGTAAAACTGTCTACCAACCTAATACATCTGTAACATTATCTTCATATGCATCATCAAACATATTTTCATTTCACAAGTTAAACATAGCCACTCTGAACATATTTCCTCCCTCAATGAAGCACTAGGAAGCAAAGAACGATCATCAATGACAGTGAGTATATGAACTTAATCATTTCCCACTGCCCTCTTCACGCTCAGAAGGAAATATCGCATCTCTTCATCGTGCTTAGCAAAACCAAACACCTTAGAAACACATTTCACAAGTCAGAAACTATAGAAATGATCCCTGAAAGTATAGTCTTGACCACTCAATCAGTTAGGACAGGGAGCTGTACACAGGAACATCATCTTCACTTACGGCTGTTTCTGTTCATGATTATAACGCACATATCGATCAGAGGAAGATACAACACAACTTCATAGAATACTATTACACTACTGAATACAGCATAGCATTGTTGTTAAAAAACAGCCTTGCTGTTTGAGAAATAATTGCTGATCTTAATCATTCAAGAGGTGTAACCAATCAAACAGCAGTCAAAACAACAGGCGCGAGAAATTAAATGGTGTTCATTGATGGATCATATTGGTAAGAATGCTAACAATAACAAAGTCAATGATTTCAATGTTTAAATCTGACAAATATATTCATCATTCTAAAATGTTTCCATTACAGTTGTAGTGATTGTAATTTACCAGACAACCAATGTAAGAGCTAAAAGATATAACCCCACTCCCAAGCCAGTCCCACCTCCATGAAGCATCATAGCTGAAAGCGCTTAATTTTCTAAAGTAAAACTGTCTACCAACCTAATACATCTGTAACATTATCTTCATATGCATCATCAAAAAAAATTTCGTTTCACAAGTTACACATAGCCACTCTGAACATATTTCCTCCCTCAATGAAGCAAAGAACGATCATCAATGACAGAGAGTATATGAACTGAATCATTTCCCACTGCCCTCTTCACGCTCAGAAGGAAATATTGCATCTCTTCATCGTGGTTAGCAAAACCAAACACCTTAGAAACACATTTCACAAGTCAGAAACTATAGAAATGATCCCTGAAAGTATAGTCTTGACCACTCAATCAGTTAAGACAGGGAGCTGTACACAGGAACATCATTTTCACTTATGGCTGTTTCTGTTCATGATTATAACGCACATATCGATCAGAGGAAGATACAACACAACTTCATAGAATACTATTACACTACTGAATACAGCATAGCATTGTTGTTAAAAAACAGCCTTGCTGTTTGAGAAAGAATTGCTGATCTTAATCATTCAAGAGGTGTAACCAATCAAACAGCAGTCAAAACAACAGGCGCGAGAAATTAAATGGTGTTCATTGATGGATCATATTGGTAAGAATGCTAACAATAACAAAGTCAATGATTTCAATGTTTAAATCTGACAAATATATTCATCATTCTAAAATGTTTCCATTACAGTTGTAGTGATTGTAATTTACCAGACAACCAATGTAAGAGCTAAAAGATATAACCCCACTCCCAAGCCAGTCCCACCTCCATGAAGCATCATAGCTGAAAGCGCTTAATTTTCTAAAGTAAAACTGTCTACCAACCTAATACATCTGTAACATTATCTTCATATGCATCATCAAACATATTTTCATTTCACAAGTTAAACATAGCCACTCTGAACATATTTCCTCCCTCAATGAAGCACTAGGAAGCAAAGAACGATCATCAATGACAGTGAGTATATGAACTTAATCATTTCCCACTGCCCTCTTCACGCTCAGAAGGAAATATCGCATCTCTTCATCGTGGTTAGCAAAACCAAACACCTTAGAAACACATTTCACAAGTCAGAAACTATAGAAATGATCCCTGAAAGTATAGTCTTGACCACTCAATCAGTTAGGACAGGGAGCTGTACACAGGAACATCATCTTCACTTACGGCTGTTTCTGTTCATGATTATAACGCACATATCGATCAGAGGAAGATACAACACAACTTCATAGAATACTATTACACTACTGAATACAGCATAGCATTGTTGTTAAAAAACAGCCTTGCTGTTTGAGAAAGAATTGCTGATCTTAATCATTCAAGAGGTGTAACCAATCAAACAGCAGTCAAAACAACAGGCGCGAGAAATTAAATGGTGTTCATTGATGGATCATATTGGTAAGAATGCTAACAATAACAAAGTCAATGATTTCAATGTTTAAATCTGACAAATATATTCATCATTCTAAAATGTTTCCATTACAGTTGTAGTGATTGTAATTTACCAGACAACCAATGTAAGAGCTAAAAGATATAACCCCACTCCCAAGCCAGTCCCACCTCCATGAAGCATCATAGCTGAAAGCGCTTAATTTTCTAAAGTAAAACTGTCTACCAACCTAATACATCTGTAACATTATCTTCATATGCATCATCAAACATATTTTCATTTCACAAGTTAAACATAGCCACTCTGAACATATTTCCTCCCTCAATGAAGCACTAGGAAGCAAAGAACGATCATCAATGACAGTGAGTATATGAACTTAATCATTTCCCACTGCCCTCTTCACGCTCAGAAGGAAATATCGCATCTCTTCATCGTGGTTAGCAAAACCAAACACCTTAGAAACACATTTCACAAGTCAGAGACTATAGAAATGATCCCTGAAAGTATAGTCTTGACCACTCAATCAGTTAGGACAGGGAGCTGTACACAGGAACATCATCTTCACTTACGGCTGTTTCTGTTCATGATTATAACGCACATATCGATCAGAGGAAGATACAACACAACTTCATAGAATACTATTACACTACTGAATACAGCATAGCATTGTTGTTAAAAAACAGCCTTGCTGTTTGAGAAATAATTGCTGATCTTAATCATTCAAGAGGTGTAACCAATCAAACAGCAGTCAAAACAACAGGCGCGAGAAATTAAATGGTGTTCATTGATGGATCATATTGGTAAGAATGCTAACAATAACAAAGTCAATGATTTCAATGTTTAAATCTGACAAATATATTCATCATTCTAAAATGTTTCCATTACAGTTGTAGTGATTGTAATTTACCAGACAACCAATGTAAGAGCTAAAAGATATAACCCCACTCCCAAGCCAGTCCCACCTCCATGAAGCATCATAGCTGAAAGCGCTTAATTTTCTAAAGTAAAACTGTCTACCAACCTAATACATCTGTAACATTATCTTCATATGCATCATCAAAAAAAATTTCGTTTCACAAGTTACACATAGCCACTCTGAACATATTTCCTCCCTCAATGAAGCAAAGAACGATCATCAATGACAGAGAGTATATGAACTGAATCATTTCCCACTGCCCTCTTCACGCTCAGAAGGAAATATTGCATCTCTTCATCGTGGTTAGCAAAACCAAACACCTTAGAAACACATTTCACAAGTCAGAAACTATAGAAATGATCCCTGAAAGTATAGTCTTGACCACTCAATCAGTTAGGACAGGGAGCTGTACACAGGAACATCATTTTCACTTATGGCTGTTTCTGTTCATGATTATAACGCACATATCGATCAGAGGAAGATACAACACAACTTCATAGAATACTATTACACTACTGAATACAGCATAGCATTGTTGTTAAAAAACAGCCTTGCTGTTTGAGAAAGAATTGCTGATCTTAATCATTCAAGAGGTGTAACCAATCAAACAGCAGTCAAAACAACAGGCGCGAGAAATTAAATGGTGTTCATTGATGGATCATATTGGTAAGAATGCTAACAATAACAAAGTCAATGATTTCAATGTTTAAATCTGACAAATATATTCATCATTCTAAAATGTTTCCATTACAGTTGTAGTGATTGTAATTTACCAGACAACCAATGTAAGAGCTAAAAGATATAACCCCACTCCCAAGCCAGTCCCACCTCCATGAAGCATCATAGCTGAAAGCGCTTAATTTTCTAAAGTAAAACTGTCTACCAACCTAATACATCTGTAACATTATCTTCATATGCATCATCAAACATATTTTCATTTCACAAGTTAAACATAGCCACTCTGAACATATTTCCTCCCTCAATGAAGCAAAGAACGATCATCAATGACAGTGAGTATATGAACTTAATCATTTCCCACTGCCCTCTTCACGCTCAGAAGGAAATATCGCATCTCTTCATCGTGGTTAGCAAAACCAAACACCTTAGAAACACATTTCACAAGTCAGAAACTATAGAAATGATCCCTGAAAGTATAGTCTTGACCACTCAATCAGTTAGGACAGGGAGCTGTACACAGGAACATCATCTTCACTTACGGCTGTTTCTGTTCATGATTATAACGCACATATCGATCAGAGGAAGATACAACACAACTTCATAGAATACTATTACACTACTGAATACAGCATAGCATTGTTGTTAAAAAACAGCCTTGCTGTTTGAGAAAGAATTGCTGATCTTAATCATTCAAGAGGTGTAACCAATCAAACAGCAGTCAAAACAACAGGCGCGAGAAATTAAATGGTGTTCATTGATGGATCATATTGGTAAGAATGCTAACAATAACAACGTCAATGATTTCAATGTTTAAATCTGACAAATATATTCATCATTCTAAAATGTTTCCATTACAGTTGTAGTGATTGTAATTTACCAGACAACCAATGTAAGAGCTAAAAGATATAACCCCACTCCCAAGCCAGTCCCACCTCCATGAAGCATCATAGCTGAAAGCGCTTAATTTTCTAAAGTAAAACTGTCTACCAACCTAATACATCTGTAACATTATCTTCATATGCATCATCAAACATATTTTCATTTCACAAGTTAAACATAGCCACTCTGAACATATTTCCTCCCTCAATGAAGCACTAGGAAGCAAAGAACGATCATCAATGACAGTGAGTATATGAACTTAATCATTTCCCACTGCCCTCTTCACGCTCAGAAGGAAATATCGCATCTCTTCATCGTGGTTAGCAAAACCAAACACCTTAGAAACACATTTCACAAGTCAGAAACTATAGAAATGATCCCTGAAAGTATAGTCTTGACCACTCAATCAGTTAGGACAGGGAGCTGTACACAGGAACATCATCTTCACTTACGGCTGTTTCTGTTCATGATTATAACGCACATATCGATCAGAGGAAGATACAACACAACTTCATAGAATACTATTACACTACTGAATACAGCATAGCATTGTTGTTAAAAAACAGCCTTGCTGTTTGAGAAAGAATTGCTGATCTTAATCATTCAAGAGGTGTAACCAATCAAACAGCAGTCAAAACAACAGGCGCGAGAAATTAAATGGTGTTCATTGATGGATCATATTGGTAAGAATGCTAACAATAACAACGTCAATGATTTCAATGTTTAAATCTGACAAATATATTCATCATTCTAAAATGTTTCCATTACAGTTGTAGTGATTGTAATTTACCAGACAACCAATGTAAGAGCTAAAAGATATAACCCCACTCCCAAGCCAGTCCCACCTCCATGAAGCATCATAGCTGAAAGCGCTTAATTTTCTAAAGTAAAACTGTCTACCAACCTAATACATCTGTAACATTATCTTCATATGCATCATCAAACATATTTTCATTTCACAAGTTAAACATAGCCACTCTGAACATATTTCCTCCCTCAATGAAGCACTAGGAAGCAAAGAACGATCATCAATGACAGTGAGTATATGAACTTAATCATTTCCCACTGCCCTCTTCACGCTCAGAAGGAAATATCGCATCTCTTCATCGTGGTTAGCAAAACCAAACACCTTAGAAACACATTTCACAAGTCAGAAACTATAGAAATGATCCCTGAAAGTATAGTCTTGACCACTCAATCAGTTAGGACAGGGAGCTGTACACAGGAACATCATCTTCACTTACGGCTGTTTCTGTTCATGATTATAACGCACATATCGATCAGAGGAAGATACAACACAACTTCATAGAATACTATTACACTACTGAATACAGCATAGCATTGTTGTTAAAAAACAGCCTTGCTGTTTGAGAAAGAATTGCTGATCTTAATCATTCAAGAGGTGTAACCAATCAAACAGCAGTCAAAACAACAGGCGCAAGAAATTAAATGGTGTTCATTGATGGATCATATTGGTAAGAATGCTAACAATAACAAAGTCAATGATTTCAATGTTTAAATCTGAAAAATATATTCATCATTCTAAAATGTTTCCATTACAGTTGTAGTGATTGTAATTTACCAGACAACCAATGTAAGAGCTAAAAGATATAACCCCACTCCCAAGCCAGTCCCACCTCCATGAAGCATCATAGCTGAAAGCGCTTAATTTTCTAAAGTAAAACTGTCTACCAACCTAATACATCTGTAACATTATCTTCATATGCATCATCAAACATATTTTCATTTGACAAGTTACACATAGCCACTCTGAACATATTTCCTCCCTCAATGAAGCAAAGAACGATCATCAATGACAGAGAGTATATGAACTGAATCATTTCCCACTGCCCTCTTCACGCTCAGAAGGAAATATCTCATCTCTTCATCGTGGTTAGCAAAACCAAACACCTTAGAAACACATTTCACAAGTCAGAAACTATAGAAATGATCCCTGAAAGTATAGTCTTGACCACTCAATCAGTTAGGACAGGGAGCTGTACACAGGAACATCATCTTCACTTACGGCTGTTTCTGTTCATGATTATAACGCACATATCGATCAGAGGAAGATACAACACAACTTCATAGAATACTATTACACTACTGAATACAGCATAGCATTGTTGTTAAAAAACAGCCTTGCTGTTTGAGAAAGAATTGCTGATCTTAATCATTCAAGAGGTGTAACCAATCAAACAGCAGTCAAAACAACAGGCGCGAGAAATTAAATGGTGTTCATTGATGGATCATATTGGTAAGAATGCTAACAATAACAAAGTCAATGATTTCAATGTTTAAATCTGAAAAATATATTCATCATTCTAAAATGTTTCCATTACAGTTGTAGTGATTGTAATTTACCAGACAACCAATGTAAGAGCTAAAAGATATAACCCCACTCCCAAGCCAGTCCCACCTCCATGAAGCATCATAGCTGAAAGCGCTTAATTTTCTAAAGTAAAACTGTCTACCAACCTAATACATCTGTAACATTATCTTCATATGCATCATCAAACATATTTTCATTTCACAAGTTAAACATAGCCACTCTGAACATATTTCCTCCCTCAATGAAGCACTAGGAAGCAAAGAACGATCATCAATGACAGTGAGTATATGAACTTAATCATTTCCCACTGCCCTCTTCACGCTCAGAAGGAAATATCGCATCTCTTCATCGTGGTTAGCAAAACCAAACACCTTAGAAACACATTTCACAAGTCAGAAACTATAGAAATGATCCCTGAAAGTATAGTCTTGACCACTCAATCAGTTAGGACAGGGAGCTGTACACAGGAACATCATCTTCACTTACGGCTGTTTCTGTTCATGATTATAACGCACATATCGATCAGAGGAAGATACAACACAACTTCATAGAATACTATTACACTACTGAATACAGCATAGCATTGTTGTTAAAAAACAGCCTTGCTGTTTGAGAAAGAATTGCTGATCTTAATCATTCAAGAGGTGTAACCAATCAAACAGCAGTCAAAACAACAGGCGTGAGAAATTAAATGGTGTTCATTGATGGATCATATTGGTAAGAATGCTAACAATAACAAAGTCAATGATTTCAATGTTTAAATCTGACAAATATATTCATCATTCTAAAATGTTTCCATTACAGTTGTAGTGATTGTAATTTACCAGACAACCAATGTAAGAGCTAAAAGATATAACCCCACTCCCAAGCCAGTCCCACCTCCATGAAGCATCATAGCTGAAAGCGCTTAATTTTCTAAAGTAAAACTGTCTACCAACCTAATACATCTGTAACATTATCTTCATATGCATCATCAAACATATTTTCGTTTCACAAGTTACACATAGCCACTCTGAACATATTTCCTCCCTCAATGAAGCACTAGGAAGCAAAGAACGATCATCAATGACAGAGAGTATATGAACTGAATCATTTCCCACTGCCCTCTTCACGCTCAGAAGGAAATATCGCATCTCTTCATCGTGGTTAGCAAAACCAAACACCTTAGAAACACATTTCACAAGTCAGAAACTATAGAAATGATCCCTGAAAGTATAGTCTTGACCACACAATCAGTTAGGACAGGGAGCTGTACACAGGAACATCATTTTCACTTATGGCTGTTTCTGTTCATGCCTATAACGCACATATCGATCAGAGGAAGATACAACACAACTTCATAGAATACTATTACACTACTGAATACAGCATAGCATTGTTGTTAAAAAACAGCCTTGCTGTTTGAGAAAGAATTGCTGATCTTAATCATTCAAGAGGTGTAACCAATCAAACAGCAGTCAAAACAACAGGCGCGAGAAATTAAATGGTGTTCATTGATGGATCATATTGGTAAGAATGCTAACAATAACAAAGTCAATGATGTCAATGTTTAAATCTGAAAAATATATTCATCATTCTAAAATGTTTCCATTACAGTTGTAGTGATTGTAATTTACCAGACAACCAATGTAAGAGCTAAAAGATATAACCCCACTCCCAAGCCAGTCCCACCTCCATGAAGCATCATAGCTGAAAGCGCTTAATTTTCTAAAGTAAAACTGTCTACCAACCTAATACATCTGTAACATTATCTTCATATGCATCATCAAACATATTTTCATTTCACAAGTTACACATAGCCACTCTGAACATATTTCCTCCCTCAATGAAGCACTAGGAAGCAAAGAACGATCATCAATGACAGAGTATATGAACTGAATCATTTCCCACTGCCCTCTTCACGCTCAGAAGGAAATATCGCATCTCTTCATCGTGGTTAGCAAAACCAAACACCTTAGAAACACATTTCACAAGTCAGAAACTATAGAAATGATCCCTGAAAGTATAGTCTTGACCACTCAATCAGTTAGGACAGGGAGCTGTACACAGGAACATCATTTTCACTTATGGCTGTTTCTGTTCATGATTATAACGCACATATCGATCAGAGGAAGATACAACACAACTTCATAGAATACTATTACACTACTGAATACAGCATAGCATTGTTGTTAAAAAACAGCCTTGCTGTTTGAGAAAGAATTGCTGATCTTAATCATTCAAGAGGTGTAACCAATCAAACAGCAGTCAAAACAACAGGCGCGAGAAATTAAATGGTGTTCATTGATGGATCATATTGGTAAGAATGCTAACAATAACAAAGTCAATGATTTCAATGTTTAAATCTGAAAAATATATTCATCATTCTAAAATGTTTCCATTACAGTTGTAGTGATTGTAATTTACCAGACAACCAATGTAAGAGCTAAAAGATATAACCCCACTCCCAAGCCAGTCCCACCTCCATGAAGCATCATAGCTGAAAGCGCTTAATTTTCTAAAGTAAAACTGTCTACCAACCTAATACATCTGTAACATTATCTTCATATGCATCATCAAACATATTTTCATTTCACAAGTTACACATAGCCACTCTGAACATATTTCCTCCCTCAATGAAGCAAAGAACGATCATCAATGACAGAGAGTATATGAACTGAATCATTTCCCACTGCCCTCTTCACGCTCAGAAGGAAATATTGCATCTCTTCATCGTGGTTAGCAAAACCAAACACCTTAGAAACACATTTCACAAGTCAGAAACTATAGAAATGATCCCTGAAAGTATAGTCTTGACCACTCAATCAGTTAGGACAGGGAGCTGTACACAGGAACATCATTTTCACTTATGGCTGTTTCTGTTCATGATTATAACGCACATATCGATCAGAGGAAGATACAACACAACTTCATAGAATACTATTACACTACTGAATACAGCATAGCATTGTTGTTAAAAAACAGCCTTGCTGTTTGAGAAAGAATTGCTGATCTTAATCATTCAAGAGGTGTAACCAATCAAACAGCAGTCAAAACAACAGGCGCGAGAAATTAAATGGTGTTCATTGATGGATCATATTGGTAAGAATGCTAACAATAACAAAGTCAATGATTTCAATGTTTAAATCTGACAAATATATTCATCATTCTAAAATGTTTCCATTACAGTTGTAGTGATTGTAATTTACCAGACAACCAATGTAAGAGCTAAAAGATATAACCCCACTCCCAAGCCAGTCCCACCTCCATGAAGCATCATAGCTGAAAGCGCTTAATTTTCTAAAGTAAAACTGTCTACCAACCTAATACATCTGTAACATTATCTTCATATGCATCATCAAACATATTTTCATTTCACAAGTTAAACATAGCCACTCTGAACATATTTCCTCCCTCAATGAAGCACTAGGAAGCAAAGAACGATCATCAATGACAGTGAGTATATGAACTTAATCATTTCCCACTGCCCTCTTCACGCTCAGAAGGAAATATCGCATCTCTTCATCGTGGTTAGCAAAACCAAACACCTTAGAAACACATTTCACAAGTCAGAAACTATAGAAATGATCCCTGAAAGTATAGTCTTGACCACTCAATCAGTTAGGACAGGGAGCTGTACACAGGAACATCATCTTCACTTACGGCTGTTTCTGTTCATGATTATAACGCACATATCGATCAGAGGAAGATACAACACAACTTCATAGAATACTATTACACTACTGAATACAGCATAGCATTGTTGTTAAAAAACAGCCTTGCTGTTTGAGAAAGAATTGCTGATCTTAATCATTCAAGAGGTGTAACCAATCAAACAGCAGTCAAAACAACAGGCGCGAGAAATTAAATGGTGTTCATTGATGGATCATATTGGTAAGAATGCTAACAATAACAAAGTCAATGATTTCAATGTTTAAATCTGACAAATATATTCATCATTCTAAAATGTTTCCATTACAGTTGTAGTGATTGTAATTTACCAGACAACCAATGTAAGAGCTAAAAGATATAACCCCACTCCCAAGCCAGTCCCACCTTCATGAAGCATCATAGCTGAAAGCGCTTAATTTTCTAAAGTAAAACTGTCTACCAACCTAATACATCTGTAACATTATCTTCATATGCATCATCAAACATATTTTCATTTCACAAGTTACACATAGCCACTCTGAACATATTTCCTCCCTCAATGAAGCACTAGGAAGCAAAGAACGATCATCAATGACAGAGAGTATATGAACTGAATCATTTCCCACTGCCCTCTTCACGCTCAGAAGGAAATATCGCATCTCTTCATCGTGGTTAGCAAAACCAAACACCTTAGAAACACATTTCACAAGTCAGAAACTATAGAAATGATCCCTGAAAGTATAGTCTTGACCACTCAATCAGTTAGGACAGGGAGCTGTACACAGGAACATCATTTTCACTTATGGCTGTTTCTGTTCATGATTATAACGCACATATCGATCAGAGGAAGATACAACACAACTTCATAGAATACTATTACACTACTGAATACAGCATAGCATTGTTGTTAAAAAACAGCCTTGCTGTTTGAGAAAGAATTGCTGATCTTAATCATTCAAGAGGTGTAACCAATCAAACAGCAGTCAAAACAACAGGCGCGAGAAATTAAATGGTGTTCATTGATGGATCATATTGGTAAGAATGCTAACAATAACAAAGTCAATGATTTCAATGTTTAAATCTGAAAAATATATTCATCATTCTAAAATGTTTCCATTACAGTTGTAGTGATTGTAATTTACCAGACAACCAATGTAAGAGCTAAAAGATATAACCCCACTCCCAAGCCAGTCCCACCTCCACGAAGCATCATAGCTGAAAGCGCTTAATTTTCTAAAGTAAAACTGTCTACCAACCTAATACATCTGTAACATTATCTTCATATGCATCATCAAACATATTTTCATTTCACAAGTTAAACATAGCCACTCTGAACATATTTCCTCCCTCAATGAAGCACTAGGAAGCAAAGAACGATCATCAATGACAGTGAGTATATGAACTTAATCATTTCCCACTGCCCTCTTCACGCTCAGAAGGAAATATCGCATCTCTTCATCGTGGTTAGCAAAACCAAACACCTTAGAAACACATTTCACAAGTCAGAAACTATAGAAATGATCCCTGAAAGTATAGTCTTGACCACTCAATCAGTTAGGACAGGGAGCTGTACACAGGAACATCATCTTCACTTACGGCTGTTTCTGTTCATGATTATAACGCACATATCGATCAGAGGAAGATACAACACAACTTCATAGAATACTATTACACTACTGAATACAGCATAGCATTGTTGTTAAAAAACAGCCTTGCTGTTTGAGAAAGAATTGCTGATCTTAATCATTCAAGAGGTGTAACCAATCAAACAGCAGTCAAAACAACAGGCGCGAGAAATTAAATGGTGTTCATTGATGGATCATATTGGTAAGAATGCTAACAATAACAAAGTCAATGATTTCAATGTTTAAATCTGACAAATATATTCATCATTCTAAAATGTTTCCATTACAGTTGTAGTGGTTGTAATTTACCAGACAACCAATGTAAGAGCTAAAAGATATAACCCCACTCCCAAGCCAGTCCCACCTCCATGAAGCATCATAGCTGAAAGCGCTTAATTTTCTAAAGTAAAACTGTCTACCAACCTAATACATCTGTAACATTATCTTCATATGCATCATCAAACATATTTTCATTTCACAAGTTACACATAGCCACTCTGAACATATTTCCTCCCTCAATGAAGCAAAGAACGATCATCAATGACAGAGAGTATATGAACTGAATCATTTCCCACTGCCCTCTTCACGCTCAGAAGGAAATATTGCATCTCTTCATCGTGGTTAGCAAAACCAAACACCTTAGAAACACATTTCACAAGTCAGAAACTATAGAAATGATCCCTGAAAGTATAGTCTTGACCACTCAATCAGTTAGGACAGGGAGCTGTACACAGGAACATCATTTTCACTTATGGCTGTTTCTGTTCATGATTATAACGCACATATCGATCAGAGGAAGATACAACACAACTTCATAGAATACTATTACACTACTGAATACAGCATAGCATTGTTGTTAAAAAACAGCCTTGCTGTTTGAGAAAGAATTGCTGATCTTAATCATTCAAGAGGTGTAACCAATCAAACAGCAGTCAAAACAACAGGCGCGAGAAATTAAATGGTGTTCATTGATGGATCATATTGGTAAGAATGCTAACAATAACAAAGTCAATGATTTCAATGTTTAAATCTGACAAATATATTCATCATTCTAAAATGTTTCCATTACAGTTGTAGTGATTGTAATTTACCAGACAACCAATGTAAGAGCTAAAAGATATAACCCCACTCCCAAGCCAGTCCCACCTCCATGAAGCATCATAGCTGAAAGCGCTTAATTTTCTAAAGTAAAACTGTCTACCAACCTAATACATCTGTAACATTATCTTCATATGCATCATCAAACATATTTTCATTTCACAAGTTAAACATAGCCACTCTGAACATATTTCCTCCCTCAATGAAGCACTAGGAAGCAAAGAACGATCATCAATGACAGTGAGTATATGAACTTAATCATTTCCCACTGCCCTCTTCACGCTCAGAAGGAAATATCGCATCTCTTCATCGTGGTTAGCAAAACCAAACACCTTAGAAACACATTTCACAAGTCAGAAACTATAGAAATGATCCCTGAAAGTATAGTCTTGACCACTCAATCAGTTAGGACAGGGAGCTGTACACAGGAACATCATCTTCACTTACGGCTGTTTCTGTTCATGATTATAACGCACATATCGATCAGAGGAAGATACAACACAACTTCATAGAATACTATTACACTACTGAATACAGCATAGCATTGTTGTTAAAAAACAGCCTTGCTGTTTGAGAAAGAATTGCTGATCTTAATCATTCAAGAGGTGTAACCAATCAAACAGCAGTCAAAACAACAGGCGCGAGAAATTAAATGGTGTTCATTGATGGATCATATTGGTAAGAATGCTAACAATAACAAAGTCAATGATTTCAATGTTTAAATCTGACAAATATATTCATCATTCTAAAATGTTTCCATTACAGTTGTAGTGATTGTAATTTACCAGACAACCAATGTAAGAGCTAAAAGATATAACCCCACTCCCAAGCCAGTCCCACCTTCATGAAGCATCATAGCTGAAAGCGCTTAATTTTCTAAAGTAAAACTGTCTACCAACCTAATACATCTGTAACATTATCTTCATATGCATCATCAAACATATTTTCATTTCACAAGTTACACATAGCCACTCTGAACATATTTCCTCCCTCAATGAAGCAAAGAACGATCATCAATGACAGAGAGTATATGAACTGAATCATTTCCCACTGCCCTCTTCACGCTCAGAAGGAAATATCTCATCTCTTCATCGTGGTTAGCAAAACCAAACACCTTAGAAACACATTTCACAAGTCAGAAACTATAGAAATGATCCCTGAAAGTATAGTCTTGACCACTCAATCAGTTAGGACAGGGAGCTGTACACAGGAACATCATCTTCACTTACGGCTGTTTCTGTTCATGATTATAACGCACATATCGATCAGAGGAAGATACAACACAACTTCATAGAATACTATTACACTACTGAATACAGCATAGCATTGTTGTTAAAAAACAGCCTTGCTGTTTGAGAAAGAATTGCTGATCTTAATCATTCAAGAGGTGTAACCAATCAAACAGCAGTCAAAACAACAGGCGCAAGAAATTAAATGGTGTTCATTGATGGATCATATTGGTAAGAATGCTAACAATAACAAAGTCAATGATTTCAATGTTTAAATCTGAAAAATATATTCATCATTCTAAAATGTTTCCATTACAGTTGTAGTGATTGTAATTTACCAGACAACCAATGTAAGAGCTAAAAGATATAACCCCACTCCCAAGCCAGTCCCACCTCCATGAAGCATCATAGCTGAAAGCGCTTAATTTTCTAAAGTAAAACTGTCTACCAACCTAATACATCTGTAACATTATCTTCATATGCATCATCAAACATATTTTCATTTGACAAGTTACACATAGCCACTCTGAACATATTTCCTCCCTCAATGAAGCAAAGAACGATCATCAATGACAGAGAGTATATGAACTGAATCATTTCCCACTGCCCTCTTCACGCTCAGAAGGAAATATCTCATCTCTTCATTGTGGTTAGCAAAACCAAACACCTTAGAAACACATTTCACAAGTCAGAAACTATAGAAATGATCCCTGAAAGTATAGTCTTGACCACTCAATCAGTTAGGACAGGGAGCTGTACACAGGAACATCATCTTCACTTACGGCTGTTTCTGTTCATGATTATAACGCACATATCGATCAGAGGAAGATACAACACAACTTCATAGAATACTATTACACTACTGAATACAGCATAGCATTGTTGTTAAAAAACAGCCTTGCTGTTTGAGAAAGAATTGCTGATCTTAATCATTCAAGAGGTGTAACCAATCAAACAGCAGTCAAAACAACAGGCGCGAGAAATTAAATGGTGTTCATTGATGGATCATATTGGTAAGAATGCTAACAATAACAAAGTCAATGATTTCAATGTTTAAATCTGAAAAATATATTCATCATTCTAAAATGTTTCCATTACAGTTGTAGTGATTGTAATTTACCAGACAACCAATGTAAGAGCTAAAAGATATAACCCCACTCCCAAGCCAGTCCCACCTCCATGAAGCATCATAGCTGAAAGCGCTTAATTTTCTAAAGTAAAACTGTCTACCAACCTAATACATCTGTAACATTATCTTCATATGCATCATCAAACATATTTTCATTTCACAAGTTAAACATAGCCACTCTGAACATATTTCCTCCCTCAATGAAGCACTAGGAAGCAAAGAACGATCATCAATGACAGTGAGTATATGAACTTAATCATTTCCCACTGCCCTCTTCACGCTCAGAAGGAAATATCGCATCTCTTCATCGTGGTTAGCAAAACCAAACACCTTAGAAACACATTTCACAAGTCAGAAACTATAGAAATGATCCCTGAAAGTATAGTCTTGACCACTCAATCAGTTAGGACAGGGAGCTGTACACAGGAACATCATCTTCACTTACGGCTGTTTCTGTTCATGATTATAATGCACATATCGATCAGAGGAAGATACAACACAACTTCATAGAATACTATTACACTACTGAATACAGCATAGCATTGTTGTTAAAAAACAGCCTTGCTGTTTGAGAAAGAATTGCTGATCTTAATCATTCAAGAGGTGTAACCAATCAAACAGCAGTCAAAACAACAGGCGCGAGAAATTAAATGGTGTTCATTGATGGATCATATTGGTAAGAATGCTAACAATAACAAAGTCAATGATTTCAATGTTTAAATCTGACAAATATATTCATCATTCTAAAATGTTTCCATTACAGTTGTAGTGATTGTAATTTACCAGACAACCAATGTAAGAGCTAAAAGATATAACCCCACTCCCAAGCCAGTCCCACCTCCATGAAGCATCATAGCTGAAAGCGCTTAATTTTCTAAAGTAAAACTGTCTACCAACCTAATACATCTGTAACATTATCTTCATATGCATCATCAAACATATTTTCATTTGACAAGTTACACATAGCCACTCTGAACATATTTCCTCCCTCAATGAAGCAAAGAACGATCATCAATGACAGAGAGTATATGAACTGAATCATTTCCCACTGCCCTCTTCACGCTCAGAAGGAAATATCTCATCTCTTCATCGTGGTTAGCAAAACCAAACACCTTAGAAACACATTTCACAAGTCAGAAACTATAGAAATGATCCCTGAAAGTATAGTCTTGACCACTCAATCAGTTAGGACAGGGAGCTGTACACAGGAACATCATCTTCACTTACGGCTGTTTCTGTTCATGATTATAACGCACATATCGATCAGAGGAAGATACAACACAACTTCATAGAATACTATTACACTACTGAATACAGCATAGCATTGTTGTTAAAAAACAGCCTTGCTGTTTGAGAAAGAATTGCTGATCTTAATCATTCAAGAGGTGTAACCAATCAAACAGCAGTCAAAACAACAGGCGCAAGAAATTAAATGGTGTTCATTGATGGATCATATTGGTAAGAATGCTAACAATAACAAAGTCAATGATTTCAATGTTTAAATCTGAAAAATATATTCATCATTCTAAAATGTTTCCATTACAGTTGTAGTGATTGTAATTTACCAGACAACCAATGTAAGAGCTAAAAGATATAACCCCACTCCCAAGCCAGTCCCACCTCCATGAAGCATCATAGCTGAAAGCGCTTAATTTTCTAAAGTAAAACTGTCTACCAACCTAATACATCTGTAACATTATCTTCATATGCATCATCAAACATATTTTCATTTCACAAGTTACACATAGCCACTCTGAACATATTTCCTCCCTCAATGAAGCAAAGAACGATCATCAATGACAGAGAGTATATGAACTGAATCATTTCCCACTGCCCTCTTCACGCTCAGAAGGAAATATCTCATCTCTTCATCGTGGTTAGCAAAACCAAACACCTTAGAAACACATTTCACAAGTCAGAAACTATAGAAATGATCCCTGAAAGTATAGTCTTGACCACTCAATCAGTTAGGACAGGGAGCTGTACACAGGAACATCATCTTCACTTACGGCTGTTTCTGTTCATGATTATAACGCACATATCGATCAGAGGAAGATACAACACAACTTCATAGAATACTATTACACTACTGAATACAGCATAGCATTGTTGTTAAAAAACAGCCTTGCTGTTTGAGAAAGAATTGCTGATCTTAATCATTCAAGAGGTGTAACCAATCAAACAGCAGTCAAAACAACAGGCGCGAGAAATTAAATGGTGTTCATTGATGGATCATATTGGTAAGAATGCTAACAATAACAAAGTCAATGATTTCAATGTTTAAATCTGAAAAATATATTCATCATTCTAAAATGTTTCCATTACAGTTGTAGTGATTGTAATTTACCAGACAACCAATGTAAGAGCTAAAAGATATAACCCCACTCCCAAGCCAGTCCCACCTCCATGAAGCATCATAGCTGAAAGCGCTTAATTTTCTAAAGTAAAACTGTCTACCAACCTAATACATCTGTAACATTATCTTCATATGCATCATCAAACATATTTTCATTTCACAAGTTAAACATAGCCACTCTGAACATATTTCCTCCCTCAATGAAGCACTAGGAAGCAAAGAACGATCATCAATGACAGTGAGTATATGAACTTAATCATTTCCCACTGCCCTCTTCACGCTCAGAAGGAAATATCGCATCTCTTCATCGTGGTTAGCAAAACCAAACACCTTAGAAACACATTTCACAAGTCAGAAACTATAGAAATGATCCCTGAAAGTATAGTCTTGACCACTCAATCAGTTAGGACAGGGAGCTGTACACAGGAACATCATCTTCACTTACGGCTGTTTCTGTTCATGATTATAATGCACATATCGATCAGAGGAAGATACAACACAACTTCATAGAATACTATTACACTACTGAATACAGCATAGCATTGTTGTTAAAAAACAGCCTTGCTGTTTGAGAAAGAATTGCTGATCTTAATCATTCAAGAGGTGTAACCAATCAAACAGCAGTCAAAACAACAGGCGCGAGAAATTAAATGGTGTTCATTGATGGATCATATTGGTAAGAATGCTAACAATAACAAAGTCAATGATTTCAATGTTTAAATCTGACAAATATATTCATCATTCTAAAATGTTTCCATTACAGTTGTAGTGATTGTAATTTACCAGACAACCAATGTAAGAGCTAAAAGATATAACCCCACTCCCAAGCCAGTCCCACCTCCATGAAGCATCATAGCTGAAAGCGCTTAATTTTCTAAAGTAAAACTGTCTACCAACCTAATACATCTGTAACATTATCTTCATATGCATCATCAAACATATTTTCATTTGACAAGTTACACATAGCCACTCTGAACATATTTCCTCCCTCAATGAAGCAAAGAACGATCATCAATGACAGAGAGTATATGAACTGAATCATTTCCCACTGCCCTCTTCACGCTCAGAAGGAAATATCTCATCTCTTCATCGTGGTTAGCAAAACCAAACACCTTAGAAACACATTTCACAAGTCAGAAACTATAGAAATGATCCCTGAAAGTATAGTCTTGACCACTCAATCAGTTAGGACAGGGAGCTGTACACAGGAACATCATCTTCACTTACGGCTGTTTCTGTTCATGATTATAACGCACATATCGATCAGAGGAAGATACAACACAACTTCATAGAATACTATTACACTACTGAATACAGCATAGCATTGTTGTTAAAAAACAGCCTTGCTGTTTGAGAAAGAATTGCTGATCTTAATCATTCAAGAGGTGTAACCAATCAAACAGCAGTCAAAACAACAGGCGCAAGAAATTAAATGGTGTTCATTGATGGATCATATTGGTAAGAATGCTAACAATAACAAAGTCAATGATTTCAATGTTTAAATCTGAAAAATATATTCATCATTCTAAAATGTTTCCATTACAGTTGTAGTGATTGTAATTTACCAGACAACCAATGTAAGAGCTAAAAGATATAACCCCACTCCCAAGCCAGTCCCACCTCCATGAAGCATCATAGCTGAAAGCGCTTAATTTTCTAAAGTAAAACTGTCTACCAACCTAATACATCTGTAACATTATCTTCATATGCATCATCAAACATATTTTCATTTCACAAGTTACACATAGCCACTCTGAACATATTTCCTCCCTCAATGAAGCAAAGAACGATCATCAATGACAGAGAGTATATGAACTGAATCATTTCCCACTGCCCTCTTCACGCTCAGAAGGAAATATCTCATCTCTTCATCGTGGTTAGCAAAACCAAACACCTTAGAAACACATTTCACAAGTCAGAAACTATAGAAATGATCCCTGAAAGTATAGTCTTGACCACTCAATCAGTTAGGACAGGGAGCTGTACACAGGAACATCATCTTCACTTACGGCTGTTTCTGTTCATGATTATAACGCACATATCGATCAGAGGAAGATACAACACAACTTCATAGAATACTATTACACTACTGAATACAGCATAGCATTGTTGTTAAAAAACAGCCTTGCTGTTTGAGAAAGAATTGCTGATCTTAATCATTCAAGAGGTGTAACCAATCAAACAGCAGTCAAAACAACAGGCGCGAGAAATTAAATGGTGTTCATTGATGGATCATATTGGTAAGAATGCTAACAATAACAAAGTCAATGATTTCAATGTTTAAATCTGAAAAATATATTCATCATTCTAAAATGTTTCCATTACAGTTGTAGTGATTGTAATTTACCAGACAACCAATGTAAGAGCTAAAAGATATAACCCCACTCCCAAGCCAGTCCCACCTCCATGAAGCATCATAGCTGAAAGCGCTTAATTTTCTAAAGTAAAACTGTCTACCAACCTAATACATCTGTAACATTATCTTCATATGCATCATCAAACATATTTTCATTTCACAAGTTAAACATAGCCACTCTGAACATATTTCCTCCCTCAATGAAGCACTAGGAAGCAAAGAACGATCATCAATGACAGTGAGTATATGAACTTAATCATTTCCCACTGCCCTCTTCACGCTCAGAAGGAAATATCGCATCTCTTCATCGTGGTTAGCAAAACCAAACACCTTAGAAACACATTTCACAAGTCAGAAACTATAGAAATGATCCCTGAAAGTATAGTCTTGACCACTCAATCAGTTAGGACAGGGAGCTGTACACAGGAACATCATCTTCACTTACGGCTGTTTCTGTTCATGATTATAACGCACATATCGATCAGAGGAAGATACAACACAACTTCATAGAATACTATTACACTACTGAATACAGCATAGCATTGTTGTTAAAAAACAGCCTTGCTGTTTGAGAAAGAATTGCTGATCTTAATCATTCAAGAGGTGTAACCAATCAAACAGCAGTCAAAACAACAGGCGCGAGAAATTAAATGGTGTTCATTGATGGATCATATTGGTAAGAATGCTAACAATAACAAAGTCAATGATTTCAATGTTTAAATCTGACAAATATATTCATCATTCTAAAATGTTTCCATTACAGTTGTAGTGATTGTAATTTACCAGACAACCAATGTAAGAGCTAAAAGATATAACCCCACTCCCAAGCCAGTCCCACCTCCATGAAGCATCATAGCTGAAAGCGCTTAATTTTCTAAAGTAAAACTGTCTACCAACCTAATACATCTGTAACATTATCTTCATATGCATCATCAAACATATTTTCATTTGACAAGTTACACATAGCCACTCTGAACATATTTCCTCCCTCAATGAAGCAAAGAACGATCATCAATGACAGAGAGTATATGAACTGAATCATTTCCCACTGCCCTCTTCACGCTCAGAAGGAAATATCTCATCTCTTCATCGTGGTTAGCAAAACCAAACACCTTAGAAACACATTTCACAAGTCAGAAACTATAGAAATGATCCCTGAAAGTATAGTCTTGACCACTCAATCAGTTAGGACAGGGAGCTGTACACAGGAACATCATCTTCACTTATGGCTGTTTCTGTTCATGATTATAACGCACATATCGATCAGAGGAAGATACAACACAACTTCATAGAATACTATTACACTACTGAATACAGCATAGCATTGTTGTTAAAAAACAGCCTTGCTGTTTGAGAAAGAATTGCTGATCTTAATCATTCAAGAGGTGTAACCAATCAAACAGCAGTCAAAACAACAGGCGCGAGAAATTAAATGGTGTTCATTGATGGATCATATTGGTAAGAATGCTAACAATAACAAAGTCAATGATTTCAATGTTTAAATCTGACAAATATATTCATCATTCTAAAATGTTTCCATTACAGTTGTAGTGATTGTAATTTACCAGACAACCAATGTAAGAGCTAAAAGATATAACCCCACTCCCAAGCCAGTCCCACCTCCATGAAGCATCATAGCTGAAAGCGCTTAATTTTCTAAAGTAAAACTGTCTACCAACCTAATACATCTGTAACATTATCTTCATATGCATCATCAAACATATTTTCGTTTCACAAGTTACACATAGCCACTCTGAACATATTTCCTCCCTCAATGAAGCACTAGGAAGCAAAGAACGATCATCAATGACAGAGAGTATATGAACTGAATCATTTCCCACTGCCCTCTTCACGCTCAGAAGGAAATATCGCATCTCTTCATCGTGGTTAGCAAAACCAAACACCTTAGAAACACATTTCACAAGTCAGAAACTATAGAAATGATCCCTGAAAGTATAGTCTTGACCACTCAATCAGTTAGGACAGGGAGCTGTACACAGGAACATCATTTTCACTTATGGCTGTTTCTGTTCATGCCTATAACGCACATATCGATCAGAGGAAGATACAACACAACTTCATAGAATACTATTACACTACTGAATACAGCATAGCATTGTTGTTAAAAAACAGCCTTGCTGTTTGAGAAAGAATTGCTGATCTTAATCATTCAAGAGGTGTAACCAATCAAACAGCAGTCAAAACAACAGGCGCGAGAAATTAAATGGTGTTCATTGATGGATCATATTGGTAAGAATGCTAACAATAACAAAGTCAATGATGTCAATGTTTAAATCTGAAAAATATATTCATCATTCTAAAATGTTTCCATTACAGTTGTAGTGATTGTAATTTACCAGACAACCAATGTAAGAGCTAAAAGATATAACCCCACTCCCAAGCCAGTCCCACCTCCATGAAGCATCATAGCTGAAAGCGCTTAATTTTCTAAAGTAAAACTGTCTACCAACCTAATACATCTGTAACATTATCTTCATATGCATCATCAAACATATTTTCATTTCACAAGTTACACATAGCCACTCTGAACATATTTCCTCCCTCAATGAAGCACTAGGAAGCAAAGAACGATCATCAATGACAGAGTATATGAACTGAATCATTTCCCACTGCCCTCTTCACGCTCAGAAGGAAATATCGCATCTCTTCATCGTGGTTAGCAAAACCAAACACCTTAGAAACACATTTCACAAGTCAGAAACTATAGAAATGATCCCTGAAAGTATAGTCTTGACCACTCAATCAGTTAGGACAGGGAGCTGTACACAGGAACATCATTTTCACTTATGGCTGTTTCTGTTCATGATTATAACGCACATATCGATCAGAGGAAGATACAACACAACTTCATAGAATACTATTACACTACTGAATACAGCATAGCATTGTTGTTAAAAAACAGCCTTGCTGTTTGAGAAAGAATTGCTGATCTTAATCATTCAAGAGGTGTAACCAATCAAACAGCAGTCAAAACAACAGGCGCGAGAAATTAAATGGTGTTCATTGATGGATCATATTGGTAAGAATGCTAACAATAACAAAGTCAATGATTTCAATGTTTAAATCTGAAAAATATATTCATCATTCTAAAATGTTTCCATTACAGTTGTAGTGATTGTAATTTACCAGACAACCAATGTAAGAGCTAAAAGATATAACCCCACTCCCAAGCCAGTCCCACCTCCATGAAGCATCATAGCTGAAAGCGCTTAATTTTCTAAAGTAAAACTGTCTACCAACCTAATACATCTGTAACATTATCTTCATATGCATCATCAAACATATTTTCATTTCACAAGTTACACATAGCCACTCTGAACATATTTCCTCCCTCAATGAAGCAAAGAACGATCATCAATGACAGAGAGTATATGAACTGAATCATTTCCCACTGCCCTCTTCACGCTCAGAAGGAAATATTGCATCTCTTCATCGTGGTTAGCAAAACCAAACACCTTAGAAACACATTTCACAAGTCAGAAACTATAGAAATGATCCCTGAAAGTATAGTCTTGACCACTCAATCAGTTAGGACAGGGAGCTGTACACAGGAACATCATTTTCACTTATGGCTGTTTCTGTTCATGATTATAACGCACATATCGATCAGAGGAAGATACAACACAACTTCATAGAATACTATTACACTACTGAATACAGCATAGCATTGTTGTTAAAAAACAGCCTTGCTGTTTGAGAAAGAATTGCTGATCTTAATCATTCAAGAGGTGTAACCAATCAAACAGCAGTCAAAACAACAGGCGCGAGAAATTAAATGGTGTTCATTGATGGATCATATTGGTAAGAATGCTAACAATAACAAAGTCAATGATTTCAATGTTTAAATCTGACAAATATATTCATCATTCTAAAATGTTTCCATTACAGTTGTAGTGATTGTAATTTACCAGACAACCAATGTAAGAGCTAAAAGATATAACCCCACTCCCAAGCCAGTCCCACCTCCATGAAGCATCATAGCTGAAAGCGCTTAATTTTCTAAAGTAAAACTGTCTACCAACCTAATACATCTGTAACATTATCTTCATATGCATCATCAAACATATTTTCATTTCACAAGTTAAACATAGCCACTCTGAACATATTTCCTCCCTCAATGAAGCACTAGGAAGCAAAGAACGATCATCAATGACAGTGAGTATATGAACTTAATCATTTCCCACTGCCCTCTTCACGCTCAGAAGGAAATATCGCATCTCTTCATCGTGGTTAGCAAAACCAAACACCTTAGAAACACATTTCACAAGTCAGAAACTATAGAAATGATCCCTGAAAGTATAGTCTTGACCACTCAATCAGTTAGGACAGGGAGCTGTACACAGGAACATCATCTTCACTTACGGCTGTTTCTGTTCATGATTATAACGCACATATCGATCAGAGGAAGATACAACACAACTTCATAGAATACTATTACACTACTGAATACAGCATAGCATTGTTGTTAAAAAACAGCCTTGCTGTTTGAGAAAGAATTGCTGATCTTAATCATTCAAGAGGTGTAACCAATCAAACAGCAGTCAAAACAACAGGCGCGAGAAATTAAATGGTGTTCATTGATGGATCATATTGGTAAGAATGCTAACAATAACAAAGTCAATGATTTCAATGTTTAAATCTGACAAATATATTCATCATTCTAAAATGTTTCCATTACAGTTGTAGTGATTGTAATTTACCAGACAACCAATGTAAGAGCTAAAAGATATAACCCCACTCCCAAGCCAGTCCCACCTCCATGAAGCATCATAGCTGAAAGCGCTTAATTTTCTAAAGTAAAACTGTCTACCAACCTAATACATCTGTAACATTATCTTCATATGCATCATCAAACATATTTTCATTTCACAAGTTACACATAGCCACTCTGAACATATTTCCTCCCTCAATGAAGCAAAGAACGATCATCAATGACAGAGAGTATATGAACTGAATCATTTCCCACTGCCCTCTTCACGCTCAGAAGGAAATATCTCATCTCTTCATCGTGGTTAGCAAAACCAAACACCTTAGAAACACATTTCACAAGTCAGAAACTATAGAAATGATCCCTGAAAGTATAGTCTTGACCACTCAATCAGTTAGGACAGGGAGCTGTACACAGGAACATCATCTTCACTTATGGCTGTTTCTGTTCATGATTATAACGCACATATCGATCAGAGGAAGATACAACACAACTTCATAGAATACTATTACACTACTGAATACAGCATAGCATTGTTGTTAAAAAACAGCCTTGCTGTTTGAGAAAGAATTGCTGATCTTAATCATTCAAGAGGTGTAACCAATCAAACAGCAGTCAAAACAACAGGCGCGAGAAATTAAATGGTGTTCATTGATGGATCATATTGGTAAGAATGCTAACAATAACAAAGTCAATGATTTCAATGTTTAAATCTGACAAATATATTCATCATTCTAAAATGTTTCCATTACAGTTGTAGTGATTGTAATTTACCAGACAACCAATGTAAGAGCTAAAAGATATAACCCCACTCCCAAGCCAGTCCCACCTCCATGAAGCATCATAGCTGAAAGCGCTTAATTTTCTAAAGTAAAACTGTCTACCAACCTAATACATCTGTAACATTATCTTCATATGCATCATCAAACATATTTTCGTTTCACAAGTTACACATAGCCACTCTGAACATATTTCCTCCCTCAATGAAGCACTAGGAAGCAAAGAACGATCATCAATGACAGAGAGTATATGAACTGAATCATTTCCCACTGCCCTCTTCACGCTCAGAAGGAAATATCGCATCTCTTCATCGTGGTTAGCAAAACCAAACACCTTAGAAACACATTTCACAAGTCAGAAACTATAGAAATGATCCCTGAAAGTATAGTCTTGACCACACAATCAGTTAGGACAGGGAGCTGTACACAGGAACATCATTTTCACTTATGGCTGTTTCTGTTCATGCCTATAACGCACATATCGATCAGAGGAAGATACAACACAACTTCATAGAATACTATTACACTACTGAATACAGCATAGCATTGTTGTTAAAAAACAGCCTTGCTGTTTGAGAAAGAATTGCTGATCTTAATCATTCAAGAGGTGTAACCAATCAAACAGCAGTCAAAACAACAGGCGCGAGAAATTAAATGGTGTTCATTGATGGATCATATTGGTAAGAATGCTAACAATAACAAAGTCAATGATGTCAATGTTTAAATCTGAAAAATATATTCATCATTCTAAAATGTTTCCATTACAGTTGTAGTGATTGTAATTTACCAGACAACCAATGTAAGAGCTAAAAGATATAACCCCACTCCCAAGCCAGTCCCACCTCCATGAAGCATCATAGCTGAAAGCGCTTAATTTTCTAAAGTAAAACTGTCTACCAACCTAATACATCTGTAACATTATCTTCATATGCATCATCAAACATATTTTCATTTCACAAGTTACACATAGCCACTCTGAACATATTTCCTCCCTCAATGAAGCACTAGGAAGCAAAGAACGATCATCAATGACAGAGTATATGAACTGAATCATTTCCCACTGCCCTCTTCACGCTCAGAAGGAAATATCGCATCTCTTCATCGTGGTTAGCAAAACCAAACACCTTAGAAACACATTTCACAAGTCAGAAACTATAGAAATGATCCCTGAAAGTATAGTCTTGACCACTCAATCAGTTAGGACAGGGAGCTGTACACAGGAACATCATTTTCACTTATGGCTGTTTCTGTTCATGATTATAACGCACATATCGATCAGAGGAAGATACAACACAACTTCATAGAATACTATTACACTACTGAATACAGCATAGCATTGTTGTTAAAAAACAGCCTTGCTGTTTGAGAAAGAATTGCTGATCTTAATCATTCAAGAGGTGTAACCAATCAAACAGCAGTCAAAACAACAGGCGCGAGAAATTAAATGGTGTTCATTGATGGATCATATTGGTAAGAATGCTAACAATAACAAAGTCAATGATTTCAATGTTTAAATCTGAAAAATATATTCATCATTCTAAAATGTTTCCATTACAGTTGTAGTGATTGTAATTTACCAGACAACCAATGTAAGAGCTAAAAGATATAACCCCACTCCCAAGCCAGTCCCACCTCCATGAAGCATCATAGCTGAAAGCGCTTAATTTTCTAAAGTAAAACTGTCTACCAACCTAATACATCTGTAACATTATCTTCATATGCATCATCAAACATATTTTCATTTCACAAGTTACACATAGCCACTCTGAACATATTTCCTCCCTCAATGAAGCAAAGAACGATCATCAATGACAGAGAGTATATGAACTGAATCATTTCCCACTGCCCTCTTCACGCTCAGAAGGAAATATTGCATCTCTTCATCGTGGTTAGCAAAACCAAACACCTTAGAAACACATTTCACAAGTCAGAAACTATAGAAATGATCCCTGAAAGTATAGTCTTGACCACTCAATCAGTTAGGACAGGGAGCTGTACACAGGAACATCATTTTCACTTATGGCTGTTTCTGTTCATGATTATAACGCACATATCGATCAGAGGAAGATACAACACAACTTCATAGAATACTATTACACTACTGAATACAGCATAGCATTGTTGTTAAAAAACAGCCTTGCTGTTTGAGAAAGAATTGCTGATCTTAATCATTCAAGAGGTGTAACCAATCAAACAGCAGTCAAAACAACAGGCGCGAGAAATTAAATGGTGTTCATTGATGGATCATATTGGTAAGAATGCTAACAATAACAAAGTCAATGATTTCAATGTTTAAATCTGACAAATATATTCATCATTCTAAAATGTTTCCATTACAGTTGTAGTGATTGTAATTTACCAGACAACCAATGTAAGAGCTAAAAGATATAACCCCACTCCCAAGCCAGTCCCACCTCCATGAAGCATCATAGCTGAAAGCGCTTAATTTTCTAAAGTAAAACTGTCTACCAACCTAATACATCTGTAACATTATCTTCATATGCATCATCAAACATATTTTCATTTCACAAGTTAAACATAGCCACTCTGAACATATTTCCTCCCTCAATGAAGCACTAGGAAGCAAAGAACGATCATCAATGACAGTGAGTATATGAACTTAATCATTTCCCACTGCCCTCTTCACGCTCAGAAGGAAATATCGCATCTCTTCATCGTGGTTAGCAAAACCAAACACCTTAGAAACACATTTCACAAGTCAGAAACTATAGAAATGATCCCTGAAAGTATAGTCTTGACCACTCAATAAGTTAGGACAGGGAGCTGTACACAGGAACATCATCTTCACTTACGGCTGTTTCTGTTCATGATTATAACGCACATATCGATCAGAGGAAGATACAACACAACTTCATAGAATACTATTACACTACTGAATACAGCATAGCATTGTTGTTAAAAAACAGCCTTGCTGTTTGAGAAAGAATTGCTGATCTTAATCATTCAAGAGGTGTAACCAATCAAACAGCAGTCAAAACAACAGGCGCGAGAAATTAAATGGTGTTCATTGATGGATCATATTGGTAAGAATGCTAACAATAACAAAGTCAATGATTTCAATGTTTAAATCTGACAAATATATTCATCATTCTAAAATGTTTCCATTACAGTTGTAGTGATTGTAATTTACCAGACAACCAATGTAAGAGCTAAAAGATATAACCCCACTCCCAAGCCAGTCCCACCTCCATGAAGCATCATAGCTGAAAGCGCTTAATTTTCTAAAGTAAAACTGTCTACCAACCTAATACATCTGTAACATTATCTTCATATGCATCATCAAACATATTTTCATTTCACAAGTTACACATAGCCACTCTGAACATATTTCCTCCCTCAATGAAGCACTAGGAAGCAAAGAACGATCATCAATGACAGAGAGTATATGAACTGAATCATTTCCCACTGCCCTCTTCACGCTCAGAAGGAAATATCGCATCTCTTCATCGTGGTTAGCAAAACCAAACACCTTAGAAACACATTTCACAAGTCAGAAACTATAGAAATGATCCCTGAAAGTATAGTCTTGACCACTCAATCAGTTAGGACAGGGAGCTGTACACAGGAACATCATTTTCACTTATGGCTGTTTCTGTTCATGATTATAACGCACATATCGATCAGAGGAAGATACAACACAACTTCATAGAATACTATTACACTACTGAATACAGCATAGCATTGTTGTTAAAAAACAGCCTTGCTGTTTGAGAAAGAATTGCTGATCTTAATCATTCAAGAGGTGTAACCAATCAAACAGCAGTCAAAACAACAGGCGCGAGAAATTAAATGGTGTTCATTGATGGATCATATTGGTAAGAATGCTAACAATAACAAAGTCAATGATTTCAATGTTTAAATCTGAAAAATATATTCATCATTCTAAAATGTTTCCATTACAGTTGTAGTGATTGTAATTTACCAGACAACCAATGTAAGAGCTAAAAGATATAACCCCACTCCCAAGCCAGTCCCACCTCCATGAAGCATCATAGCTGAAAGCGCTTAATTTTCTAAAGTAAAACTGTCTACCAACCTAATACATCTGTAACATTATCTTCATATGCATCATCAAACATATTTTCATTTCACAAGTTAAACATAGCCACTCTGAACATATTTCCTCCCTCAATGAAGCACTAGGAAGCAAAGAACGATCATCAATGACAGTGAGTATATGAACTTAATCATTTCCCACTGCCCTCTTCACGCTCAGAAGGAAATATCGCATCTCTTCATCGTGGTTAGCAAAACCAAACACCTTAGAAACACATTTCACAAGTCAGAAACTATAGAAATGATCCCTGAAAGTATAGTCTTGACCACTCAATCAGTTAGGACAGGGAGCTGTACACAGGAACATCATCTTCACTTACGGCTGTTTCTGTTCATGATTATAACGCACATATCGATCAGAGGAAGATACAACACAACTTCATAGAATACTATTACACTACTGAATACAGCATAGCATTGTTGTTAAAAAACAGCCTTGCTGTTTGAGAAAGAATTGCTGATCTTAATCATTCAAGAGGTGTAACCAATCAAACAGCAGTCAAAACAACAGGCGCGAGAAATTAAATGGTGTTCATTGATGGATCATATTGGTAAGAATGCTAACAATAACAACGTCAATGATTTCAATGTTTAAATCTGACAAATATATTCATCATTCTAAAATGTTTCCATTACAGTTGTAGTGATTGTAATTTACCAGACAACCAATGTAAGAGCTAAAAGATATAACCCCACTCCCAAGCCAGTCCCACCTCCATGAAGCATCATAGCTGAAAGCGCTTAATTTTCTAAAGTAAAACTGTCTACCAACCTAATACATCTGTAACATTATCTTCATATGCATCATCAAACATATTTTCATTTCACAAGTTAAACATAGCCACTCTGAACATATTTCCTCCCTCAATGAAGCACTAGGAAGCAAAGAACGATCATCAATGACAGTGAGTATATGAACTTAATCATTTCCCACTGCCCTCTTCACGCTCAGAAGGAAATATCGCATCTCTTCATCGTGGTTAGCAAAACCAAACACCTTAGAAACACATTTCACAAGTCAGAAACTATAGAAATGATCCCTGAAAGTATAGTCTTGACCACTCAATCAGTTAGGACAGGGAGCTGTACACAGGAACATCATCTTCACTTACGGCTGTTTCTGTTCATGATTATAACGCACATATCGATCAGAGGAAGATACAACACAACTTCATAGAATACTATTACACTACTGAATACAGCATAGCATTGTTGTTAAAAAACAGCCTTGCTGTTTGAGAAAGAATTGCTGATCTTAATCATTCAAGAGGTGTAACCAATCAAACAGCAGTCAAAACAACAGGCGCGAGAAATTAAATGGTGTTCATTGATGGATCATATTGGTAAGAATGCTAACAATAACAACGTCAATGATTTCAATGTTTAAATCTGACAAATATATTCATCATTCTAAAATGTTTCCATTACAGTTGTAGTGATTGTAATTTACCAGACAACCAATGTAAGAGCTAAAAGATATAACCCCACTCCCAAGCCAGTCCCACCTCCATGAAGCATCATAGCTGAAAGCGCTTAATTTTCTAAAGTAAAACTGTCTACCAACCTAATACATCTGTAACATTATCTTCATATGCATCATCAAACATATTTTTATTTCACAAGTTAAACATAGCCACTCTGAACATATTTCCTCCCTCAATGAAGCACTAGGAAGCAAAGAACGATCATCAATGACAGTGAGTATATGAACTTAATCATTTCCCACTGCCCTCTTCACGCTCAGAAGGAAATATCGCATCTCTTCATCGTGGTTAGCAAAACCAAACACCTTAGAAACACATTTCACAAGTCAGAAACTATAGAAATGATCCCTGAAAGTATAGTCTTGACCACTCAATCAGTTAGGACAGGGAGCTGTACACAGGAACATCATCTTCACTTACGGCTGTTTCTGTTCATGATTATAACGCACATATCGATCAGAGGAAGATACAACACAACTTCATAGAATACTATTACACTACTGAATACAGCATAGCATTGTTGTTAAAAAACAGCCTTGCTGTTTGAGAAAGAATTGCTGATCTTAATCATTCAAGAGGTGTAACCAATCAAACAGCAGTCAAAACAACAGGCGCGAGAAATTAAATGGTGTTCATTGATGGATCATATTGGTAAGAATGCTAACAATAACAAAGTCAATGATTTCAATGTTTAAATCTGACAAATATATTCATCATTCTAAAATGTTTCCATTACAGTTGTAGTGATTGTAATTTACCAGACAACCAATGTAAGAGCTAAAAGATATAACCCCACTCCCAAGCCAGTCCCACCTCCATGAAGCATCATAGCTGAAAGCGCTTAATTTTCTAAAGTAAAACTGTCTACCAACCTAATACATCTGTAACATTATCTTCATATGCATCATCAAACATATTTTCGTTTCACAAGTTACACATAGCCACTCTGAACATATTTCCTCCCTCAATGAAGCACTAGGAAGCAAAGAACGATCATCAATGACAGAGAGTATATGAACTGAATCATTTCCCACTGCCCTCTTCACGCTCAGAAGGAAATATCGCATCTCTTCATCGTGGTTAGCAAAACCAAACACCTTAGAAACACATTTCACAAGTCAGAAACTATAGAAATGATCCCTGAAAGTATAGTCTTGACCACACAATCAGTTAGGACAGGGAGCTGTACACAGGAACATCATTTTCACTTATGGCTGTTTCTGTTCATGTCTATAACGCACATATCGATCAGAGGAAGATACAACACAACTTCATAGAATACTATTACACTACTGAATACAGCATAGCATTGTTGTTAAAAAACAGCCTTGCTGTTTGAGAAAGAATTGCTGATCTTAATCATTCAAGAGGTGTAACCAATCAAACAGCAGTCAAAACAACAGGCGCGAGAAATTAAATGGTGTTCATTGATGGATCATATTGGTAAGAATGCTAACAATAACAAAGTCAATGATTTCAATGTTTAAATCTGACAAATATATTCATCATTCTAAAATGTTTCCATTACAGTTGTAGTGATTGTAATTTACCAGACAACCAATGTAAGAGCTAAAAGATATAACCCCACTCCCAAGCCAGTCCCACCTCCATGAAGCATCATAGCTGAAAGCGCTTAATTTTCTAAAGTAAAACTGTCTACCAACCTAATACATCTGTAACATTATCTTCATATGCATCATCAAACATATTTTCATTTCACAAGTTAAACATAGCCACTCTGAACATATTTCCTCCCTCAATGAAGCACTAGGAAGCAAAGAACGATCATCAATGACAGTGAGTATATGAACTTAATCATTTCCCACTGCCCTCTTCACGCTCAGAAGGAAATATCGCATCTCTTCATCGTGGTTAGCAAAACCAAACACCTTAGAAACACATTTCACAAGTCAGAAACTATAGAAATGATCCCTGAAAGTATAGTCTTGACCACTCAATCAGTTAGGACAGGGAGCTGTACACAGGAACATCATCTTCACTTACGGCTGTTTCTGTTCATGATTATAACGCACATATCGATCAGAGGAAGATACAACACAACTTCATAGAATACTATTACACTACTGAATACAGCATAGCATTGTTGTTAAAAAACAGCCTTGCTGTTTGAGAAAGAATTGCTGATCTTAATCATTCAAGAGGTGTAACCAATCAAACAGCAGTCAAAACAACAGGCGCGAGAAATTAAATGGTGTTCATTGATGGATCATATTGGTAAGAATGCTAACAATAACAAAGTCAATGATTTCAATGTTTAAATCTGACAAATATATTCATCATTCTAAAATGTTTCCATTACAGTTGTAGTGATTGTAATTTACCAGACAACCAATGTAAGAGCTAAAAGATATAACCCCACTCCCAAGCCAGTCCCACCTCCATGAAGCATCATAGCTGAAAGCGCTTAATTTTCTAAAGTAAAACTGTCTACCAACCTAATACATCTGTAACATTATCTTCATATGCATCATCAAACATATTTTCATTTCACAAGTTACACATAGCCACTCTGAACATATTTCCTCCCTCAATGAAGCACTAGGAAGCAAAGAACGATCATCAATGACAGAGAGTATATGAACTGAATCATTTCCCACTGCCCTCTTCACGCTCAGAAGGAAATATCGCATCTCTTCATCGTGGTTAGCAAAACCAAACACCTTAGAAACACATTTCACAAGTCAGAAACTATAGAAATGATCCCTGAAAGTATAGTCTTGACCACTCAATCAGTTAGGACAGGGAGCTGTACACAGGAACATCATTTTCACTTATGGCTGTTTCTGTTCATGATTATAACGCACATATCGATCAGAGGAAGATACAACACAACTTCATAGAATACTATTACACTACTGAATACAGCATAGCATTGTTGTTAAAAAACAGCCTTGCTGTTTGAGAAAGAATTGCTGATCTTAATCATTCAAGAGGTGTAACCAATCAAACAGCAGTCAAAACAACAGGCGCGAGAAATTAAATGGTGTTCATTGATGGATCATATTGGTAAGAATGCTAACAATAACAAAGTCAATGATTTCAATGTTTAAATCTGAAAAATATATTCATCATTCTAAAATGTTTCCATTACAGTTGTAGTGATTGTAATTTACCAGACAACCAATGTAAGAGCTAAAAGATATAACCCCACTCCCAAGCCAGTCCCACCTCCATGAAGCATCATAGCTGAAAGCGCTTAATTTTCTAAAGTAAAACTGTCTACCAACCTAATACATCTGTAACATTATCTTCATATGCATCATCAAACATATTTTCATTTCACAAGTTAAACATAGCCACTCTGAACATATTTCCTCCCTCAATGAAGCACTAGGAAGCAAAGAACGATCATCAATGACAGTGAGTATATGAACTTAATCATTTCCCACTGCCCTCTTCACGCTCAGAAGGAAATATCGCATCTCTTCATCGTGGTTAGCAAAACCAAACACCTTAGAAACACATTTCACAAGTCAGAAACTATAGAAATGATCCCTGAAAGTATAGTCTTGACCACTCAATCAGTTAGGACAGGGAGCTGTACACAGGAACATCATCTTCACTTACGGCTGTTTCTGTTCATGATTATAACGCACATATCGATCAGAGGAAGATACAACACAACTTCATAGAATACTATTACACTACTGAATACAGCATAGCATTGTTGTTAAAAAACAGCCTTGCTGTTTGAGAAAGAATTGCTGATCTTAATCATTCAAGAGGTGTAACCAATCAAACAGCAGTCAAAACAACAGGCGCGAGAAATTAAATGGTGTTCATTGATGGATCATATTGGTAAGAATGCTAACAATAACAACGTCAATGATTTCAATGTTTAAATCTGACAAATATATTCATCATTCTAAAATGTTTCCATTACAGTTGTAGTGATTGTAATTTACCAGACAACCAATGTAAGAGCTAAAAGATATAACCCCACTCCCAAGCCAGTCCCACCTCCATGAAGCATCATAGCTGAAAGCGCTTAATTTTCTAAAGTAAAACTGTCTACCAACCTAATACATCTGTAACATTATCTTCATATGCATCATCAAACATATTTTCATTTCACAAGTTAAACATAGCCACTCTGAACATATTTCCTCCCTCAATGAAGCACTAGGAAGCAAAGAACGATCATCAATGACAGTGAGTATATGAACTTAATCATTTCCCACTGCCCTCTTCACGCTCAGAAGGAAATATCGCATCTCTTCATCGTGGTTAGCAAAACCAAACACCTTAGAAACACATTTCACAAGTCAGAAACTATAGAAATGATCCCTGAAAGTATAGTCTTGACCACTCAATCAGTTAGGACAGGGAGCTGTACACAGGAACATCATCTTCACTTACGGCTGTTTCTGTTCATGATTATAACGCACATATCGATCAGAGGAAGATACAACACAACTTCATAGAATACTATTACACTACTGAATACAGCATAGCATTGTTGTTAAAAAACAGCCTTGCTGTTTGAGAAAGAATTGCTGATCTTAATCATTCAAGAGGTGTAACCAATCAAACAGCAGTCAAAACAACAGGCGCGAGAAATTAAATGGTGTTCATTGATGGATCATATTGGTAAGAATGCTAACAATAACAACGTCAATGATTTCAATGTTTAAATCTGACAAATATATTCATCATTCTAAAATGTTTCCATTACAGTTGTAGTGATTGTAATTTACCAGACAACCAATGTAAGAGCTAAAAGATATAACCCCACTCCCAAGCCAGTCCCACCTCCATGAAGCATCATAGCTGAAAGCGCTTAATTTTCTAAAGTAAAACTGTCTACCAACCTAATACATCTGTAACATTATCTTCATATGCATCATCAAACATATTTTTATTTCACAAGTTAAACATAGCCACTCTGAACATATTTCCTCCCTCAATGAAGCACTAGGAAGCAAAGAACGATCATCAATGACAGTGAGTATATGAACTTAATCATTTCCCACTGCCCTCTTCACGCTCAGAAGGAAATATCGCATCTCTTCATCGTGGTTAGCAAAACCAAACACCTTAGAAACACATTTCACAAGTCAGAAACTATAGAAATGATCCCTGAAAGTATAGTCTTGACCACTCAATCAGTTAGGACAGGGAGCTGTACACAGGAACATCATCTTCACTTACGGCTGTTTCTGTTCATGATTATAACGCACATATCGATCAGAGGAAGATACAACACAACTTCATAGAATACTATTACACTACTGAATACAGCATAGCATTGTTGTTAAAAAACAGCCTTGCTGTTTGAGAAAGAATTGCTGATCTTAATCATTCAAGAGGTGTAACCAATCAAACAGCAGTCAAAACAACAGGCGCGAGAAATTAAATGGTGTTCATTGATGGATCATATTGGTAAGAATGCTAACAATAACAAAGTCAATGATTTCAATGTTTAAATCTGACAAATATATTCATCATTCTAAAATGTTTCCATTACAGTTGTAGTGATTGTAATTTACCAGACAACCAATGTAAGAGCTAAAAGATATAACCCCACTCCCAAGCCAGTCCCACCTCCATGAAGCATCATAGCTGAAAGCGCTTAATTTTCTAAAGTAAAACTGTCTACCAACCTAATACATCTGTAACATTATCTTCATATGCATCATCAAACATATTTTCATTTCACAAGTTACACATAGCCACTCTGAACATATTTCCTCCCTCAATGAAGCAAAGAACGATCATCAATGACAGTGAGTATATGAACTTAATCATTTCCCACTGCCCTCTTCACGCTCAGAAGGAAATATCGCATCTCTTCATCGTGGTTAGCAAAACCAAACACCTTAGAAACACATTTCACAAGTCAGAAACTATAGAAATGATCCCTGAAAGTATAGTCTTGACCACTCAATCAGTTAGGACAGGGAGCTGTACACAGGAACATCATCTTCACTTACGGCTGTTTCTGTTCATGATTATAACGCACATATCGATCAGAGGAAGATACAACACAACTTCATAGAATACTATTACACTACTGAATACAGCATAGCATTGTTGTTAAAAAACAGCCTTGCTGTTTGAGAAAGAATTGCTGATCTTAATCATTCAAGAGGTGTAACCAATCAAACAGCAGTCAAAACAACAGGCGCGAGAAATTAAATGGTGTTCATTGATGGATCATATTGGTAAGAATGCTAACAATAACAAAGTCAATGATTTCAATGTTTAAATCTGACAAATATATTCATCATTCTAAAATGTTTCCATTACAGTTGTAGTGATTGTAATTTACCAGACAACCAATGTAAGAGCTAAAAGATATAACCCCACTCCCAAGCCAGTCCCACCTCCATGAAGCATCATAGCTGAAAGCGCTTAATTTTCTAAAGTAAAACTGTCTACCAACCTAATACATCTGTAACATTATCTTCATATGCATCATCAAACATATTTTCGTTTCACAAGTTACACATAGCCACTCTGAACATATTTCCTCCCTCAATGAAGCAAAGAACGATCATCAATGACAGAGAGTATATGAACTGAATCATTTCCCACTGCCCTCTTCACGCTCAGAAGGAAATATCGCATCTCTTCATCGTGGTTAGCAAAACCAAACACCTTAGAAACACATTTCACAAGTCAGAAACTATAGAAATGATCCCTGAAAGTATAGTCTTGACCACACAATCAGTTAGGACAGGGAGCTGTACACAGGAACATCATTTTCACTTATGGCTGTTTCTGTTCATGTCTATAACGCACATATCGATCAGAGGAAGATACAACACAACTTCATAGAATACTATTACACTACTGAATACAGCATAGCATTGTTGTTAAAAAACAGCCTTGCTGTTTGAGAAAGAATTGCTGATCTTAATCATTCAAGAGGTGTAACCAATCAAACAGCAGTCAAAACAACAGGCGCGAGAAATTAAATGGTGTTCATTGATGGATCATATTGGTAAGAATGCTAACAATAACAAAGTCAATGATGTCAATGTTTAAATCTGAAAAATATATTCATCATTCTAAAATGTTTCCATTACAGTTGTAGTGATTGTAATTTACCAGACAACCAATGTAAGAGCTAAAAGATATAACCCCACTCCCAAGCCAGTCCCACCTCCATGAAGCATCATAGCTGAAAGCGCTTAATTTTCTAAAGTAAAACTGTCTACCAACCTAATACATCTGTAACATTATCTTCATATGCATCATCAAACATATTTTCATTTCACAAGTTACACATAGCCACTCTGAACATATTTCCTCCCTCAATGAAGCACTAGGAAGCAAAGAACGATCATCAATGACAGAGTATATGAACTGAATCATTTCCCACTGCCCTCTTCACGCTCAGAAGGAAATATCGCATCTCTTCATCGTGGTTAGCAAAACCAAACACCTTAGAAACACATTTCACAAGTCAGAAACTATAGAAATGATCCCTGAAAGTATAGTCTTGACCACTCAATCAGTTAGGACAGGGAGCTGTACACAGGAACATCATTTTCACTTATGGCTGTTTCTGTTCATGATTATAACGCACATATCGATCAGAGGAAGATACAACACAACTTCATAGAATACTATTACACTACTGAATACAGCATAGCATTGTTGTTAAAAAACAGCCTTGCTGTTTGAGAAAGAATTGCTGATCTTAATCATTCAAGAGGTGTAACCAATCAAACAGCAGTCAAAACAACAGGCGCGAGAAATTAAATGGTGTTCATTGATGGATCATATTGGTAAGAATGCTAACAATAACAAAGTCAATGATTTCAATGTTTAAATCTGAAAAATATATTCATCATTCTAAAATGTTTCCATTACAGTTGTAGTGATTGTAATTTACCAGACAACCAATGTAAGAGCTAAAAGATATAACCCCACTCCCAAGCCAGTCCCACCTCCATGAAGCATCATAGCTGAAAGCGCTTAATTTTCTAAAGTAAAACTGTCTACCAACCTAATACATCTGTAACATTATCTTCATATGCATCATCAAACATATTTTCATTTCACAAGTTACACATAGCCACTCTGAACATATTTCCTCCCTCAATGAAGCAAAGAACGATCATCAATGACAGAGAGTATATGAACTGAATCATTTCCCACTGCCCTCTTCACGCTCAGAAGGAAATATTGCATCTCTTCATCGTGGTTAGCAAAACCAAACACCTTAGAAACACATTTCACAAGTCAGAAACTATAGAAATGATCCATGAAAGTATAGTCTTGACCACTCAATCAGTTAGGACAGGGAGCTGTACACAGGAACATCATTTTCACTTATGGCTGTTTCTGTTCATGATTATAACGCACATATCGATCAGAGGAAGATACAACACAACTTCATAGAATACTATTACACTACTGAATACAGCATAGCATTGTTGTTAAAAAACAGCCTTGCTGTTTGAGAAAGAATTGCTGATCTTAATCATTCAAGAGGTGTAACCAATCAAACAGCAGTCAAAACAACAGGCGCGAGAAATTAAATGGTGTTCATTGATGGATCATATTGGTAAGAATGCTAACAATAACAAAGTCAATGATTTCAATGTTTAAATCTGACAAATATATTCATCATTCTAAAATGTTTCCATTACAGTTGTAGTGATTGTAATTTACCAGACAACCAATGTAAGAGCTAAAAGATATAACCCCACTCCCAAGCCAGTCCCACCTCCATGAAGCATCATAGCTGAAAGCGCTTAATTTTCTAAAGTAAAACTGTCTACCAACCTAATACATCTGTAACATTATCTTCATATGCATCATCAAACATATTTTCATTTCACAAGTTAAACATAGCCACTCTGAACATATTTCCTCCCTCAATGAAGCACTAGGAAGCAAAGAACGATCATCAATGACAGTGAGTATATGAACTTAATCATTTCCCACTGCCCTCTTCACGCTCAGAAGGAAATATCGCATCTCTTCATCGTGGTTAGCAAAACCAAACACCTTAGAAACACATTTCACAAGTCAGAAACTATAGAAATGATCCCTGAAAGTATAGTCTTGACCACTCAATCAGTTAGGACAGGGAGCTGTACACAGGAACATCATCTTCACTTACGGCTGTTTCTGTTCATGATTATAACGCACATATCGATCAGAGGAAGATACAACACAACTTCATAGAATACTATTACACTACTGAATACAGCATAGCATTGTTGTTAAAAAACAGCCTTGCTGTTTGAGAAAGAATTGCTGATCTTAATCATTCAAGTTTCTTTAATAGTTGTCATACAGAAGTACAGAATACTTTTGTACAAAATGCTTCTTACTGTTGCGCTCCAGAGACTGTGCATGACAAGATAAGTATGAAATAAAAACATAGTAAAAATAGTAAAAATTAGAAGTAAAAAAAGAGGTCACAGTGTTCAGTTTAGACATATGTACAATGTTCGTAGACGTAGTTACCATACAATATACAATACTGTGCAGTGTACTAATATACAATACTATATAGTGCAAGGCATAAATGGACGAGGTGCAGTTTAGGTACAATTCACAGTAGGTGTACGAGTTGTAGTGCAAATCCTTTATCAATAAATATAAAGTGTAAGTGTGTTTGTGTGATCTAAAGTGTGGAGAGTGGGTGCTGCAGTGTGTTGTTTGTTTGAGTGAGTGTGTGCGTGTGGGTGTGTGTGCTGTGTGCATTTGATGGTTGTTGCATAGTGATTATTGTTCGTTTAGCGATTATTGTTCGTTTAGCAGCCTGATGGCCTGGGGATAGAAGCTCCTTCTGAGTCTTTCTGTGCTCGCCATAAGACTCCGGTATCGCTTGCCTGACGGCAGCAGTTCAAAGAGGCAGTTGTTCGGGTGGCTCGAGTCCTTAATAATTCTCTTAGCCTTCCCCTTGCACCGCTTGTTGTAAATGTTCTGGAGGGTGGGAAGCCCCCCTCTAATTGTGCGTTCGGCTGAACGTGTCACTCTTTGTAGTCTGCTACGGTCTTTTGCAGTGCTATTCCCAAACCAGGAGGTGATGTTGCCGGTCAGGATGCTCTCTATTGTACATGAGTAGAAGTTCCTAAGGATCTTCTGACTGACTTGGAACTTCCTTAGGCGCCTGAGGAAGTAGAGGCGTTGTCGTGCCTTCTTCACAACACTGTCAATGTGTGTGGTCCATGTCAAGTCCTCGGATATGTGGGCTCCGAGGTACTTGAAACTGTTCACTCTCTCAACTGGTGCCCCGTCGATGCTGAGGGGGCTGTAGTCCTTGACCCCCGACCTCCTGAAGTCCACAATCATCTCTTTTGTTTTGCTGACGTTCAGGGAGAGGCAGTTCTCCTGACACCACTGTGACAGGTTCTCTACCTCTTCCAGGTAGGCCCTTTCGTCGTTGGCAGAGATCAGGCCCACCACTACTGTGTCATCAGCAAATTTGATGATGGTGTTGTTGTTCCGCTGTGCTACGCAGTCATGTGTGTACAGGGAGTAGAGGAGGGGGCTCAGAACACAGCCCTGGGGGGCCCCTATGTTGAGCATGATGGATGAGGAGGTGCAGTTGCCGGCTCTTACCACATGGGGTCTGCCCGTCAGGAAGTCCAGGACCCACTGGCACAGGTCATAGTTCAAGCCCAGGTCCCTGAGCTTGGCTATGAGTTTGGAGGGGACTATGGTATTGAATGCTGAGCTGTAGTCGATGAACAGCATTCTCACATAGTTCCCCTGCCTCTTGTCCAGATGTGATGCTGCTGTGTGCAGCACATGGGCTATGGCGTCCTCCGTGGACCTGTTGGGGCGATATGCAAATTGCAGAGGGTGTAACCAATCAAACAGCAGTCAAAACAACAGGCGCGAGAAATTAAATGGTGTTCATTGATGGATCATATTGGTAAGAATGCTAACAATAACAACGTCAATGATTTCAATGTTTAAATCTGACAAATATATTCATCATTCTAAAATGTTTCCATTACAGTTGTAGTGATTGTAATTTACCAGACAACCAATGTAAGAGCTAAAAGATATAACCCCACTCCCAAGCCAGTCCCACCTCCATGAAGCATCATAGCTGAAAGCGCTTAATTTTCTAAAGTAAAACTGTCTACCAACCTAATACATCTGTAACATTATCTTCATATGCATCATCAAACATATTTTCATTTCACAAGTTACACATAGCCACTCTGAACATATTTCCTCCCTCAATGAAGCACTAGGAAGCAAAGAACGATCATCAATGACAGAGTATATGAACTGAATCATTTCCCACTGCCCTCTTCACGCTCAGAAGGAAATATCGCATCTCTTCATCGTGGTTAGCAAAACCAAACACCTTAGAAACACATTTCACAAGTCAGAAACTATAGAAATGATCCCTGAAAGTATAGTCTTGACCACTCAATCAGTTAGGACAGGGAGCTGTACACAGGAACATCATTTTCACTTATGGCTGTTTCTGTTCATGATTATAACGCACATATCGATCAGAGGAAGATACAACACAACTTCATAGAATACTATTACACTACTGAATACAGCATAGCATTGTTGTTAAAAAACAGCCTTGCTATTTGAGAAAGAATTGCTGATCTTAATCATTCAAGAGGTGTAACCAATCAAACAGCAGTCAAAACAACAGGCGCGAGAAATTAAATGGTGTTCATTGATGGATCATATTGGTAAGAATGCTAACAATAACAAAGTCAATGATTTCAATGTTTAAATCTGAAAAATATATTCATCATTCTAAAATGTTTCCATTACAGTTGTAGTGATTGTAATTTACCAGACAACCAATGTAAGAGCTAAAAGATATAACCCCACTCCCAAGCCAGTCCCACCTCCATGAAGCATCATAGCTGAAAGCGCTTAATTTTCTAAAGTAAAACTGTCTACCAACCTAATACATCTGTAACATTATCTTCATATGCATCATCAAACATATTTTCATTTCACAAGTTACACATAGCCACTCTGAACATATTTCCTCCCTCAATGAAGCAAAGAACGATCATCAATGACAGAGAGTATATGAACTGAATCATTTCCCACTGCCCTCTTCACGCTCAGAAGGAAATATTGCATCTCTTCATCGTGGTTAGCAAAACCAAACACCTTAGAAACACATTTCACAAGTCAGAAACTATAGAAATGATCCATGAAAGTATAGTCTTGACCACTCAATCAGTTAGGACAGGGAGCTGTACACAGGAACATCATTTTCACTTATGGCTGTTTCTGTTCATGATTATAACGCACATATCGATCAGAGGAAGATACAACACAACTTCATAGAATACTATTACACTACTGAATACAGCATAGCATTGTTGTTAAAAAACAGCCTTGCTGTTTGAGAAAGAATTGCTGATCTTAATCATTCAAGAGGTGTAACCAATCAAACAGCAGTCAAAACAACAGGCGCGAGAAATTAAATGGTGTTCATTGATGGATCATATTGGTAAGAATGCTAACAATAACAAAGTCAATGATTTCAATGTTTAAATCTGACAAATATATTCATCATTCTAAAATGTTTCCATTACAGTTGTAGTGATTGTAATTTACCAGACAACCAATGTAAGAGCTAAAAGATATAACCCCACTCCCAAGCCAGTCCCACCTCCATGAAGCATCATAGCTGAAAGCGCTTAATTTTCTAAAGTAAAACTGTCTACCAACCTAATACATCTGTAACATTATCTTCATATGCATCATCAAACATATTTTCATTTCACAAGTTAAACATAGCCACTCTGAACATATTTCCTCCCTCAATGAAGCACTAGGAAGCAAAGAACGATCATCAATGACAGTGAGTATATGAACTTAATCATTTCCCACTGCCCTCTTCACGCTCAGAAGGAAATATCGCATCTCTTCATCGTGGTTAGCAAAACCAAACACCTTAGAAACACATTTCACAAGTCAGAAACTATAGAAATGATCCCTGAAAGTATAGTCTTGACCACTCAATCAGTTAGGACAGGGAGCTGTACACAGGAACATCATCTTCACTTACGGCTGTTTCTGTTCATGATTATAACGCACATATCGATCAGAGGAAGATACAACACAACTTCATAGAATACTATTACACTACTGAATACAGCATAGCATTGTTGTTAAAAAACAGCCTTGCTGTTTGAGAAAGAATTGCTGATCTTAATCATTCAAGAGGTGTAACCAATCAAACAGCAGTCAAAACAACAGGCGCGAGAAATTAAATGGTGTTCATTGATGGATCATATTGGTAAGAATGCTAACAATAACAACGTCAATGATTTCAATGTTTAAATCTGACAAATATATTCATCATTCTAAAATGTTTCCATTACAGTTGTAGTGATTGTAATTTACCAGACAACCAATGTAAGAGCTAAAAGATATAACCCCACTCCCAAGCCAGTCCCACCTCCATGAAGCATCATAGCTGAAAGCGCTTAATTTTCTAAAGTAAAACTGTCTACCAACCTAATACATCTGTAACATTATCTTCATATGCATCATCAAACATATTTTCATTTCACAAGTTACACATAGCCACTCTGAACATATTTCCTCCCTCAATGAAGCACTAGGAAGCAAAGAACGATCATCAATGACAGAGTATATGAACTGAATCATTTCCCACTGCCCTCTTCACGCTCAGAAGGAAATATCGCATCTCTTCATCGTGGTTAGCAAAACCAAACACCTTAGAAACACATTTCACAAGTCAGAAACTATAGAAATGATCCCTGAAAGTATAGTCTTGACCACTCAATCAGTTAGGACAGGGAGCTGTACACAGGAACATCATTTTCACTTATGGCTGTTTCTGTTCATGATTATAACGCACATATCGATCAGAGGAAGATACAACACAACTTCATAGAATACTATTACACTACTGAATACAGCATAGCATTGTTGTTAAAAAACAGCCTTGCTATTTGAGAAAGAATTGCTGATCTTAATCATTCAAGAGGTGTAACCAATCAAACAGCAGTCAAAACAACAGGCGCGAGAAATTAAATGGTGTTCATTGATGGATCATATTGGTAAGAATGCTAACAATAACAAAGTCAATGATTTCAATGTTTAAATCTGAAAAATATATTCATCATTCTAAAATGTTTCCATTACAGTTGTAGTGATTGTAATTGACCAGACAACCAATGTAAGAGCTAAAAGATATAACCCCACTCCCAAGCCAGTCCCACCTCCATGAAGCATCATAGCTGAAAGCGCTTAATTTTCTAAAGTAAAACTGTCTACCAACCTAATACATCTGTAACATTATCTTCATATGCATCATCAAACATATTTTCATTTCACAAGTTACACATAGCCACTCTGAACATATTTCCTCCCTCAATGAAGCAAAGAACGATCATCAATGACAGAGAGTATATGAACTGAATCATTTCCCACTGCCCTCTTCACGCTCAGAAGGAAATATTGCATCTCTTCATCGTGGTTAGCAAAACCAAACACCTTAGAAACACATTTCACAAGTCAGAAACTATAGAAATGATCCATGAAAGTATAGTCTTGACCACTCAATCAGTTAGGACAGGGAGCTGTACACAGGAACATCATTTTCACTTATGGCTGTTTCTGTTCATGATTATAACGCACATATCGATCAGAGGAAGATACAACACAACTTCATAGAATACTATTACACTACTGAATACAGCATAGCATTGTTGTTAAAAAACAGCCTTGCTGTTTGAGAAAGAATTGCTGATCTTAATCATTCAAGAGGTGTAACCAATCAAACAGCAGTCAAAACAACAGGCGCGAGAAATTAAATGGTGTTCATTGATGGATCATATTGGTAAGAATGCTAACAATAACAAAGTCAATGATTTCAATGTTTAAATCTGACAAATATATTCATCATTCTAAAATGTTTCCATTACAGTTGTAGTGATTGTAATTTACCAGACAACCAATGTAAGAGCTAAAAGATATAACCCCACTCCCAAGCCAGTCCCACCTCCATGAAGCATCATAGCTGAAAGCGCTTAATTTTCTAAAGTAAAACTGTCTACCAACCTAATACATCTGTAACATTATCTTCATATGCATCATCAAACATATTTTCATTTCACAAGTTAAACATAGCCACTCTGAACATATTTCCTCCCTCAATGAAGCACTAGGAAGCAAAGAACGATCATCAATGACAGTGAGTATATGAACTTAATCATTTCCCACTGCCCTCTTCACGCTCAGAAGGAAATATCGCATCTCTTCATCGTGGTTAGCAAAACCAAACACCTTAGAAACACATTTCACAAGTCAGAAACTATAGAAATGATCCCTGAAAGTATAGTCTTGACCACTCAATCAGTTAGGACAGGGAGCTGTACACAGGAACATCATCTTCACTTACGGCTGTTTCTGTTCATGATTATAACGCACATATCGATCAGAGGAAGATACAACACAACTTCATAGAATACTATTACACTACTGAATACAGCATAGCATTGTTGTTAAAAACAGCCTTGCTGTTTGAGAAAGAATTGCTGATCTTAATCATTCAAGAGGTGTAACCAATCAAACAGCAGTCAAAACAACAGGCGCGAGAAATTAAATGGTGTTCATTGATGGATCATATTGGTAAGAATGCTAACAATAACAAAGTCAATGATTTCAATGTTTAAATCTGACAAATATATTCATCATTCTAAAATGTTTCCCTTACAGTTGTAGTGATTGTAATTTACCAGACAACCAATGTAAGAGCTAAAAGATATAACCCCACTCCCAAGCCAGTCCCACCTCCATGAAGCATCATAGCTGAAAGCGCTTAATTTTCTAAAGTAAAACTGTCTACCAACCTAATACATCTGTAACATTATCTTCATATGCATCATCAAACATATTTTCATTTCACAAGTTACACATAGCCACTCTGAACATATTTCCTCCCTCAATGAAGCACTAGGAAGCAAAGAACGATCATCAATGACAGAGAGTATATGAACTGAATCATTTCCCACTGCCCTCTTCACGCTCAGAAGGAAATATCGCATCTCTTCATCGTGGTTAGCAAAACCAAACACCTTAGAAACACATTTCACAAGTCAGAAACTATAGAAATGATCCCTGAAAGTATAGTCTTGACCACTCAATCAGTTAGGACAGGGAGCTGTACACAGGAACATCATTTTCACTTATGGCTGTTTCTGTTCATGATTATAACGCACATATCGATCAGAGGAAGATACAACACAACTTCATAGAATACTATTACACTACTGAATACAGCATAGCATTGTTGTTAAAAAACAGCCTTGCTGTTTGAGAAAGAATTGCTGATCTTAATCATTCAAGAGGTGTAACCAATCAAACAGCAGTCAAAACAACAGGCGCGAGAAATTAAATGGTGTTCATTGATGGATCATATTGGTAAGAATGCTAACAATAACAAAGTCAATGATTTCAATGTTTAAATCTGAAAAATATATTCATCATTCTAAAATGTTTCCATTACAGTTGTAGTGATTGTAATTTACCAGACAACCAATGTAAGAGCTAAAAGATATAACCCCACTCCCAAGCCAGTCCCACCTCCATGAAGCATCATACAGTAGCTGAAAGCGCTTAATTTCCTAAAGTAAAACTGTCTACCAACCTAATACATCTGTAACATTATCTTCATATGCATCATCAAACATATTTTCATTTCACAAGTTAAACATAGCCACTCTGAACATATTTCCTCCCTCAATGAAGCACTAGGAAGCAAAGAACGATCATCAATGACAGTGAGTATATGAACTTAATCATTTCCCACTGCCCTCTTCACGCTCAGAAGGAAATATCGCATCTCTTCATCGTGGTTAGCAAAACCAAACACCTTAGAAACACATTTCACAAGTCAGAAACTATAGAAATGATCCCTGAAAGTATAGTCTTGACCACTCAATCAGTTAGGACAGGGAGCTGTACACAGGAACATCATCTTCACTTACGGCTGTTTCTGTTCATGATTATAACGCACATATCGATCAGAGGAAGATACAACACAACTTCATAGAATACTATTACACTACTGAATACAGCATAGCATTGTTGTTAAAAAACAGCCTTGCTGTTTGAGAAAGAATTGCTGATCTTAATCATTCAAGAGGTGTAACCAATCAAACAGCAGTCAAAACAACAGGCGCGAGAAATTAAATGGTGTTCATTGATGGATCATATTGGTAAGAATGCTAACAATAACAAAGTCAATGATTTCAATGTTTAAATCTGACAAATATATTCATCATTCTAAAATGTTTCCATTACAGTTGTAGTGATTGTAATTTACCAGACAACCAATGTAAGAGCTAAAAGATATAACCCCACTCCCAAGCCAGTCCCACCTCCATGAAGCATCATAGCTGAAAGCGCTTAATTTTCTAAAGTAAAACTGTCTACCAACCTAATACATCTGTAACATTATCTTCATATGCATCATCAAACATATTTTCATTTCACAAGTTACACATAGCCACTCTGAACATATTTCCTCCCTCAATGAAGCACTAGGAAGCAAAGAACGATCATCAATGACAGAGAGTATATGAACTGAATCATTTCCCACTGCCCTCTTCACGCTCAGAAGGAAATATCGCATCTCTTCATCGTGGTTAGCAAAACCAAACACCTTAGAAACACATTTCACAAGTCAGAAACTATAGAAATGATCCCTGAAAGTATAGTCTTGACCACTCAATCAGTTAGGACAGGGAGCTGTACACAGGAACATCATTTTCACTTATGGCTGTTTCTGTTCATGATTATAACGCACATATCGATCAGAGGAAGATACAACACAACTTCATAGAATACTATTACACTACTGAATACAGCATAGCATTGTTGTTAAAAAACAGCCTTGCTGTTTGAGAAAGAATTGCTGATCTTAATCATTCAAGAGGTGTAACCAATCAAACAGCAGTCAAAACAACAGGCGCGAGAAATTAAATGGTGTTGATTGATTGATTGATTGATTGAAAACTTTATTAACAGATTGCAGAATGGGTACAATACAGTACAGCTCAATACACACAATTGTTAAGGGGATGCAGACCAGAGAAAGACTTTCGTCTTGTTTCCACCAGGGTCCCCCATTTTCAATTCATCAGGACATATATGACATACATGACATACAGATAGTCAGTACTGCTACATCTATACATTTATGACATACCAGATTTGCAAATACAGTACTGTTTGTGATACAGAAGGAGTCAAGAAAAGGGAGTATATACATTTGACGTAGAAACTGTACATTGGTGGAGGTTGGGTGGGGGGGGGTTGGGTACACTGGGATATTGACAACCATACTGTTCATTGATGGATCATATTGGTAAGAATGCTAACAATAACAAAGTCAATGATTTCAATGTTTAAATCTGAAAAATATATTCATCATTCTAAAATGTTTCCATTACAGTTGTAGTGATTGTAATTTACCAGACAACCAATGTAAGAGCTAAAAGATATAACCCCACTCCCAAGCCAGTCCCACCTCCATGAAGCATCATAGCTGAAAGCGCTTAATTTTCTAAAGTAAAACTGTCTACCAACCTAATACATCTGTAACATTATCTTCATATGCATCATCAAACATATTTTCATTTCACAAGTTAAACATAGCCACTCTGAACATATTTCCTCCCTCAATGAAGCACTAGGAAGCAAAGAACGATCATCAATGACAGTGAGTATATGAACTTAATCATTTCCCACTGCCCTCTTCACGCTCAGAAGGAAATATCGCATCTCTTCATCGTGGTTAGCAAAACCAAACACCTTAGAAACACATTTCACAAGTCAGAAACTATAGAAATGATCCCTGAAAGTATAGTCTTGACCACTCAATCAGTTAGGACAGGGAGCTGTACACAGGAACATCATCTTCACTTACGGCTGTTTCTGTTCATGATTATAACGCACATATCGATCAGAGGAAGATACAACACAACTTCATAGAATACTATTACACTACTGAATACAGCATAGCATTGTTGTTAAAAAACAGCCTTGCTGTTTGAGAAAGAATTGCTGATCTTAATCATTCAAGAGGTGTAACCAATCAAACAGCAGTCAAAACAACAGGCGCGAGAAATTAAATGGTGTTCATTGATGGATCATATTGGTAAGAATGCTAACAATAACAACGTCAATGATTTCAATGTTTAAATCTGACAAATATATTCATCATTCTAAAATGTTTCCATTACAGTTGTAGTGATTGTAATTTACCAGACAACCAATGTAAGAGCTAAAAGATATAACCCCACTCCCAAGCCAGTCCCACCTCCATGAAGCATCATAGCTGAAAGCGCTTAATTTTCTAAAGTAAAACTGTCTACCAACCTAATACATCTGTAACATTATCTTCATATGCATCATCAAACATATTTTCATTTCACAAGTTAAACATAGCCACTCTGAACATATTTCCTCCCTCAATGAAGCACTAGGAAGCAAAGAACGATCATCAATGACAGTGAGTATATGAACTTAATCATTTCCCACTGCCCTCTTCACGCTCAGAAGGAAATATCGCATCTCTTCATCGTGGTTAGCAAAACCAAACACCTTAGAAACACATTTCACAAGTCAGAAACTATAGAAATGATCCCTGAAAGTATAGTCTTGACCACTCAATCAGTTAGGACAGGGAGCTGTACACAGGAACATCATCTTCACTTACGGCTGTTTCTGTTCATGATTATAACGCACATATCGATCAGAGGAAGATACAACACAACTTCATAGAATACTATTACACTACTGAATACAGCATAGCATTGTTGTTAAAAAACAGCCTTGCTGTTTGAGAAAGAATTGCTGATCTTAATCATTCAAGAGGTGTAACCAATCAAACAGCAGTCAAAACAACAGGCGCAAGAAATTAAATGGTGTTCATTGATGGATCATATTGGTAAGAATGCTAACAATAACAAAGTCAATGATTTCAATGTTTAAATCTGAAAAATATATTCATCATTCTAAAATGTTTCCATTACAGTTGTAGTGATTGTAATTTACCAGACAACCAATGTAAGAGCTAAAAGATATAACCCCACTCCCAAGCCAGTCCCACCTCCATGAAGCATCATAGCTGAAAGCGCTTAATTTTCTAAAGTAAAACTGTCTACCAACCTAATACATCTGTAACATTATCTTCATATGCATCATCAAACATATTTTCATTTGACAAGTTACACATAGCCACTCTGAACATATTTCCTCCCTCAATGAAGCAAAGAACGATCATCAATGACAGAGAGTATATGAACTGAATCATTTCCCACTGCCCTCTTCACGCTCAGAAGGAAATATCTCATCTCTTCATCGTGGTTAGCAAAACCAAACACCTTAGAAACACATTTCACAAGTCAGAAACTATAGAAATGATCCCTGAAAGTATAGTCTTGACCACTCAATCAGTTAGGACAGGGAGCTGTACACAGGAACATCATCTTCACTTACGGCTGTTTCTGTTCATGATTATAACGCACATATCGATCAGAGGAAGATACAACACAACTTCATAGAATACTATTACACTACTGAATACAGCATAGCATTGTTGTTAAAAAACAGCCTTGCTGTTTGAGAAAGAATTGCTGATCTTAATCATTCAAGAGGTGTAACCAATCAAACAGCAGTCAAAACAACAGGCGCGAGAAATTAAATGGTGTTCATTGATGGATCATATTGGTAAGAATGCTAACAATAACAAAGTCAATGATTTCAATGTTTAAATCTGAAAAATATATTCATCATTCTAAAATGTTTCCATTACAGTTGTAGTGATTGTAATTTACCAGACAACCAATGTAAGAGCTAAAAGATATAACCCCACTCCCAAGCCAGTCCCACCTCCATGAAGCATCATAGCTGAAAGCGCTTAATTTTCTAAAGTAAAACTGTCTACCAACCTAATACATCTGTAACATTATCTTCATATGCATCATCAAACATATTTTCATTTCACAAGTTAAACATAGCCACTCTGAACATATTTCCTCCCTCAATGAAGCACTAGGAAGCAAAGAACGATCATCAATGACAGTGAGTATATGAACTTAATCATTTCCCACTGCCCTCTTCACGCTCAGAAGGAAATATCGCATCTCTTCATCGTGGTTAGCAAAACCAAACACCTTAGAAACACATTTCACAAGTCAGAAACTATAGAAATGATCCCTGAAAGTATAGTCTTGACCACTCAATCAGTTAGGACAGGGAGCTGTACACAGGAACATCATCTTCACTTACGGCTGTTTCTGTTCATGATTATAACGCACATATCGATCAGAGGAAGATACAACACAACTTCATAGAATACTATTACACTACTGAATACAGCATAGCATTGTTGTTAAAAAACAGCCTTGCTGTTTGAGAAAGAATTGCTGATCTTAATCATTCAAGAGGTGTAACCAATCAAACAGCAGTCAAAACAACAGGCGCGAGAAATTAAATGGTGTTCATTGATGGATCATATTGGTAAGAATGCTAACAATAACAAAGTCAATGATTTCAATGTTTAAATCTGACAAATATATTCATCATTCTAAAATGTTTCCATTACAGTTGTAGTGATTGTAATTTACCAGACAACCAATGTAAGAGCTAAAAGATATAACCCCACTCCCAAGCCAGTCCCACCTCCATGAAGCATCATAGCTGAAAGCGCTTAATTTTCTAAAGTAAAACTGTCTACCAACCTAATACATCTGTAACATTATCTTCATATGCATCATCAAACATATTTTCGTTTCACAAGTTACACATAGCCACTCTGAACATATTTCCTCCCTCAATGAAGCAAAGAACGATCATCAATGACAGAGAGTATATGAACTGAATCATTTCCCACTGCCCTCTTCACGCTCAGAAGGAAATATCGCATCTCTTCATCGTGGTTAGCAAAACCAAACACCTTAGAAACACATTTCACAAGTCAGAAACTATAGAAATGATCCCTGAAAGTATAGTCTTGACCACACAATCAGTTAGGACAGGGAGCTGTACACAGGAACATCATTTTCACTTATGGCTGTTTCTGTTCATGCCTATAACGCACATATCGATCAGAGGAAGATACAACACAACTTCATAGAATACTATTACACTACTGAATACAGCATAGCATTGTTGTTAAAAAACAGCCTTGCTGTTTGAGAAAGAATTGCTGATCTTAATCATTCAAGAGGTGTAACCAATCAAACAGCAGTCAAAACAACAGGCGCGAGAAATTAAATGGTGTTCATTGATGGATCATATTGGTAAGAATGCTAACAATAACAAAGTCAATGATGTCAATGTTTAAATCTGAAAAATATATTCATCATTCTAAAATGTTTCCATTACAGTTGTAGTGATTGTAATTTACCAGACAACCAATGTAAGAGCTAAAAGATATAACCCCACTCCCAAGCCAGTCCCACCTCCATGAAGCATCATAGCTGAAAGCGCTTAATTTTCTAAAGTAAAACTGTCTACCAACCTAATACATCTGTAACATTATCTTCATATGCATCATCAAACATATTTTCATTTCACAAGTTACACATAGCCACTCTGAACATATTTCCTCCCTCAATGAAGCACTAGGAAGCAAAGAACGATCATCAATGACAGAGTATATGAACTGAATCATTTCCCACTGCCCTCTTCACGCTCAGAAGGAAATATCGCATCTCTTCATCGTGGTTAGCAAAACCAAACACCTTAGAAACACATTTCACAAGTCAGAAACTATAGAAATGATCCCTGAAAGTATAGTCTTGACCACTCAATCAGTTAGGACAGGGAGCTGTACACAGGAACATCATTTTCACTTATGGCTGTTTCTGTTCATGATTATAACGCACATATCGATCAGAGGAAGATACAACACAACTTCATAGAATACTATTACACTACTGAATACAGCATAGCATTGTTGTTAAAAAACAGCCTTGCTGTTTGAGAAAGAATTGCTGATCTTAATCATTCAAGAGGTGTAACCAATCAAACAGCAGTCAAAACAACAGGCGCGAGAAATTAAATGGTGTTCATTGATGGATCATATTGGTAAGAATGCTAACAATAACAAAGTCAATGATTTCAATGTTTAAATCTGAAAAATATATTCATCATTCTAAAATGTTTCCATTACAGTTGTAGTGATTGTAATTTATCAGACAACCAATGTAAGAGCTAAAAGATATAACCCCACTCCCAAGCCAGTCCCACCTCCATGTAGCATCATAGCTGAAAGCGCTTAATTTTCTAAAGTAAAACTGTCTACCAACCTAATACATCTGTAACATTATCTTCATATGCATCATCAAACATATTTTCATTTCACAAGTTACACATAGCCACTCTGAACATATTTCCTCCCTCAATGAAGCAAAGAACGATCATCAATGACAGAGAGTATATGAACTGAATCATTTCCCACTGCCCTCTTCACGCTCAGAAGGAAATATTGCATCTCTTCATAGTGGTTAGCAAAACCAAACACCTTAGAAACACATTTCACAAGTCAGAAACTATAGAAATGATCCCTGAAAGTATAGTCTTGACCACTCAATCAGTTAGGACAGGGAGCTGTACACAGGAACATCATTTTCACTTATGGCTGTTTCTGTTCATGATTATAACGCACATATCGATCAGAGGAAGATACAACACAACTTCATAGAATACTATTACACTACTGAATACAGCATAGCATTGTTGTTAAAAAACAGCCTTGCTGTTTGAGAAAGAATTGCTGATCTTAATCATTCAAGAGGTGTAACCAATCAAACAGCAGTCAAAACAACAGGCGCGAGAAATTAAATGGTGTTCATTGATGGATCATATTGGTAAGAATGCTAACAATAACAAAGTCAATGATTTCAATGTTTAAATCTGAAAAATATATTCATCATTCTAAAATGTTTCCATTACAGTTGTAGTGATTGTAATTTACCAGACAACCAATGTAAGAGCTAAAAGATATAACCCCACTCCCAAGCCAGTCCCACCTCCATGAAGCATCATAGCTGAAAGCGCTTAATTTTCTAAAGTAAAACTGTCTACCAACCTAATACATCTGTAACATTATCTTCATATGCATCATCAAACATATTTTCATTTCACAAGTTAAACATAGCCACTCTGAACATATTTCCTCCCTCAATGAAGCACTAGGAAGCAAAGAACGATCATCAATGACAGTGAGTATATGAACTTAATCATTTCCCACTGCCCTCTTCACGCTCAGAAGGAAATATCGCATCTCTTCATCGTGGTTAGCAAAACCAAACACCTTAGAAACACATTTCACAAGTCAGAAACTATAGAAATGATCCCTGAAAGTATAGTCTTGACCACTCAATCAGTTAGGACAGGGAGCTGTACACAGGAACATCATCTTCACTTACGGCTGTTTCTGTTCATGATTATAACGCACATATCGATCAGAGGAAGATACAACACAACTTCATAGAATACTATTACACTACTGAATACAGCATAGCATTGTTGTTAAAAAACAGCCTTGCTGTTTGAGAAAGAATTGCTGATCTTAATCATTCAAGAGGTGTAACCAATCAAACAGCAGTCAAAACAACAGGCGCGAGAAATTAAATGGTGTTCATTGATGGATCATATTGGTAAGAATGCTAACAATAACAAAGTCAATGATTTCAATGTTTAAATCTGACAAATATATTCATCATTCTAAAATGTTTCCATTACAGTTGTAGTGATTGTAATTTACCAGACAACCAATGTAAGAGCTAAAAGATATAACCCCACTCCCAAGCCAGTCCCACCTCCATGAAGCATCATAGCTGAAAGCGCTTAATTTTCTAAAGTAAAACTGTCTACCAACCTAATACATCTGTAACATTATCTTCATATGCATCATCAAACATATTTTCGTTTCACAAGTTACACATAGCCACTCTGAACATATTTCCTCCCTCAATGAAGCACTAGGAAGCAAAGAACGATCATCAATGACAGAGAGTATATGAACTGAATCATTTCCCACTGCCCTCTTCACGCTCAGAAGGAAATATCGCATCTCTTCATCGTGGTTAGCAAAACCAAACACCTTAGAAACACATTTCACAAGTCAGAAACTATAGAAATGATCCCTGAAAGTATAGTCTTGACCACACAATCAGTTAGGACAGGGAGCTGTACACAGGAACATCATTTTCACTTATGGCTGTTTCTGTTCATGCCTATAACGCACATATCGATCAGAGGAAGATACAACACAACTTCATAGAATACTATTACACTACTGAATACAGCATAGCATTGTTGTTAAAAAACAGCCTTGCTGTTTGAGAAAGAATTGCTGATCTTAATCATTCAAGAGGTGTAACCAATCAAACAGCAGTCAAAACAACAGGCGCGAGAAATTAAATGGTGTTCATTGATGGATCATATTGGTAAGAATGCTAACAATAACAAAGTCAATGATGTCAATGTTTAAATCTGAAAAATATATTCATCATTCTAAAATGTTTCCATTACAGTTGTAGTGATTGTAATTTACCAGACAACCAATGTAAGAGCTAAAAGATATAACCCCACTCCCAAGCCAGTCCCACCTCCATGAAGCATCATAGCTGAAAGCGCTTAATTTTCTAAAGTAAAACTGTCTACCAACCTAATACATCTGTAACATTATCTTCATATGCATCATCAAACATATTTTCATTTCACAAGTTACACATAGCCACTCTGAACATATTTCCTCCCTCAATGAAGCAAAGAACGATCATCAATGACAGAGTATATGAACTGAATCATTTCCCACTGCCCTCTTCACGCTCAGAAGGAAATATCGCATCTCTTCATCGTGGTTAGCAAAACCAAACACCTTAGAAACACATTTCACAAGTCAGAAACTATAGAAATGATCCCTGAAAGTATAGTCTTGACCACTCAATCAGTTAGGACAGGGAGCTGTACACAGGAACATCATTTTCACTTATGGCTGTTTCTGTTCATGATTATAACGCACATATCGATCAGAGGAAGATACAACACAACTTCATAGAATACTATTACACTACTGAATACAGCATAGCATTGTTGTTAAAAAACAGCCTTGCTGTTTGAGAAAGAATTGCTGATCTTAATCATTCAAGAGGTGTAACCAATCAAACAGCAGTCAAAACAACAGGCGCGAGAAATTAAATGGTGTTCATTGATGGATCATATTGGTAAGAATGCTAACAATAACAAAGTCAATGATTTCAATGTTTAAATCTGAAAAATATATTCATCATTCTAAAATGTTTCCATTACAGTTGTAGTGATTGTAATTTACCAGACAACCAATGTAAGAGCTAAAAGATATAACCCCACTCCCAAGCCAGTCCCACCTCCATGAAGCATCATAGCTGAAAGCGCTTAATTTTCTAAAGTAAAACTGTCTACCAACCTAATACATCTGTAACATTATCTTCATATGCATCATCAAACATATTTTCATTTCACAAGTTACACATAGCCACTCTGAACATATTTCCTCCCTCAATGAAGCAAAGAACGATCATCAATGACAGAGAGTATATGAACTGAATCATTTCCCACTGCCCTCTTCACGCTCAGAAGGAAATATTGCATCTCTTCATCGTGGTTAGCAAAACCAAACACCTTAGAAACACATTTCACAAGTCAGAAACTATAGAAATGATCCCTGAAAGTATAGTCTTGACCACTCAATCAGTTAGGACAGGGAGCTGTACACAGGAACATCATTTTCACTTATGGCTGTTTCTGTTCATGATTATAACGCACATATCGATCAGAGGAAGATACAACACAACTTCATAGAATACTATTACACTACTGAATACAGCATAGCATTGTTGTTAAAAAACAGCCTTGCTGTTTGAGAAAGAATTGCTGATCTTAATCATTCAAGAGGTGTAACCAATCAAACAGCAGTCAAAACAACAGGCGCGAGAAATTAAATGGTGTTCATTGATGGATCATATTGGTAAGAATGCTAACAATAACAAAGTCAATGATTTCAATGTTTAAATCTGACAAATATATTCATCATTCTAAAATGTTTCCATTACAGTTGTAGTGATTGTAATTTATCAGACAACCAATGTAAGAGCTAAAAGATATAACCCCACTCCCAAGCCAGTCCCACCTCCATGAAGCATCATAGCTGAAAGCGCTTAATTTTCTAAAGTAAAACTGTCTACCAACCTAATACATCTGTAACATTATCTTCATATGCATCATCAAACATATTTTCATTTCACAAGTTAAACATAGCCACTCTGAACATATTTCCTCCCTCAATGAAGCACTAGGAAGCAAAGAACGATCATCAATGACAGTGAGTATATGAACTTAATCATTTCCCACTGCCCTCTTCACGCTCAGAAGGAAATATCGCATCTCTTCATCGTGGTTAGCAAAACCAAACACCTTAGAAACACATTTCACAAGTCAGAAACTATAGAAATGATCCCTGAAAGTATAGTCTTGACCACTCAATCAGTTAGGACAGGGAGCTGTACACAGGAACATCATTTTCACTTATGGCTGTTTCTGTTCATGATTATAACGCACATATCGATCAGAGGAAGATACAACACAACTTCATAGAATACTATTACACTACTGAATACAGCATAGCATTGTTGTTAAAAAACAGCCTTGCTGTTTGAGAAAGAATTGCTGATCTTAATCATTCAAGAGGTGTAACCAATCAAACAGCAGTCAAAACAACAGGCGCGAGAAATTAAATGGTGTTCATTGATGGATCATATTGGTAAGAATGCTAACAATAACAAAGTCAATGATTTCAATGTTTAAATCTGAAAAATATATTCATCATTCTAAAATGTTTCCATTACAGTTGTAGTGATTGTAATTTACCAGACAACCAATGTAAGAGCTAAAAGATATAACCCCACTCCCAAGCCAGTCCCACCTCCACGAAGCATCATAGCTGAAAGCGCTTAATTTTCTAAAGTAAAACTGTCTACCAACCTAATACATCTGTAACATTATCTTCATATGCATCATCAAACATATTTTCATTTCACAAGTTAAACATAGCCACTCTGAACATATTTCCTCCCTCAATGAAGCACTAGGAAGCAAAGAACGATCATCAATGACAGTGAGTATATGAACTTAATCATTTCCCACTGCCCTCTTCACGCTCAGAAGGAAATATCGCATCTCTTCATCGTGGTTAGCAAAACCAAACACCTTAGAAACACATTTCACAAGTCAGAAACTATAGAAATGATCCCTGAAAGTATAGTCTTGACCACTCAATCAGTTAGGACAGGGAGCTGTACACAGGAACATCATCTTCACTTACGGCTGTTTCTGTTCATGATTATAACGCACATATCGATCAGAGGAAGATACAACACAACTTCATAGAATACTATTACACTACTGAATACAGCATAGCATTGTTGTTAAAAAACAGCCTTGCTGTTTGAGAAAGAATTGCTGATCTTAATCATTCAAGAGGTGTAACCAATCAAACAGCAGTCAAAACAACAGGCGCGAGAAATTAAATGGTGTTCATTGATGGATCATATTGGTAAGAATGCTAACAATAACAAAGTCAATGATTTCAATGTTTAAATCTGACAAATATATTCATCATTCTAAAATGTTTCCATTACAGTTGTAGTGATTGTAATTTACCAGACAACCAATGTAAGAGCTAAAAGATATAACCCCACTCCCAAGCCAGTCCCACCTCCATGAAGCATCATAGCTGAAAGCGCTTAATTTTCTAAAGTAAAACTGTCTACCAACCTAATACATCTGTAACATTATCTTCATATGCATCATCAAACATATTTTCATTTCACAAGTTACACATAGCCACTCTGAACATATTTCCTCCCTCAATGAAGCACTAGGAAGCAAAGAACGATCATCAATGACAGAGAGTATATGAACTGAATCATTTCCCACTGCCCTCTTCACGCTCAGAAGGAAATATCTCATCTCTTCATCGTGGTTAGCAAAACCAAACACCTTAGAAACACATTTCACAAGTCAGAAACTATAGAAATGATCCCTGAAAGTATAGTCTTGACCACTCAATCAGTTAGGACAGGGAGCTGTACACAGGAACATCATCTTCACTTACGGCTGTTTCTGTTCATGATTATAACGCACATATCGATCAGAGGAAGATACAACACAACTTCATAGAATACTATTACACTACTGAATACAGCATAGCATTGTTGTTAAAAAACAGCCTTGCTGTTTGAGAAAGAATTGCTGATCTTAATCATTCAAGAGGTGTAACCAATCAAACAGCAGTCAAAACAACAGGCGCAAGAAATTAAATGGTGTTCATTGATGGATCATATTGGTAAGAATGCTAACAATAACAAAGTCAATGATTTCAATGTTTAAATCTGAAAAATATATTCATCATTCTAAAATGTTTCCATTACAGTTGTAGTGATTGTAATTTACCAGACAACCAATGTAAGAGCTAAAAGATATAACCCCACTCCCAAGCCAGTCCCACCTCCATGAAGCATCATAGCTGAAAGCGCTTAATTTTCTAAAGTAAAACTGTCTACCAACCTAATACATCTGTAACATTATCTTCATATGCATCATCAAACATATTTTCATTTCACAAGTTACACATAGCCACTCTGAACATATTTCCTCCCTCAATGAAGCAAAGAACGATCATCAATGACAGAGAGTATATGAACTGAATCATTTCCCACTGCCCTCTTCACGCTCAGAAGGAAATATCTCATCTCTTCATCGTGGTTAGCAAAACCAAACACCTTAGAAACACATTTCACAAGTCAGAAACTATAGAAATGATCCCTGAAAGTATAGTCTTGACCACTCAATCAGTTAGGACAGGGAGCTGTACACAGGAACATCATCTTCACTTACGGCTGTTTCTGTTCATGATTATAACGCACATATCGATCAGAGGAAGATACAACACAACTTCATAGAATACTATTACACTACTGAATACAGCATAGCATTGTTGTTAAAAAACAGCCTTGCTGTTTGAGAAAGAATTGCTGATCTTAATCATTCAAGAGGTGTAACCAATCAAACAGCAGTCAAAACAACAGGCGCGAGAAATTAAATGGTGTTCATTGATGGATCATATTGGTAAGAATGCTAACAATAACAAAGTCAATGATTTCAATGTTTAAATCTGAAAAATATATTCATCATTCTAAAATGTTTCCATTACAGTTGTAGTGATTGTAATTTACCAGACAACCAATGTAAGAGCTAAAAGATATAACCCCACTCCCAAGCCAGTCCCACCTCCATGAAGCATCATAGCTGAAAGCGCTTAATTTTCTAAAGTAAAACTGTCTACCAACCTAATACATCTGTAACATTATCTTCATATGCATCATCAAACATATTTTCATTTCACAAGTTAAACATAGCCACTCTGAACATATTTCCTCCCTCAATGAAGCACTAGGAAGCAAAGAACGATCATCAATGACAGTGAGTATATGAACTTAATCATTTCCCACTGCCCTCTTCACGCTCAGAAGGAAATATCGCATCTCTTCATCGTGGTTAGCAAAACCAAACACCTTAGAAACACATTTCACAAGTCAGAAACTATAGAAATGATCCCTGAAAGTATAGTCTTGACCACTCAATCAGTTAGGACAGGGAGCTGTACACAGGAACATCATCTTCACTTACGGCTGTTTCTGTTCATGATTATAATGCACATATCGATCAGAGGAAGATACAACACAACTTCATAGAATACTATTACACTACTGAATACAGCATAGCATTGTTGTTAAAAAACAGCCTTGCTGTTTGAGAAAGAATTGCTGATCTTAATCATTCAAGAGGTGTAACCAATCAAACAGCAGTCAAAACAACAGGCGCGAGAAATTAAATGGTGTTCATTGATGGATCATATTGGTAAGAATGCTAACAATAACAAAGTCAATGATTTCAATGTTTAAATCTGACAAATATATTCATCATTCTAAAATGTTTCCATTACAGTTGTAGTGATTGTAATTTACCAGACAACCAATGTAAGAGCTAAAAGATATAACCCCACTCCCAAGCCAGTCCCACCTCCATGAAGCATCATAGCTGAAAGCGCTTAATTTTCTAAAGTAAAACTGTCTACCAACCTAATACATCTGTAACATTATCTTCAAATGCATCATCAAACATATTTTCATTTGACAAGTTACACATAGCCACTCTGAACATATTTCCTCCCTCAATGAAGCAAAGAACGATCATCAATGACAGAGAGTATATGAACTGAATCATTTCCCACTGCCCTCTTCACGCTCAGAAGGAAATATCTCATCTCTTCATCGTGGTTAGCAAAACCAAACACCTTAGAAACACATTTCACAAGTCAGAAACTATAGAAATGATCCCTGAAAGTATAGTCTTGACCACTCAATCAGTTAGGACAGGGAGCTGTACACAGGAACATCATCTTCACTTACGGCTGTTTCTGTTCATGATTATAACGCACATATCGATCAGAGGAAGATACAACACAACTTCATAGAATACTATTACACTACTGAATACAGCATAGCATTGTTGTTAAAAAACAGCCTTGCTGTTTGAGAAAGAATTGCTGATCTTAATCATTCAAGAGGTGTAACCAATCAAACAGCAGTCAAAACAACAGGCGCAAGAAATTAAATGGTGTTCATTGATGGATCATATTGGTAAGAATGCTAACAATAACAAAGTCAATGATTTCAATGTTTAAATCTGAAAAATATATTCATCATTCTAAAATGTTTCCATTACAGTTGTAGTGATTGTAATTTACCAGACAACCAATGTAAGAGCTAAAAGATATAACCCCACTCCCAAGCCAGTCCCACCTCCATGAAGCATCATAGCTGAAAGCGCTTAATTTTCTAAAGTAAAACTGTCTACCAACCTAATACATCTGTAACATTATCTTCATATGCATCATCAAACATATTTTCATTTCACAAGTTACACATAGCCACTCTGAACATATTTCCTCCCTCAATGAAGCAAAGAACGATCATCAATGACAGAGAGTATATGAACTGAATCATTTCCCACTGCCCTCTTCACGCTCAGAAGGAAATATCTCATCTCTTCATCGTGGTTAGCAAAACCAAACACCTTAGAAACACATTTCACAAGTCAGAAACTATAGAAATGATCCCTGAAAGTATAGTCTTGACCACTCAATCAGTTAGGACAGGGAGCTGTACACAGGAACATCATCTTCACTTACGGCTGTTTCTGTTCATGATTATAACGCACATATCGATCAGAGGAAGATACAACACAACTTCATAGAATACTATTACACTACTGAATACAGCATAGCATTGTTGTTAAAAAACAGCCTTGCTGTTTGAGAAAGAATTGCTGATCTTAATCATTCAAGAGGTGTAACCAATCAAACAGCAGTCAAAACAACAGGCGCGAGAAATTAAATGGTGTTCATTGATGGATCATATTGGTAAGAATGCTAACAATAACAAAGTCAATGATTTCAATGTTTAAATCTGAAAAATATATTCATCATTCTAAAATGTTTCCATTACAGTTGTAGTGATTGTAATTTACCAGACAACCAATGTAAGAGCTAAAAGATATAACCCCACTCCCAAGCCAGTCCCACCTCCATGAAGCATCATAGCTGAAAGCGCTTAATTTTCTAAAGTAAAACTGTCTACCAACCTAATACATCTGTAACATTATCTTCATATGCATCATCAAACATATTTTCATTTCACAAGTTAAACATAGCCACTGTGAACATATTTCCTCCCTCAATGAAGCACTAGGAAGCAAAGAACGATCATCAATGACAGTGAGTATATGAACTTAATCATTTCCCACTGCCCTCTTCACGCTCAGAAGGAAATATCGCATCTCTTCATCGTGGTTAGCAAAACCAAACACCTTAGAAACACATTTCACAAGTCAGAAACTATAGAAATGATCCCTGAAAGTATAGTCTTGACCACTCAATCAGTTAGGACAGGGAGCTGTACACAGGAACATCATCTTCACTTACGGCTGTTTCTGTTCATGATTATAATGCACATATCGATCAGAGGAAGATACAACACAACTTCATAGAATACTATTACACTACTGAATACAGCATAGCATTGTTGTTAAAAAACAGCCTTGCTGTTTGAGAAAGAATTGCTGATCTTAATCATTCAAGAGGTGTAACCAATCAAACAGCAGTCAAAACAACAGGCGCGAGAAATTAAATGGTGTTCATTGATGGATCATATTGGTAAGAATGCTAACAATAACAAAGTCAATGATTTCAATGTTTAAATCTGACAAATATATTCATCATTCTAAAATGTTTCCATTACAGTTGTAGTGATTGTAATTTACCAGACAACCAATGTAAGAGCTAAAAGATATAACCCCACTCCCAAGCCAGTCCCACCTCCATGAAGCATCATAGCTGAAAGCGCTTAATTTTCTAAAGTAAAACTGTCTACCAACCTAATACATCTGTAACATTATCTTCAAATGCATCATCAAACATATTTTCATTTGACAAGTTACACATAGCCACTCTGAACATATTTCCTCCCTCAATGAAGCAAAGAACGATCATCAATGACAGAGAGTATATGAACTGAATCATTTCCCACTGCCCTCTTCACGCTCAGAAGGAAATATCTCATCTCTTCATCGTGGTTAGCAAAACCAAACACCTTAGAAACACATTTCACAAGTCAGAAACTATAGAAATGATCCCTGAAAGTATAGTCTTGACCACTCAATCAGTTAGGACAGGGAGCTGTACACAGGAACATCATCTTCACTTACGGCTGTTTCTGTTCATGATTATAACGCACATATCGATCAGAGGAAGATACAACACAACTTCATAGAATACTATTACACTACTGAATACAGCATAGCATTGTTGTTAAAAAACAGCCTTGCTGTTTGAGAAAGAATTGCTGATCTTAATCATTCAAGAGGTGTAACCAATCAAACAGCAGTCAAAACAACAGGCGCAAGAAATTAAATGGTGTTCATTGATGGATCATATTGGTAAGAATGCTAACAATAACAAAGTCAATGATTTCAATGTTTAAATCTGAAAAATATATTCATCATTCTAAAATGTTTCCATTACAGTTGTAGTGATTGTAATTTACCAGACAACCAATGTAAGAGCTAAAAGATATAACCCCACTCCCAAGCCAGTCCCACCTCCATGAAGCATCATAGCTGAAAGCGCTTAATTTTCTAAAGTAAAACTGTCTACCAACCTAATACATCTGTAACATTATCTTCATATGCATCATCAAACATATTTTCATTTCACAAGTTACACATAGCCACTCTGAACATATTTCCTCCCTCAATGAAGCAAAGAACGATCATCAATGACAGAGAGTATATGAACTGAATCATTTCCCACTGCCCTCTTCACGCTCAGAAGGAAATATCTCATCTCTTCATCGTGGTTAGCAAAACCAAACACCTTAGAAACACATTTCACAAGTCAGAAACTATAGAAATGATCCCTGAAAGTATAGTCTTGACCACTCAATCAGTTAGGACAGGGAGCTGTACACAGGAACATCATCTTCACTTACGGCTGTTTCTGTTCATGATTATAACGCACATATCGATCAGAGGAAGATACAACACAACTTCATAGAATACTATTACACTACTGAATACAGCATAGCATTGTTGTTAAAAAACAGCCTTGCTGTTTGAGAAAGAATTGCTGATCTTAATCATTCAAGAGGTGTAACCAATCAAACAGCAGTCAAAACAACAGGCGCGAGAAATTAAATGGTGTTCATTGATGGATCATATTGGTAAGAATGCTAACAATAACAAAGTCAATGATTTCAATGTTTAAATCTGAAAAATATATTCATCATTCTAAAATGTTTCCATTACAGTTGTAGTGATTGTAATTTACCAGACAACCAATGTAAGAGCTAAAAGATATAACCCCACTCCCAAGCCAGTCCCACCTCCATGAAGCATCATAGCTGAAAGCGCTTAATTTTCTAAAGTAAAACTGTCTACCAACCTAATACATCTGTAACATTATCTTCATATGCATCATCAAACATATTTTCATTTCACAAGTTAAACATAGCCACTCTGAACATATTTCCTCCCTCAATGAAGCACTAGGAAGCAAAGAACGATCATCAATGACAGTGAGTATATGAACTTAATCATTTCCCACTGCCCTCTTCACGCTCTGAAGGAAATATCGCATCTCTTCATCGTGGTTAGCAAAACCAAACACCTTAGAAACACATTTCACAAGTCAGAAACTATAGAAATGATCCCTGAAAGTATAGTCTTGACCACTCAATCAGTTAGGACAGGGAGCTGTACACAGGAACATCATCTTCACTTACGGCTGTTTCTGTTCATGATTATAACGCACATATCGATCAGAGGAAGATACAACACAACTTCATAGAATACTATTACACTACTGAATACAGCATAGCATTGTTGTTAAAAAACAGCCTTGCTGTTTGAGAAAGAATTGCTGATCTTAATCATTCAAGAGGTGTAACCAATCAAACAGCAGTCAAAACAACAGGCGCGAGAAATTAAATGGTGTTCATTGATGGATCATATTGGTAAGAATGCTAACAATAACAAAGTCAATGATTTCAATGTTTAAATCTGACAAATATATTCATCATTCTAAAATGTTTCCATTACAGTTGTAGTGATTGTAATTTACCAGACAACCAATGTAAGAGCTAAAAGATATAACCCCACTCCCAAGCCAGTCCCACCTCCATGAAGCATCATAGCTGAAAGCGCTTAATTTTCTAAAGTAAAACTGTCTACCAACCTAATACATCTGTAACATTATCTTCATATGCATCATCAAACATATTTTCATTTGACAAGTTACACATAGCCACTCTGAACATATTTCCTCCCTCAATGAAGCAAAGAACGATCATCAATGACAGAGAGTATATGAACTGAATCATTTCCCACTGCCCTCTTCACGCTCAGAAGGAAATATCTCATCTCTTCATCGTGGTTAGCAAAACCAAACACCTTAGAAACACATTTCACAAGTCAGAAACTATAGAAATGATCCCTGAAAGTATAGTCTTGACCACTCAATCAGTTAGGACAGGGAGCTGTACACAGGAACATCATCTTCACTTATGGCTGTTTCTGTTCATGATTATAACGCACATATCGATCAGAGGAAGATACAACACAACTTCATAGAATACTATTACACTACTGAATACAGCATAGCATTGTTGTTAAAAAACAGCCTTGCTGTTTGAGAAAGAATTGCTGATCTTAATCATTCAAGAGGTGTAACCAATCAAACAGCAGTCAAAACAACAGGCGCGAGAAATTAAATGGTGTTCATTGATGGATCATATTGGTAAGAATGCTAACAATAACAAAGTCAATGATTTCAATGTTTAAATCTGACAAATATATTCATCATTCTAAAATGTTTCCATTACAGTTGTAGTGATTGTAATTTACCAGACAACCAATGTAAGAGCTAAAAGATATAACCCCACTCCCAAGCCAGTCCCACCTCCATGAAGCATCATAGCTGAAAGCGCTTAATTTTCTAAAGTAAAACTGTCTACCAACCTAATACATCTGTAACATTATCTTCATATGCATCATCAAACATATTTTCGTTTCACAAGTTACACATAGCCACTCTGAACATATTTCCTCCCTCAATGAAGCACTAGGAAGCAAAGAACGATCATCAATGACAGAGAGTATATGAACTGAATCATTTCCCACTGCCCTCTTCACGCTCAGAAGGAAATATCGCATCTCTTCATCGTGGTTAGCAAAACCAAACACCTTAGAAACACATTTCACAAGTCAGAAACTATAGAAATGATCCCTGAAAGTATAGTCTTGACCACACAATCAGTTAGGACAGGGAGCTGTACACAGGAACATCATTTTCACTTATGGCTGTTTCTGTTCATGCCTATAACGCACATATCGATCAGAGGAAGATACAACACAACTTCATAGAATACTATTACACTACTGAATACAGCATAGCATTGTTGTTAAAAAACAGCCTTGCTGTTTGAGAAAGAATTGCTGATCTTAATCATTCAAGAGGTGTAACCAATCAAACAGCAGTCAAAACAACAGGCGCGAGAAATTAAATGGTGTTCATTGATGGATCATATTGGTAAGAATGCTAACAATAACAAAGTCAATGATGTCAATGTTTAAATCTGAAAAATATATTCATCATTCTAAAATGTTTCCATTACAGTTGTAGTGATTGTAATTTACCAGACAACCAATGTAAGAGCTAAAAGATATAACCCCACTCCCAAGCCAGTCCCACCTCCATGAAGCATCATAGCTGAAAGCGCTTAATTTTCTAAAGTAAAACTGTCTACCAACCTAATACATCTGTAACATTATCTTCATATGCATCATCAAACATATTTTCATTTCACAAGTTACACATAGCCACTCTGAACATATTTCCTCCCTCAATGAAGCACTAGGAAGCAAAGAACGATCATCAATGACAGAGTATATGAACTGAATCATTTCCCACTGCCCTCTTCACGCTCAGAAGGAAATATCGCATCTCTTCATCGTGGTTAGCAAAACCAAACACCTTAGAAACACATTTCACAAGTCAGAAACTATAGAAATGATCCCTGAAAGTATAGTCTTGACCACTCAATCAGTTAGGACAGGGAGCTGTACACAGGAACATCATTTTCACTTATGGCTGTTTCTGTTCATGATTATAACGCACATATCGATCAGAGGAAGATACAACACAACTTCATAGAATACTATTACACTACTGAATACAGCATAGCATTGTTGTTAAAAAACAGCCTTGCTGTTTGAGAAAGAATTGCTGATCTTAATCATTCAAGAGGTGTAACCAATCAAACAGCAGTCAAAACAACAGGCGCGAGAAATTAAATGGTGTTCATTGATGGATCATATTGGTAAGAATGCTAACAATAACAAAGTCAATGATTTCAATGTTTAAATCTGAAAAATATATTCATCATTCTAAAATGTTTCCATTACAGTTGTAGTGATTGTAATTTACCAGACAACCAATGTAAGAGCTAAAAGATATAACCCCACTCCCAAGCCAGTCCCACCTCCATGAAGCATCATAGCTGAAAGCGCTTAATTTTCTAAAGTAAAACTGTCTACCAACCTAATACATCTGTAACATTATCTTCATATGCATCATCAAACATATTTTCATTTCACAAGTTACACATAGCCACTCTGAACATATTTCCTCCCTCAATGAAGCAAAGAACGATCATCAATGACAGAGAGTATATGAACTGAATCATTTCCCACTGCCCTCTTCACGCTCAGAAGGAAATATTGCATCTCTTCATCGTGGTTAGCAAAACCAAACACCTTAGAAACACATTTCACAAGTCAGAAACTATAGAAATGATCCCTGAAAGTATAGTCTTGACCACTCAATCAGTTAGGACAGGGAGCTGTACACAGGAACATCATTTTCACTTATGGCTGTTTCTGTTCATGATTATAACGCACATATCGATCAGAGGAAGATACAACACAACTTCATAGAATACTATTACACTACTGAATACAGCATAGCATTGTTGTTAAAAAACAGCCTTGCTGTTTGAGAAAGAATTGCTGATCTTAATCATTCAAGAGGTGTAACCAATCAAACAGCAGTCAAAACAACAGGCGCGAGAAATTAAATGGTGTTCATTGATGGATCATATTGGTAAGAATGCTAACAATAACAAAGTCAATGATTTCAATGTTTAAATCTGACAAATATAATCATCATTCTAAAATGTTTCCATTACAGTTGTAGTGATTGTAATTTACCAGACAACCAATGTAAGAGCTAAAAGATATAACCCCACTCCCAAGCCAGTCCCACCTCCATGAAGCATCATAGCTGAAAGCGCTTAATTTTCTAAAGTAAAACTGTCTACCAACCTAATACATCTGTAACATTATCTTCATATGCATCATCAAACATATTTTCATTTCACAAGTTAAACATAGCCACTCTGAACATATTTCCTCCCTCAATGAAGCACTAGGAAGCAAAGAACGATCATCAATGACAGTGAGTATATGAACTTAATCATTTCCCACTGCCCTCTTCACGCTCAGAATGAAATATCGCATCTCTTCATCGTGGTTAGCAAAACCAAACACCTTAGAAACACATTTCACAAGTCAGAAACTATAGAAATGATCCCTGAAAGTATAGTCTTGACCACTCAATCAGTTAGGACAGGGAGCTGTACACAGGAACATCATCTTCACTTACGGCTGTTTCTGTTCATGATTATAACGCACATATCGATCAGAGGAAGATACAACACAACTTCATAGAATACTATTACACTACTGAATACAGCATAGCATTGTTGTTAAAAAACAGCCTTGCTGTTTGAGAAAGAATTGCTGATCTTAATCATTCAAGAGGTGTAACCAATCAAACAGCAGTCAAAACAACAGGCGCGAGAAATTAAATGGTGTTCATTGATGGATCATATTGGTAAGAATGCTAACAATAACAAAGTCAATGATTTCAATGTTTAAATCTGACAAATATATTCATCATTCTAAAATGTTTCCATTACAGTTGTAGTGATTGTAATTTACCAGACAACCAATGTAAGAGCTAAAAGATATAACCCCACTCCCAAGCCAGTCCCACCTCCATGAAGCATCATAGCTGAAAGCGCTTAATTTTCTAAAGTAAAACTGTCTACCAACCTAATACATCTGTAACATTATCTTCATATGCATCATCAAACATATTTTCATTTCACAAGTTACACATAGCCACTCTGAACATATTTCCTCCCTCAATGAAGCACTAGGAAGCAAAGAACGATCATCAATGACAGAGAGTATATGAACTGAATCATTTCCCACTGCCCTCTTCACGCTCAGAAGGAAATATCGCATCTCTTCATCGTGGTTAGCAAAACCAAACACCTTAGAAACACATTTCACAAGTCAGAAACTATAGAAATGATCCCTGAAAGTATAGTCTTGACCACTCAATCAGTTAGGACAGGGAGCTGTACACAGGAACATCATTTTCACTTATGGCTGTTTCTGTTCATGATTATAACGCACATATCGATCAGAGGAAGATACAACACAACTTCATAGAATACTATTACACTACTGAATACAGCATATCATTGTTGTTAAAAAACAGCCTTGCTGTTTGAGAAAGAATTGCTGATCTTAATCATTCAAGAGGTGTAACCAATCAAACAGCAGTCAAAACAACAGGCGCGAGAAATTAAATGGTGTTCATTGATGGATCATATTGGTAAGAATGCTAACAATAACAAAGTCAATGATTTCAATGTTTAAATCTGAAAAATATATTCATCATTCTAAAATGTTTCCATTACAGTTGTAGTGATTGTAATTTACCAGACAACCAATGTAAGAGCTAAAAGATATAACCCCACTCCCAAGCCAGTCCCACCTCCATGAAGCATCATAGCTGAAAGCGCTTAATTTTCTAAAGTAAAACTGTCTACCAACCTAATACATCTGTAACATTATCTTCATATGCATCATCAAACATATTTTCATTTCACAAGTTAAACATAGCCACTCTGAACATATTTCCTCCCTCAATGAAGCACTAGGAAGCAAAGAACGATCATCAATGACAGTGAGTATATGAACTTAATCATTTCCCACTGCCCTCTTCACGCTCAGAAGGAAATATCGCATCTCTTCATCGTGGTTAGCAAAACCAAACACCTTAGAAACACATTTCACAAGTCAGAAACTATAGAAATGATCCCTGAAAGTATAGTCTTGACCACTCAATCAGTTAGGACAGGGAGCTGTACACAGGAACATCATCTTCACTTACGGCTGTTTCTGTTCATGATTATAACGCACATATCGATCAGAGGAAGATACAACACAACTTCATAGAATACTATTACACTACTGAATACAGCATAGCATTGTTGTTAAAAAACAGCCTTGCTGTTTGAGAAAGAATTGCTGATCTTAATCATTCAAGAGGTGTAACCAATCAAACAGCAGTCAAAACAACAGGCGCAAGAAATTAAATGGTGTTCATTGATGGATCATATTGGTAAGAATGCTAACAATAACAAAGTCAATGATTTCAATGTTTAAATCTGACAAATATATTCATCATTCTAAAATGTTTCCATTACAGTTGTAGTGATTGTAATTTACCAGACAACCAATGTAAGAGCTAAAAGATATAACCCCACTCCCAAGCCAGTCCCACCTCCATGAAGCATCATAGCTGAAAGCGCTTAATTTTCTAAAGTAAAACTGTCTACCAACCTAATACATCTGTAACATTATCTTCATTTATACAACGGCATGCAAATTTCTCGATTCTGATTGGCCATTCACACGTCTTTATTGACAACAATCCACGGTCCTGGGCTCAGGACCCGCCCACAACCAAATCACATAACCCTCCCCGGCTCACTCCGGGAGAAAACAGGATCGCGAACAACAAATGGTTATGTTGAAAGCACCATAACGACTAAATATGAAGCGATTCTGTCAAGGGGAATGTGTTAGTATTTTAAACAATGTTGGATGATGTAATTGATGGGTCTTGACTCAATCTAGAACAAAAGAAAAATCGCGGATTGATTGATAGATTAATTGATTGATTTAAATTTCTTCCTTCCTACTTTCCGACTGCAGCGTTCTCTCTCACACTGTCCGACGCTGGCGTACCCACAAACACACACATACACACACACACACACACACACACACACACATACACACACACACGCACACACACACTGTGACACACACACACACACACACACACACACACACACACACGCACACACACACACACACACTCCTGTCTGCAACAGCGGGGGAGTCAGACTGAGAGAGAAGCAGCGCTGTTTTAAGTGAGCATGGTCTATTGAATTGATTGATTGGTTGATTGCTAATTTTATTACTGTACCCCTGGTTTCCAACTGGTTAAGTTTAGGCTAAAAGAAATAAATAAAAAAATAGGGCGAAGAAAACGTTTTTTTCCTATAGGGCAAAGAAAACGTTTTAATAAATTTTCAATCAATCATTCCAATAATACACAGTTGGATGTGTTAGTTGGTTGGATGCACTTCAAGCTGCTTCCACATGAGGCAACTTCTCTCAATCATTCCAATAATACACAGTTGGATGTGTTAGTTTGGTTGGATGCACTTCAAGCTGCTTCCACATGGAGTTGTGGGAACTACTTTTTCTGGCGGATGGTTTTTTCAATAAATCTTCGATTAATGTGTGTTTATTGTATAGAAATAAGGTTGGATGAATCTGGCAGTTGTATAAAAGCTTTACACCACGTGCAGTCGTGATTTGTGACCAATAAACCATGCCTAGGGGGGTCTAACGACCCTCGGCTGCGCCTCGGGCCTAACAACCACCCCTAGGCATGGTTTATTGGTCACAAACCACTCCTGCGTGTGATGTAATGCTTAAATGCATCATCAAACATATTTTCATTTCACAAGTTACACATAGCCACTCTGAACATATTTCCTCCCTCAATGAAGCACTAGGAAGCAAAGAACGATCATCAATGACAGAGAGTATATGAACTGAATCATTTCCCACTGCCCTCTTCACGCTCAGAAGGAAATATCTCATCTCTTCATCGTGGTTAGCAAAACCAAACACCTTAGAAACACATTTCACAAGTCAGAAACTATAGAAATGATCCCTGAAAGTATAGTCTTGACCACTCAATCAGTTAGGACAGGGAGCTGTACACAGGAACATCATCTTCACTTACGGCTGTTTCTGTTCATGATTATAACGCACATATCGATCAGAGGAAGATACAACACAACTTCATAGAATACTATTACACTACTGAATACAGCATAGCATTGTTGTTAAAAAACAGCCTTGCTGTTTGAGAAAGAATTGCTGATCTTAATCATTCAAGAGGTGTAACCAATCAAACAGCAGTCAAAACAACAGGCGCGAGAAATTAAATGGTGTTCATTGATGGATCATATTGGTAAGAATGCTAACAATAACAACGTCAATGATTTCAATGTTTAAATCTGAAAAATATATTCATCATTCTAAAATGTTTCCATTACAGTTGTAGTGATTGTAATTTACCAGACAACCAATGTAAGAGCTAAAAGATATAACCCCACTCCCAAGCCAGTCCCACCTCCATGAAGCATCATAGCTGAAAGCGCTTAATTTTCTAAAGTAAAACTGTCTACCAACCTAATACATCTGTAACATTATCTTCATATGCATCATCAAACATATTTTCATTTCACAAGTTACACATAGCCACTCTGAACATATTTCCTCCCTCAATGAAGCACTAGGAAGCAAAGAACGATCATCAATGACAGAGTATATGAACTGAATCATTTCCCACTGCCCTCTTCACGCTCAGAAGGAAATATCGCATCTCTTCATCGTGGTTAGCAAAACCAAACACCTTAGAAACACATTTCACAAGTCAGAAACTATAGAAATGATCCCTGAAAGTATAGTCTTGACCACTCAATCAGTTAGGACAGGGAGCTGTACACAGGAACATCATTTTCACTTATGGCTGTTTCTGTTCATGATTATAACGCACATATCGATCAGAGGAAGATACAACACAACTTCATAGAATACTATTACACTACTGAATACAGCATATCATTGTTGTTAAAAAACAGCCTTGCTGTTTGAGAAAGAATTGCTGATCTTAATCATTCAAGAGGTGTAACCAATCAAACAGCAGTCAAAACAACAGGCGCGAGAAATTAAATGGTGTTCATTGATGGATCATATTGGTAAGAATGCTAACAATAACAAAGTCAATGATTTCAATGTTTAAATCTGAAAAATATATTCATCATTCTAAAATGTTTCCATTACAGTTGTAGTGATTGTAATTTACCAGACAACCAATGTAAGAGCTAAAAGATATAACCCCACTCCCAAGCCAGTCCCACCTCCATGAAGCATCATAGCTGAAAGCGCTTAATTTTCTAAAGTAAAACTGTCTACCAACCTAATACATCTGTAACATTATCTTCATATGCATCATCAAACATATTTTCATTTCACAAGTTAAACATAGCCACTCTGAACATATTTCCTCCCTCAATGAAGCACTAGGAAGCAAAGAACGATCATCAATGACAGTGAGTATATGAACTTAATCATTTCCCACTGCCCTCTTCACGCTCAGAAGGAAATATCGCATCTCTTCATCGTGGTTAGCAAAACCAAACACCTTAGAAACACATTTCACAAGTCAGAAACTATAGAAATGATCCCTGAAAGTATAGTCTTGACCACTCAATCAGTTAGGACAGGGAGCTGTACACAGGAACATCATCTTCACTTACGGCTGTTTCTGTTCATGATTATAACGCACATATCGATCAGAGGAAGATACAACACAACTTCATAGAATACTATTACACTACTGAATACAGCATAGAATTGTTGTTAAAAAACAGCCTTGCTGTTTGAGAAAGAATTGCTGATCTTAATCATTCAAGAGGTGTAACCAATCAAACAGCAGTCAAAACAACAGGCGCAAGAAATTAAATGGTGTTCATTGATGGATCATATTGGTAAGAATGCTAACAATAACAAAGTCAATGATTTCAATGTTTAAATCTGACAAATATATTCATCATTCTAAAATGTTTCCATTACAGTTGTAGTGATTGTAATTTACCAGACAACCAATGTAAGAGCTAAAAGATATAACCCCACTCCCAAGCCAGTCCCACCTCCATGAAGCATCATAGCTGAAAGCGCTTAATTTTCTAAAGTAAAACTGTCTACCAACCTAATACATCTGTAACATTATCTTCATTTATACAACGGCATGCAAATTTCTCGATTCTGATTGGCCATTCACACGTCTTTATTGACAACAATCCACGGTCCTGGGCTCAGGACCCGCCCACAACCAAATCACATAACCCTCCCCGGCTCACTCCGGGAGAAAACAGGATCGCGAACAACAAATGGTTATGTTGAAAGCACCATAACGACTAAATATGAAGCGATTCTGTCAAGGGGAATGTGTTAGTATTTTAAACAATGTTGGATGATGTAATTGATGGGTCTTGACTCAATCTAGAACAAAAGAAAAATCGCGGATTGATTGATAGATTAATTGATTGATTTAAATTTCTTCCTTCCTACTTTCCGACTGCAGCGTTCTCTCTCACACTGTCCGACGCTGGCGTACCCACAAACACACACATACACACACACACACACACACACACACACACATACACACACACACGCACACACACACTGTGACACACACACACACACACACACACACACACACACACACACACACACGCACACACACACACACACACTCCTGTCTGCAACAGCGGGGGAGTCAGACTGAGAGAGAAGCAGCGCTGTTTTAAGTGAGCATGGTCTATTGAATTGATTGATTGGTTGATTGCTAATTTTATTACTGTACCCCTGGTTTCCAACTGGTTAAGTTTAGGCTAAAAGAAATAAATAAAAAAATAGGGCGAAGAAAACGTTTTTTTCCTATAGGGCAAAGAAAACGTTTTAATAAATTTTCAATCAATCATTCCAATAATACACAGTTGGATGTGTTAGTTGGTTGGATGCACTTCAAGCTGCTTCCACATGAGGCAACTTCTCTCAATCATTCCAATAATACACAGTTGGATGTGTTAGTTTGGTTGGATGCACTTCAAGCTGCTTCCACATGGAGTTGTGGGAACTACTTTTTCTGGCGGATGGTTTTTTCAATAAATCTTCGATTAATGTGTGTTTATTGTATAGAAATAAGGTTGGATGAATCTGGCAGTTGTATAAAAGCTTTACACCACGTGCAGTCGTGATTTGTGACCAATAAACCATGCCTAGGGGGGTCTAACGACCCTCGGCTGCGCCTCGGGCCTAACAACCACCCCTAGGCATGGTTTATTGGTCACAAACCACTCCTGCGTGTGATGTAATGCTTAAATGCATCATCAAACATATTTTCATTTCACAAGTTACACATAGCCACTCTGAACATATTTCCTCCCTCAATGAAGCACTAGGAAGCAAAGAACGATCATCAATGACAGAGAGTATATGAACTGAATCATTTCCCACTGCCCTCTTCACGCTCAGAAGGAAATATCTCATCTCTTCATCGTGGTTAGCAAAACCAAACACCTTAGAAACACATTTCACAAGTCAGAAACTATAGAAATGATCCCTGAAAGTATAGTCTTGACCACTCAATCAGTTAGGACAGGGAGCTGTACACAGGAACATCATCTTCACTTACGGCTGTTTCTGTTCATGATTATAACGCACATATCGATCAGAGGAAGATACAACACAACTTCATAGAATACTATTACACTACTGAATACAGCATAGCATTGTTGTTAAAAAACAGCCTTGCTGTTTGAGAAAGAATTGCTGATCTTAATCATTCAAGAGGTGTAACCAATCAAACAGCAGTCAAAACAACAGGCGCGAGAAATTAAATGGTGTTCATTGATGGATCATATTGGTAAGAATGCTAACAATAACAACGTCAATGATTTCAATGTTTAAATCTGAAAAATATATTCATCATTCTAAAATGTTTCCATTACAGTTGTAGTGATTGTAATTTACCAGACAACCAATGTAAGAGCTAAAAGATATAACCCCACTCCCAAGCCAGTCCCACCTCCATGAAGCATCATAGCTGAAAGCGCTTAATTTTCTAAAGTAAAACTGTCTACCAACCTAATACATCTGTAACATTATCTTCATATGCATCATCAAACATATTTTCATTTCACAAGTTACACATAGCCACTCTGAACATATTTCCTCCCTCAATGAAGCACTAGGAAGCAAAGAACGATCATCAATGACAGAGTATATGAACTGAATCATTTCCCACTGCCCTCTTCACGCTCAGAAGGAAATATCGCATCTCTTCATCGTGGTTAGCAAAACCAAACACCTTAGAAACACATTTCACAAGTCAGAAACTATAGAAATGATCCCTGAAAGTATAGTCTTGACCACTCAATCAGTTAGGACAGGGAGCTGTACACAGGAACATCATTTTCACTTATGGCTGTTTCTGTTCATGATTATAACGCACATATCGATCAGAGGAAGATACAACACAACTTCATAGAATACTATTACACTACTGAATACAGCATAGCATTGTTGTTAAAAAACAGCCTTGCTGTTTGAGAAAGAATTGCTGATCTTAATCATTCAAGAGGTGTAACCAATCAAACAGCAGTCAAAACAACAGGCGCGAGAAATTAAATGGTGTTCATTGATGGATCATATTGGTAAGAATGCTAACAATAACAAAGTCAATGATTTCAATGTTTAAATCTGAAAAATATATTCATCATTCTAAAATGTTTCCATTACAGTTGTAGTGATTGTAATTTACCAGACAACCAATGTAAGAGCTAAAAGATATAACCCCACTCCCAAGCCAGTCCCACCTCCATGAAGCATCATAGCTGAAAGCGCTTAATTTTCTAAAGTAAAACTGTCTACCAACCTAATACATCTGTAACATTATCTTCATATGCATCATCAAACATATTTTCATTTCACAAGTTAAACATAGCCACTCTGAACATATTTCCTCCCTCAATGAAGCACTAGGAAGCAAAGAACGATCATCAATGACAGTGAGTATATGAACTTAATCATTTCCCACTGCCCTCTTCACGCTCAGAAGGAAATATCGCATCTCTTCATCGTGGTTAGCAAAACCAAACACCTTAGAAACACATTTCACAAGTCAGAAACTATAGAAATGATCCCTGAAAGTATAGTCTTGACCACTCAATCAGTTAGGACAGGGAGCTGTACACAGGAACATCATCTTCACTTACGGCTGTTTCTGTTCATGATTATAACGCACATATCGATCAGAGGAAGATACAACACAACTTCATAGAATACTATTACACTACTGAATACAGCATAGCATTGTTGTTAAAAAACAGCCTTGCTGTTTGAGAAAGAATTGCTGATCTTAATCATTCAAGAGGTGTAACCAATCAAACAGCAGTCAAAACAACAGGCGCGAGAAATTAAATGGTGTTCATTGATGGATCATATTGGTAAGAATGCTAACAATAACAAAGTCAATGATTTCAATGTTTAAATCTGAAAAATATATTCATCATTCTAAAATGTTTCCATTACAGTTGTAGTGATTGTAATTTACCAGACAACCAATGTAAGAGCTAAAAGATATAACCCCACTCCCAAGCCAGTCCCACCTCCATGAAGCATCATAGCTGAAAGCGCTTAATTTTCTAAAGTAAAACTGTCTACCAACCTAATACATCTGTAACATTATCTTCATATGCATCATCAAACATATTTTAATTTCACAAGTTACACATAGCCACTCTGAACATATTTCCTCCCTCAATGAAGCACTAGGAAGCAAAGAACGATCATCAATGACAGAGAGTATATGAACTGAATCATTTCCCACTGCCCTCTTCACGCTCAGAAGGAAATATCTCATCTCTTCATCGTGGTTAGCAAAACCAAACACCTTAGAAACACATTTCACAAGTCAGAAACTATAGAAATGATCCCTGAAAGTATAGTCTTGACCACTCAATCAGTTAGGACAGGGAGCTGTACACAGGAACATCATCTTCACTTACGGCTGTTTCTGTTCATGATTATAACGCACATATCGATCAGAGGAAGATACAACACAACTTCATAGAATACTATTACACTACTGAATACAGCATAGCATTGTTGTTAAAAAACAGCCTTGCTGTTTGAGAAAGAATTGCTGATCTTAATCATTCAAGAGGTGTAACCAATCAAACAGCAGTCAAAACAACAGGCGCAAGAAATTAAATGGTGTTCATTGATGGATCATATTGGTAAGAATGCTAACAATAACAAAGTCAATGATTTCAATGTTTAAATCTGAAAAATATATTCATCATTCTAAAATGTTTCCATTACAGTTGTAGTGATTGTAATTTACCAGACAAACAATGTAAGAGCTAAAAGATATAACCCCACTCCCAAGCCAGTCCCACCTCCATGAAGCATCATAGCTGAAAGCGCTTAATTTTCTAAAGTAAAACTGTCTACCAACCTAATACATCTGTAACATTATCTTCATATGCATCATCAAACATATTTTCATTTCACAAGTTACACATAGCCACTCTGAACATATTTCCTCCCTCAATGAAGCACTAGGAAGCAAAGAACAATCATCAATGACAGAGTATATGAACTGAATCATTTCCCACTGCCCTCTTCACGCTCAGAAGGAAATATCGCATCTCTTCATCGTGGTTAGCAAAAGCAAACACCTTAGAAACACATTTCACAAGTCAGAAACTATAGAAATGATCCCTGAAAGTATAGTCTTGACCACTCAATCAGTTAGGACAGGGAGCTGTACACAGGAACATCATCTTCACTTACGGCTGTTTCTGTTCATGATTATAACGCACATATCGATCAGAGGAAGATACAACACAACTTCATAGAATACTATTACACTACTGAATACAGCATAGCATTGTTGTTAAAAAACAGCCTTGCTGTTTGAGAAAGAATTGCTGATCTTAATCATTCAAGAGGTGTAACCAATCAAACAGCAGTCAAAACAACAGGCGCGAGAAATTAAATGGTGTTCATTGATGGATCATATTGGTAAGAATGCTAACAATAACAAAGTCAATGATTTCAATGTTTAAATCTGAAAAATATATTCATCATTCTAAAATGTTTCCATTACAGTTGTAGTGATTGTAATTTACCAGACAACCAATGTAAGAGCTAAAAGATATAAGTAAAACTGTCTACCAACCTAATACATCTGTAACATTATCTTCATATGCATCATCAAACATATTTTCATTTCACAAGTTAAACATAGCCACTCTGAACATATTTCCTCCCTCAATGAAGCACTAGGAAGCAAAGAACGATCATCAATGACAGTGAGTATATGAACTTAATCATTTCCCACTGCCCTCTTCACGCTCAGAAGGAAATATCGCATCTCTTCATCGTGGTTAGCAAAACCAAACACCTTAGAAACACATTTCACAAGTCAGAAACTATAGAAATGATCCCTGAAAGTATAGTCTTGACCACTCAATCAGTTAGGACAGGGAGCTGTACACAGGAACATCATCTTCACTTACGGCTGTTTCTGTTCATGATTATAACGCACATATCGATCAGAGGAAGATACAACACAACTTCATAGAATACTATTACACTACTGAATACAGCATAGCATTGTTGTTAAAAAACAGCCTTGCTGTTTGAGAAAGAATTGCTGATCTTAATCATTCAAGAGGTGTAACCAATCAAACAGCAGTCAAAACAACAGGCGCGAGAAATTAAATGGTGTTCATTGATGGATCATATTGGTAAGAATGCTAACAATAACAACGTCAATGATTTCAATGTTTAAATCTGATAAATATATTCATCATTCTAAAATGTTTCCATTACAGTTGTAGTAATTGTAATTTACCAGACAACCAATGTAAGAGCTAAAAGATATAACCCCACTCCCAAGCCAGTCCCACCTCCATGAAGCATCATAGCTGAAAGCGCTTAATTTTCTAAAGTAAAACTGTCTACCAACCTAATACATCTGTAACATTATCTTCATATGCATCATCAAACATATTTTCATTTCACAAGTTACACATAGCCACTCTGAACATATTTCCTCCCTCAATGAAGCACTAGGAAGCAAAGAACAATCATCAATGACAGAGTATATGAACTGAATCATTTCCCACTGCCCTCTTCACGCTCAGAAGGAAATATCGCATCTCTTCATCGTGGTTAGCAAAAGCAAACACCTTAGAAACACATTTCACAAGTCAGAAACTATAGAAATGATCCCTGAAAGTATAGTCTTGACCACTCAATCAGTTAGGACAGGGAGCTGTACACAGGAACATCATCTTCACTTACGGCTGTTTCTGTTCATGATTATAACGCACATATCGATCAGAGGAAGATACAACACAACTTCATAGAATACTATTACACTACTGAATACAGCATAGCATTGTTGTTAAAAAACAGCCTTGCTGTTTGAGAAAGAATTGCTGATCTTAATCATTCAAGAGGTGTAACCAATCAAACAGCAGTCAAAACAACAGGCGCGAGAAATTAAATGGTGTTCATTGATGGATCATATTGGTAAGAATGCTAACAATAACAAAGTCAATGATTTCAATGTTTAAATCTGAAAAATATATTCATCATTCTAAAATGTTTCCATTACAGTTGTAGTGATTGTAATTTACCAGACAACCAATGTAAGAGCTAAAAGATATAAGTAAAACTGTCTACCAACCTAATACATCTGTAACATTATCTTCATATGCATCATCAAACATATTTTCATTTCACAAGTTAAACATAGCCACTCTGAACATATTTCCTCCCTCAATGAAGCACTAGGAAGCAAAGAACGATCATCAATGACAGTGAGTATATGAACTTAATCATTTCCCACTGCCCTCTTCACGCTCAGAAGGAAATATCGCATCTCTTCATCGTGGTTAGCAAAACCAAACACCTTAGAAACACATTTCACAAGTCAGAAACTATAGAAATGATCCCTGAAAGTATAGTCTTGACCACTCAATCAGTTAGGACAGGGAGCTGTACACAGGAACATCATCTTCACTTACGGCTGTTTCTGTTCATGATTATAACGCACATATCGATCAGAGGAAGATACAACACAACTTCATAGAATACTATTACACTACTGAATACAGCATAGCATTGTTGTTAAAAAACAGCCTTGCTGTTTGAGAAAGAATTGCTGATCTTAATCATTCAAGAGGTGTAACCAATCAAACAGCAGTCAAAACAACAGGCGCGAGAAATTAAATGGTGTTCATTGATGGATCATATTGGTAAGAATGCTAACAATAACAACGTCAATGATTTCAATGTTTAAATCTGATAAATATATTCATCATTCTAAAATGTTTCCATTACAGTTGTAGTAATTGTAATTTACCAGACAACCAATGTAAGAGCTAAAAGATATAACCCCACTCCCAAGCCAGTCCCACCTCCATGAAGCATCATAGCTGAAAGCGCTTAATTTTCTAAAGTAAAACTGTCTACCAACCTAATACATCTGTAACATTATCTTCATATGCATCATCAAACATATTTTCATTTCACAAGTTACACATAGCCACTCTGAACATATTTCCTCCCTCAATGAAGCACTAGGAAGCAAAGAACAATCATCAATGACAGAGTATATGAACTGAATCATTTCCCACTGCCCTCTTCACGCTCAGAAGGAAATATCGCATCTCTTCATCGTGGTTAGCAAAACCAAACACCTTAGAAACACATTTCACAAGTCAGAAACTATAGAAATGATCCCTGAAAGTATAGTCTTGACCACTCAATCAGTTAGGACAGGGAGCTGTACACAGGAACATCATCTTCACTTACGGCTGTTTCTGTTCATGATTATAACGCACATATCGATCAGAGGAAGATACAACACAACTTCATAGAATACTATTACACTACTGAATACAGCATAGCATTGTTGTTAAAAAACAGCCTTGCTGTTTGAGAAAGAATTGCTGATCTTAATCATTCAAGAGGTGTAACCAATCAAACAGCAGTCAAAACAACAGGCGCGAGAAATTAAATGGTGTTCATTGATGGATCATAAGAATGCTAACAATAACAAAGTCAATGATTTCAATGTTTAAATCTGAAAAATATATTCATCATTCTAAAATGTTTCCATTACAGTTGTAGTGATTGTAATTTACCAGACAACCAATGTAAGAGCTAAAAGATATAACCCCACTCCCAAGCCAGTCCCACCTCCATGAAGCATCATAGCTGAAAGCGCTTAATTTTCTAAAGTAAAACTGTCTACCAACCTAATACATCTGTAACATTATCTTCATATGCATCATCAAACATATTTTCATTTCACAAGTTAAACATAGCCACTCTGAACATATTTCCTCCCTCAATGAAGCACTAGGAAGCAAAGAACGATCATCAATGACAGTGAGTATATGAACTTAATCATTTCCCACTGCCCTCTTCACGCTCAGAAGGAAATATCGCATCTCTTCATCGTGGTTAGCAAAACCAAACACCTTAGAAACACATTTCACAAGTCAGAAACTATAGAAATGATCCCTGAAAGTATAGTCTTGACCACTCAATCAGTTAGGACAGGGAGCTGTACACAGGAACATCATCTTCACTTACGGCTGTTTCTGTTCATGATTATAACGCACATATCGATCAGAGGAAGATACAACACAACTTCATAGAATACTATTACACTACTGAATACAGCATAGCATTGTTGTTAAAAAACAGCCTTGCTGTTTGAGAAAGAATTGCTGATCTTAATCATTCAAGAGGTGTAACCAATCAAACAGCAGTCAAAACAACAGGCGCAAGAAATTAAATGGTGTTCATTGATGGATCATATTGGTAAGAATGCTAACAATAACAAAGTCAATGATTTCAATGTTTAAATCTGACAAATATATTCATCATTCTAAAATGTTTCCATTACAGTTGTAGTGATTGTAATTTACCAGACAACCAATGTAAGAGCTAAAAGATATAACCCCACTCCCAAGCCAGTCCCACCTCCATGAAGCATCATAGCTGAAAGCGCTTAATTTTCTAAAGTAAAACTGTCTACCAACCTAATACATCTGTAACATTATCTTCATTTATACAACGGCATGCAAATTTCTCGATTCTGATTGGCCATTCACACGTCTTTATTGACAACAATCCACGGTCCTGGGCTCAGGACCCGCCCACAACCAAATCACATAACCCTCCCCGGCTCACTCCGGGAGAAAACAGGATCGCGAACAACAAATGGTTATGTTGAAAGCACCATAACGACTAAATATGAAGCGATTCTGTCAAGGGGAATGTGTTAGTATTTTAAACAATGTTGGATGATGTAATTGATGGGTCTTGACTCAATCTAGAACAAAAGAAAAATCGCGGATTGATTGATAGATTAATTGATTGATTTAAATTTCTTCCTTCCTACTTTCCGACTGCAGCGTTCTCTCTCACACTGTCCGACGCTGGCGTACCCACAAACACACACATACACACACACACACACACACACACACACACATACACACACACACGCACACACACACTGTGACACACACACACACACACACACACACACACACACACACACACGCACACACACACACACACACTCCTGTCTGCAACAGCGGGGGAGTCAGACTGAGAGAGAAGCAGCGCTGTTTTAAGTGAGCATGGTCTATTGAATTGATTGATTGGTTGATTGCTAATTTTATTACTGTACCCCTGGTTTCCAACTGGTTAAGTTTAGGCTAAAAGAAATAAATAAAAAAATAGGGCGAAGAAAACGTTTTTTTCCTATAGGGCAAAGAAAACGTTTTAATAAATTTTCAATCAATCATTCCAATAATACACAGTTGGATGTGTTAGTTGGTTGGATGCACTTCAAGCTGCTTCCACATGAGGCAACTTCTCTCAATCATTCCAATAATACACAGTTGGATGTGTTAGTTTGGTTGGATGCACTTCAAGCTGCTTCCACATGGAGTTGTGGGAACTACTTTTTCTGGCGGATGGTTTTTTCAATAAATCTTCGATTAATGTGTGTTTATTGTATAGAAATAAGGTTGGATGAATCTGGCAGTTGTATAAAAGCTTTACACCACGTGCAGTCGTGATTTGTGACCAATAAACCATGCCTAGGGGGGTCTAACGACCCTCGGCTGCGCCTCGGGCCTAACAACCACCCCTAGGCATGGTTTATTGGTCACAAACCACTCCTGCGTGTGATGTAATGCTTAAATGCATCATCAAACATATTTTCATTTCACAAGTTACACATAGCCACTCTGAACATATTTCCTCCCTCAATGAAGCACTAGGAAGCAAAGAACGATCATCAATGACAGAGAGTATATGAACTGAATCATTTCCCACTGCCCTCTTCACGCTCAGAAGGAAATATCTCATCTCTTCATCGTGGTTAGCAAAACCAAACACCTTAGAAACACATTTCACAAGTCAGAAACTATAGAAATGATCCCTGAAAGTATAGTCTTGACCACTCAATCAGTTAGGACAGGGAGCTGTACACAGGAACATCATCTTCACTTACGGCTGTTTCTGTTCATGATTATAACGCACATATCGATCAGAGGAAGATACAACACAACTTCATAGAATACTATTACACTACTGAATACAGCATAGCATTGTTGTTAAAAAACAGCCTTGCTGTTTGAGAAAGAATTGCTGATCTTAATCATTCAAGAGGTGTAACCAATCAAACAGCAGTCAAAACAACAGGCGCGAGAAATTAAATGGTGTTCATTGATGGATCATATTGGTAAGAATGCTAACAATAACAACGTCAATGATTTCAATGTTTAAATCTGAAAAATATATTCATCATTCTAAAATGTTTCCATTACAGTTGTAGTGATTGTAATTTACCAGACAACCAATGTAAGAGCTAAAAGATATAACCCCACTCCCAAGCCAGTCCCACCTCCATGAAGCATCATAGCTGAAAGCGCTTAATTTTCTAAAGTAAAACTGTCTACCAACCTAATACATCTGTAACATTATCTTCATATGCATCATCAAACATATTTTCATTTCACAAGTTACACATAGCCACTCTGAACATATTTCCTCCCTCAATGAAGCACTAGGAAGCAAAGAACGATCATCAATGACAGAGTATATGAACTGAATCATTTCCCACTGCCCTCTTCACGCTCAGAAGGAAATATCGCATCTCTTCATCGTGGTTAGCAAAACCAAACACCTTAGAAACACATTTCACAAGTCAGAAACTATAGAAATGATCCCTGAAAGTATAGTCTTGACCACTCAATCAGTTAGGACAGGGAGCTGTACACAGGAACATCATTTTCACTTATGGCTGTTTCTGTTCATGATTATAACGCACATATCGATCAGAGGAAGATACAACACAACTTCATAGAATACTATTACACTACTGAATACAGCATAGCATTGTTGTTAAAAAACAGCCTTGCTGTTTGAGAAAGAATTGCTGATCTTAATCATTCAAGAGGTGTAACCAATCAAACAGCAGTCAAAACAACAGGCGCGAGAAATTAAATGGTGTTCATTGATGGATCATATTGGTAAGAATGCTAACAATAACAAAGTCAATGATTTCAATGTTTAAATCTGAAAAATATATTCATCATTCTAAAATGTTTCCATTACAGTTGTAGTGATTGTAATTTACCAGACAACCAATGTAAGAGCTAAAAGATATAACCCCACTCCCAAGCCAGTCCCACCTCCATGAAGCATCATAGCTGAAAGCGCTTAATTTTCTAAAGTAAAACTGTCTACCAACCTAATACATCTGTAACATTATCTTCATATGCATCATCAAACATATTTTCATTTCACAAGTTAAACATAGCCACTCTGAACATATTTCCTCCCTCAATGAAGCACTAGGAAGCAAAGAACGATCATCAATGACAGTGAGTATATGAACTTAATCATTTCCCACTGCCCTCTTCACGCTCAGAAGGAAATATCGCATCTCTTCATCGTGGTTAGCAAAACCAAACACCTTAGAAACACATTTCACAAGTCAGAAACTATAGAAATGATCCCTGAAAGTATAGTCTTGACCACTCAATCAGTTAGGACAGGGAGCTGTACACAGGAACATCATCTTCACTTACGGCTGTTTCTGTTCATGATTATAACGCACATATCGATCAGAGGAAGATACAACACAACTTCATAGAATACTATTACACTACTGAATACAGCATAGCATTGTTGTTAAAAAACAGCCTTGCTGTTTGAGAAAGAATTGCTGATCTTAATCATTCAAGAGGTGTAACCAATCAAACAGCAGTCAAAACAACAGGCGCGAGAAATTAAATGGTGTTCATTGATGGATCATATTGGTAAGAATGCTAACAATAACAAAGTCAATGATTTCAATGTTTAAATCTGAAAAATATATTCATCATTCTAAAATGTTTCCATTACAGTTGTAGTGATTGTAATTTACCAGACAACCAATGTAAGAGCTAAAAGATATAACCCCACTCCCAAGCCAGTCCCACCTCCATGAAGCATCATAGCTGAAAGCGCTTAATTTTCTAAAGTAAAACTGTCTACCAACCTAATACATCTGTAACATTATCTTCATATGCATCATCAAACATATTTTAATTTCACAAGTTACACATAGCCACTCTGAACATATTTCCTCCCTCAATGAAGCACTAGGAAGCAAAGAACGATCATCAATGACAGAGAGTATATGAACTGAATCATTTCCCACTGCCCTCTTCACGCTCAGAAGGAAATATCTCATCTCTTCATCGTGGTTAGCAAAACCAAACACCTTAGAAACACATTTCACAAGTCAGAAACTATAGAAATGATCCCTGAAAGTATAGTCTTGACCACTCAATCAGTTAGGACAGGGAGCTGTACACAGGAACATCATCTTCACTTACGGCTGTTTCTGTTCATGATTATAACGCACATATCGATCAGAGGAAGATACAACACAACTTCATAGAATACTATTACACTACTGAATACAGCATAGCATTGTTGTTAAAAAACAGCCTTGCTGTTTGAGAAAGAATTGCTGATCTTAATCATTCAAGAGGTGTAACCAATCAAACAGCAGTCAAAACAACAGGCGCAAGAAATTAAATGGTGTTCATTGATGGATCATATTGGTAAGAATGCTAACAATAACAAAGTCAATGATTTCAATGTTTAAATCTGAAAAATATATTCATCATTCTAAAATGTTTCCATTACAGTTGTAGTGATTGTAATTTACCAGACAAACAATGTAAGAGCTAAAAGATATAACCCCACTCCCAAGCCAGTCCCACCTCCATGAAGCATCATAGCTGAAAGCGCTTAATTTTCTAAAGTAAAACTGTCTACCAACCTAATACATCTGTAACATTATCTTCATATGCATCATCAAACATATTTTCATTTCACAAGTTACACATAGCCACTCTGAACATATTTCCTCCCTCAATGAAGCACTAGGAAGCAAAGAACAATCATCAATGACAGAGTATATGAACTGAATCATTTCCCACTGCCCTCTTCACGCTCAGAAGGAAATATCGCATCTCTTCATCGTGGTTAGCAAAAGCAAACACCTTAGAAACACATTTCACAAGTCAGAAACTATAGAAATGATCCCTGAAAGTATAGTCTTGACCACTCAATCAGTTAGGACAGGGAGCTGTACACAGGAACATCATCTTCACTTACGGCTGTTTCTGTTCATGATTATAACGCACATATCGATCAGAGGAAGATACAACACAACTTCATAGAATACTATTACACTACTGAATACAGCATAGCATTGTTGTTAAAAAACAGCCTTGCTGTTTGAGAAAGAATTGCTGATCTTAATCATTCAAGAGGTGTAACCAATCAAACAGCAGTCAAAACAACAGGCGCGAGAAATTAAATGGTGTTCATTGATGGATCATATTGGTAAGAATGCTAACAATAACAAAGTCAATGATTTCAATGTTTAAATCTGAAAAATATATTCATCATTCTAAAATGTTTCCATTACAGTTGTAGTGATTGTAATTTACCAGACAACCAATGTAAGAGCTAAAAGATATAAGTAAAACTGTCTACCAACCTAATACATCTGTAACATTATCTTCATATGCATCATCAAACATATTTTCATTTCACAAGTTAAACATAGCCACTCTGAACATATTTCCTCCCTCAATGAAGCACTAGGAAGCAAAGAACGATCATCAATGACAGTGAGTATATGAACTTAATCATTTCCCACTGCCCTCTTCACGCTCAGAAGGAAATATCGCATCTCTTCATCGTGGTTAGCAAAACCAAACACCTTAGAAACACATTTCACAAGTCAGAAACTATAGAAATGATCCCTGAAAGTATAGTCTTGACCACTCAATCAGTTAGGACAGGGAGCTGTACACAGGAACATCATCTTCACTTACGGCTGTTTCTGTTCATGATTATAACGCACATATCGATCAGAGGAAGATACAACACAACTTCATAGAATACTATTACACTACTGAATACAGCATAGCATTGTTGTTAAAAAACAGCCTTGCTGTTTGAGAAAGAATTGCTGATCTTAATCATTCAAGAGGTGTAACCAATCAAACAGCAGTCAAAACAACAGGCGCGAGAAATTAAATGGTGTTCATTGATGGATCATATTGGTAAGAATGCTAACAATAACAACGTCAATGATTTCAATGTTTAAATCTGATAAATATATTCATCATTCTAAAATGTTTCCATTACAGTTGTAGTAATTGTAATTTACCAGACAACCAATGTAAGAGCTAAAAGATATAACCCCACTCCCAAGCCAGTCCCACCTCCATGAAGCATCATAGCTGAAAGCGCTTAATTTTCTAAAGTAAAACTGTCTACCAACCTAATACATCTGTAACATTATCTTCATATGCATCATCAAACATATTTTCATTTCACAAGTTACACATAGCCACTCTGAACATATTTCCTCCCTCAATGAAGCACTAGGAAGCAAAGAACAATCATCAATGACAGAGTATATGAACTGAATCATTTCCCACTGCCCTCTTCACGCTCAGAAGGAAATATCGCATCTCTTCATCGTGGTTAGCAAAAGCAAACACCTTAGAAACACATTTCACAAGTCAGAAACTATAGAAATGATCCCTGAAAGTATAGTCTTGACCACTCAATCAGTTAGGACAGGGAGCTGTACACAGGAACATCATCTTCACTTACGGCTGTTTCTGTTCATGATTATAACGCACATATCGATCAGAGGAAGATACAACACAACTTCATAGAATACTATTACACTACTGAATACAGCATAGCATTGTTGTTAAAAAACAGCCTTGCTGTTTGAGAAAGAATTGCTGATCTTAATCATTCAAGAGGTGTAACCAATCAAACAGCAGTCAAAACAACAGGCGCGAGAAATTAAATGGTGTTCATTGATGGATCATATTGGTAAGAATGCTAACAATAACAAAGTCAATGATTTCAATGTTTAAATCTGAAAAATATATTCATCATTCTAAAATGTTTCCATTACAGTTGTAGTGATTGTAATTTACCAGACAACCAATGTAAGAGCTAAAAGATATAAGTAAAACTGTCTACCAACCTAATACATCTGTAACATTATCTTCATATGCATCATCAAACATATTTTCATTTCACAAGTTAAACATAGCCACTCTGAACATATTTCCTCCCTCAATGAAGCACTAGGAAGCAAAGAACGATCATCAATGACAGTGAGTATATGAACTTAATCATTTCCCACTGCCCTCTTCACGCTCAGAAGGAAATATCGCATCTCTTCATCGTGGTTAGCAAAACCAAACACCTTAGAAACACATTTCACAAGTCAGAAACTATAGAAATGATCCCTGAAAGTATAGTCTTGACCACTCAATCAGTTAGGACAGGGAGCTGTACACAGGAACATCATCTTCACTTACGGCTGTTTCTGTTCATGATTATAACGCACATATCGATCAGAGGAAGATACAACACAACTTCATAGAATACTATTACACTACTGAATACAGCATAGCATTGTTGTTAAAAAACAGCCTTGCTGTTTGAGAAAGAATTGCTGATCTTAATCATTCAAGAGGTGTAACCAATCAAACAGCAGTCAAAACAACAGGCGCGAGAAATTAAATGGTGTTCATTGATGGATCATATTGGTAAGAATGCTAACAATAACAACGTCAATGATTTCAATGTTTAAATCTGATAAATATATTCATCATTCTAAAATGTTTCCATTACAGTTGTAGTAATTGTAATTTACCAGACAACCAATGTAAGAGCTAAAAGATATAACCCCACTCCCAAGCCAGTCCCACCTCCATGAAGCATCATAGCTGAAAGCGCTTAATTTTCTAAAGTAAAACTGTCTACCAACCTAATACATCTGTAACATTATCTTCATATGCATCATCAAACATATTTTCATTTCACAAGTTACACATAGCCACTCTGAACATATTTCCTCCCTCAATGAAGCACTAGGAAGCAAAGAACAATCATCAATGACAGAGTATATGAACTGAATCATTTCCCACTGCCCTCTTCACGCTCAGAAGGAAATATCGCATCTCTTCATCGTGGTTAGCAAAACCAAACACCTTAGAAACACATTTCACAAGTCAGAAACTATAGAAATGATCCCTGAAAGTATAGTCTTGACCACTCAATCAGTTAGGACAGGGAGCTGTACACAGGAACATCATCTTCACTTACGGCTGTTTCTGTTCATGATTATAACGCACATATCGATCAGAGGAAGATACAACACAACTTCATAGAATACTATTACACTACTGAATACAGCATAGCATTGTTGTTAAAAAACAGCCTTGCTGTTTGAGAAAGAATTGCTGATCTTAATCATTCAAGAGGTGTAACCAATCAAACAGCAGTCAAAACAACAGGCGCGAGAAATTAAATGGTGTTCATTGATGGATCATATTGGTAAGAATGCTAACAATAACAAAGTCAATGATTTCAATGTTTAAATCTGAAAAATATATTCATCATTCTAAAATGTTTCCATTACAGTTGTAGTGATTGTAATTTACCAGACAACCAATGTAAGAGCTAAAAGATATAACCCCACTCCCAAGCCAGTCCCACCTCCATGAAGCATCATAGCTGAAAGCGCTTAATTTTCTAAAGTAAAACTGTCTACCAACCTAATACATCTGTAACATTATCTTCATATGCATCATCAAACATATTTTAATTTCACAAGTTACACATAGCCACTCTGAACATATTTCCTCCCTCAATGAAGCACTAGGAAGCAAAGAACGATCATCAATGACAGAGAGTATATGAACTGAATCATTTCCCACTGCCCTCTTCACGCTCAGAAGGAAATATCTCATCTCTTCATCGTGGTTAGCAAAACCAAACACCTTAGAAACACATTTCACAAGTCAGAAACTATAGAAATGATCCCTGAAAGTATAGTCTTGACCACTCAATCAGTTAGGACAGGGAGCTGTACACAGGAACATCATCTTCACTTACGGCTGTTTCTGTTCATGATTATAACGCACATATCGATCAGAGGAAGATACAACACAACTTCATAGAATACTATTACACTACTGAATACAGCATAGCATTGTTGTTAAAAAACAGCCTTGCTGTTTGAGAAAGAATTGCTGATCTTAATCATTCAAGAGGTGTAACCAATCAAACAGCAGTCAAAACAACAGGCGCGAGAAATTAAATGGTGTTCATTGATGGATCATATTGGTAAGAATGCTAACAATAACAAAGTCAATGATTTCAATGTTTAAATCTGAAAAATATATTCATCATTCTAAAATGTTTCCATTACAGTTGTAGTGATTGTAATTTACCAGACAACCAATGTAAGAGCTAAAAGATATAACCCCACTCCCAAGCCAGTCCCACCTCCATGAAGCATCATAGCTGAAAGCGCTTAATTTTCTAAAGTAAAACTGTCTACCAACCTAATACATCTGTAACATTATCTTCATATGCATCATCAAACATATTTTAATTTCACAAGTTACACATAGCCACTCTGAACATATTTCCTCCCTCAATGAAGCACTAGGAAGCAAAGAACGATCATCAATGACAGAGAGTATATGAACTGAATCATTTCCCACTGCCCTCTTCACGCTCAGAAGGAAATATCTCATCTCTTCATCGTGGTTAGCAAAACCAAACACCTTAGAAACACATTTCACAAGTCAGAAACTATAGAAATGATCCCTGAAAGTATAGTCTTGACCACTCAATCAGTTAGGACAGGGAGCTGTACACAGGAACATCATCTTCACTTACGGCTGTTTCTGTTCATGATTATAACGCACATATCGATCAGAGGAAGATACAACACAACTTCATAGAATACTATTACACTACTGAATACAGCATAGCATTGTTGTTAAAAAACAGCCTTGCTGTTTGAGAAAGAATTGCTGATCTTAATCATTCAAGAGGTGTAACCAATCAAACAGCAGTCAAAACAACAGGCGCAAGAAATTAAATGGTGTTCATTGATGGATCATATTGGTAAGAATGCTAACAATAACAAAGTCAATGATTTCAATGTTTAAATCTGAAAAATATATTCATCATTCTAAAATGTTTCCATTACAGTTGTAGTGATTGTAATTTACCAGACAACCAATGTAAGAGCTAAAAGATATAACCCCACTCCCAAGCCAGTCCCACCTCCATGAAGCATCATAGCTGAAAGCGCTTAATTTTCTAAAGTAAAACTGTCTACCAACCTAATACATCTGTAACATTATCTTCATATGCATCATCAAACATATTTTCATTTCACAAGTTACACATAGCCACTCTGAACATATTTCCTCCCTCAATGAAGCACTAGGAAGCAAAGAACAATCATCAATGACAGAGTATATGAACTGAATCATTTCCCACTGCCCTCTTCACGCTCAGAAGGAAATATCGCATCTCTTCATCGTGGTTAGCAAAACCAAACACCATAGAAACACATTTCACAAGTCAGAAACTATAGAAATGATCCCTGAAAGTATAGTCTTGACCACTCAATCAGTTAGGACAGGGAGCTGTACACAGGAACATCATCTTCACTTACGGCTGTTTCTGTTCATGATTATAACGCACATATCGATCAGAGGAAGATACAACACAACTTCATAGAATACTATTACACTACTGAATACAGCATAGCATTGTTGTTAAAAAACAGCCTTGCTGTTTGAGAAAGAATTGCTGATCTTAATCATTCAAGAGGTGTAACCAATCAAACAGCAGTCAAAACAACAGGCGCAAGAAATTAAATGGTGTTCATTGATGGATCATATTGGTAAGAATGCTAACAATAACAAAGTCAATGATTTCAATGTTTAAATCTGAAAAATATATTCATCATTCTAAAATGTTTCCATTACAGTTGTAGTGATTGTAATTTACCAGACAACCAATGTAAGAGCTAAAAGATATAACCCCACTCCCAAGCCAGTCCCACCTCCATGAAGCATCATAGCTGAAAGCGCTTAATTTTCTAAAGTAAAACTGTCTACCAAACTAATACATCTGTAACATTATCTTCATATGCATCATCAAACATATTTTCATTTCACAAGTTACACATAGCCACTCTGAACATATTTCCTCCCTCAATGAAGCACTAGGAAGCAAAGAACAATCATCAATGACAGAGTATATGAACTGAATCATTTCCCACTGCCCTCTTCACGCTCAGAAGGAAATATCGCATCTCTTCATCGTGGTTAGCAAAAGCAAACACCTTAGAAACACATTTCACAAGTCAGAAACTATAGAAATGATCCCTGAAAGTATAGTCTTGACCACTCAATCAGTTAGGACAGGGAGCTGTACACAGGAACATCATCTTCACTTACGGCTGTTTCTGTTCATGATTATAACGCACATATCGATCAGAGGAAGATACAACACAACTTCATAGAATACTATTACACTACTGAATACAGCATAGCATTGTTGTTAAAAAACAGCCTTGCTGTTTGAGAAAGAATTGCTGATCTTAATCATTCAAGAGGTGTAACCAATCAAACAGCAGTCAAAACAACAGGCGCGAGAAATTAAATGGTGTTCATTGATGGATCATATTGGTAAGAATGCTAACAATAACAAAGTCAATGATTTCAATGTTTAAATCTGAAAAATATATTCATCATTCTAAAATGTTTCCATTACAGTTGTAGTGATTGTAATTTACCAGACAACCAATGTAAGAGCTAAAAGATATAAGTAAAACTGTCTACCAACCTAATACATCTGTAACATTATCTTCATATGCATCATCAAACATATTTTCATTTCACAAGTTAAACATAGCCACTCTGAACATATTTCCTCCCTCAATGAAGCACTAGGAAGCAAAGAACGATCATCAATGACAGTGAGTATATGAACTTAATCATTTCCCACTGCCCTCTTCACGCTCAGAAGGAAATATCGCATCTCTTCATCGTGGTTAGCAAAACCAAACACCTTAGAAACACATTTCACAAGTCAGAAACTATAGAAATGATCCCTGAAAGTATAGTCTTGACCACTCAATCAGTTAGGACAGGGAGCTGTACACAGGAACATCATCTTCACTTACGGCTGTTTCTGTTCATGATTATAACGCACATATCGATCAGAGGAAGATACAACACAACTTCATAGAATACTATTACACTACTGAATACAGCATAGCATTGTTGTTAAAAAACAGCCTTGCTGTTTGAGAAAGAATTGCTGATCTTAATCATTCAAGAGGTGTAACCAATCAAACAGCAGTCAAAACAACAGGCGCGAGAAATTAAATGGTGTTCATTGATGGATCATATTGGTAAGAATGCTAACAATAACAACGTCAATGATTTCAATGTTTAAATCTGATAAATATATTCATCATTCTAAAATGTTTCCATTACAGTTGTAGTAATTGTAATTTACCAGACAACCAATGTAAGAGCTAAAAGATATAACCCCACTCCCAAGCCAGTCCCACCTCCATGAAGCATCATAGCTGAAAGCGCTTAATTTTCTAAAGTAAAACTGTCTACCAACCTAATACATCTGTAACATTATCTTCATATGCATCATCAAACATATTTTCATTTCACAAGTTACACATAGCCACTCTGAACATATTTCCTCCCTCAATGAAGCACTAGGAAGCAAAGAACAATCATCAATGACAGAGTATATGAACTGAATCATTTCCCACTGCCCTCTTCACGCTCAGAAGGAAATATCGCATCTCTTCATCGTGGTTAGCAAAACCAAACACCTTAGAAACACATTTCACAAGTCAGAAACTATAGAAATGATCCCTGAAAGTATAGTCTTGACCACTCAATCAGTTAGGACAGGGAGCTGTACACAGGAACATCATCTTCACTTACGGCTGTTTCTGTTCATGATTATAACGCACATATCGATCAGAGGAAGATACAACACAACTTCATAGAATACTATTACACTACTGAATACAGCATAGCATTGTTGTTAAAAAACAGCCTTGCTGTTTGAGAAAGAATTGCTGATCTTAATCATTCAAGAGGTGTAACCAATCAAACAGCAGTCAAAACAACAGGCGCGAGAAATTAAATGGTGTTCATTGATGGATCATATTGGTAAGAATGCTAACAATAACAAAGTCAATGATTTCAATGTTTAAATCTGAAAAATATATTCATCATTCTAAAATGTTTCCATTACAGTTGTAGTGATTGTAATTTACCAGACAACCAATGTAAGAGCTAAAAGATATAACCCCACTCCCAAGCCAGTCCCACCTCCATGAAGCATCATAGCTGAAAGCGCTTAATTTTCTAAAGTAAAACTGTCTACCAACCTAATACATCTGTAACATTATCTTCATATGCATCATCAAACATATTTTAATTTCACAAGTTACACATAGCCACTCTGAACATATTTCCTCCCTCAATGAAGCACTAGGAAGCAAAGAACGATCATCAATGACAGAGAGTATATGAACTGAATCATTTCCCACTGCCCTCTTCACGCTCAGAAGGAAATATCTCATCTCTTCATCGTGGTTAGCAAAACCAAACACCTTAGAAACACATTTCACAAGTCAGAAACTATAGAAATGATCCCTGAAAGTATAGTCTTGACCACTCAATCAGTTAGGACAGGGAGCTGTACACAGGAACATCATCTTCACTTACGGCTGTTTCTGTTCATGATTATAACGCACATATCGATCAGAGGAAGATACAACACAACTTCATAGAATACTATTACACTACTGAATACAGCATAGCATTGTTGTTAAAAAACAGCCTTGCTGTTTGAGAAAGAATTGCTGATCTTAATCATTCAAGAGGTGTAACCAATCAAACAGCAGTCAAAACAACAGGCGCAAGAAATTAAATGGTGTTCATTGATGGATCATATTGGTAAGAATGCTAACAATAACAAAGTCAATGATTTCAATGTTTAAATCTGAAAAATATATTCATCATTCTAAAATGTTTCCATTACAGTTGTAGTGATTGTAATTTACCAGACAACCAATGTAAGAGCTAAAAGATATAACCCCACTCCCAAGCCAGTCCCACCTCCATGAAGCATCATAGCTGAAAGCGCTTAATTTTCTAAAGTAAAACTGTCTACCAACCTAATACATCTGTAACATTATCTTCATATGCATCATCAAACATATTTTCATTTCACAAGTTACACATAGCCACTCTGAACATATTTCCTCCCTCAATGAAGCAAAGAACGATCATCAATGACAGAGAGTATATGAACTGAATCATTTCCCACTGCCCTCTTCACGCTCAGAAGGAAATATCGCATCTCTTCATCGTGGTTAGCAAAACCAAACACCTTAGAAACACATTTCACAAGTCAGAAACTATAGAAATGATCCCTGTAAGTATAGTCTTGACCACTCAATCAGTTAGGACAGGGAGCTGTACACAGGAACATCATTTTCACTTATGGCTGTTTCTGTTCATGATTATAACGCACATATCGATCAGAGGAAGATACAACACAACTTCATAGAATACTATTACACTACTGAATACAGCATAGCATTGTTGTTAAAAAACAGCCTTGCTGTTTGAGAAAGAATTGCTGATCTTAATCATTCAAGAGGTGTAACCAATCAAACAGCAGTCAAAACAACAGGCGCGAGAAATTAAATGGTGTTCATTGATGGATCATATTGGTAAGAATGCTAACAATAACAACGTCAATGATTTCAATGTTTAAATCTGATAAATATATTCATCATTCTAAAATGTTTCCATTACAGTTGTAGTAATTGTAATTTACCAGACAACCAATGTAAGAGCTAAAAGATATAACCCCACTCCCAAGCCAGTCCCACCTCCATGAAGCATCATAGCTGAAAGCGCTTAATTTTCTAAAGTAAAACTGTCTACCAACCTAATACATCTGTAACATTATCTTCATATGCATCATCAAACATATTTTCATTTCACAAGTTACACATAGCCACTCTGAACATATTTCCTCCCTCAATGAAGCACTAGGAAGCAAAGAACAATCATCAATGACAGAGTATATGAACTGAATCATTTCCCACTGCCCTCTTCACGCTCAGAAGGAAATATCGCATCTCTTCATCGTGGTTAGCAAAACCAAACACCTTAGAAACACATTTCACAAGTCAGAAACTATAGAAATGATCCCTGAAAGTATAGTCTTGACCACTCAATCAGTTAGGACAGGGAGCTGTACACAGGAACATCATCTTCACTTACGGCTGTTTCTGTTCATGATTATAACGCACATATCGATCAGAGGAAGATACAACACAACTTCATAGAATACTATTACACTACTGAATACAGCATAGCATTGTTGTTAAAAAACAGCCTTGCTGTTTGAGAAAGAATTGCTGATCTTAATCATTCAAGAGGTGTAACCAATCAAACAGCAGTCAAAACAACAGGCGCGAGAAATTAAATGGTGTTCATTGATGGATCATATTGGTAAGAATGCTAACAATAACAAAGTCAATGATTTCAATGTTTAAATCTGAAAAATATATTCATCATTCTAAAATGTTTCCATTACAGTTGTAGTGATTGTAATTTACCAGACAACCAATGTAAGAGCTAAAAGATATAAGTAAAACTGTCTACCAACCTAATACATCTGTAACATTATCTTCATATGCATCATCAAACATATTTTCATTTCACAAGTTAAACATAGCCACTCTGAACATATTTCCTCCCTCAATGAAGCACTAGGAAGCAAAGAACGATCATCAATGACAGTGAGTATATGAACTTAATCATTTCCCACTGCCCTCTTCACGCTCAGAAGGAAATATCGCATCTCTTCATCGTGGTTAGCAAAACCAAACACCTTAGAAACACATTTCACAAGTCAGAAACTATAGAAATGATCCCTGAAAGTATAGTCTTGACCACTCAATCAGTTAGGACAGGGAGCTGTACACAGGAACATCATCTTCACTTACGGCTGTTTCTGTTCATGATTATAACGCACATATCGATCAGAGGAAGATACAACACAACTTCATAGAATACTATTACACTACTGAATACAGCATAGCATTGTTGTTAAAAAAACAGCCTTGCTGTTTGAGAAAGAATTGCTGATCTTAATCATTCAAGAGGTGTAACCAATCAAACAGCAGTCAAAACAACAGGCGCGAGAAATTAAATGGTGTTCATTGATGGATCATATTGGTAAGAATGCTAACAATAACAAAGTCAATGATTTCAATGTTTAAATCTGAAAAATATATTCATCATTCTAAAATGTTTCCATTACAGTTGTAGTGATTGTAATTTACCAGACAACCAATGTAAGAGCTAAAAGATATAACCCCACTCCCAAGCCAGTCCCACCTCCATGAAGCATCATAGCTGAAAGCGCTTAATTTTCTAAAGTAAAACTGTACCAACCTAATACATCTGTAACATTATCTTCATATGCATCATCAAACATATTTTCATTTCACAAGTTACACATAGCCACTCTGAACATATTTCCTCCCTCAATGAAGCAAAGAACGATCATCAATGACAGAGAGATTATGAACTGAATCATTTCCCACTGCCCTCTTCACGCTCAGAAGGAAATATCGCATCTCTTCATCGTGGTTAGCAAAACCAAACACCTTAGAAACACATTTCACAAGTCAGAAACTATAGAAATGATCCCTGAAAGTATAGTCTTGACCACTCAATCAGTTAGGACAGGGAGCTGTACACAGGAACATCATCTTCACTTACGGCTGTTTCTGTTCATGATTATAACGCACATATCGATCAGAGGAAGATACAACACAACTTCATAGAATACTATTACACTACTGAATACAGCATAGCATTGTTGTTAAAAAACAGCCTTGCTGTTTGAGAAAGAATTGCTGATCTTAATCATTCAAGAGGTGTAACCAATCAAACAGCAGTCAAAACAACAGGCGCGAGAAATTAAATGGTGTTCATTGATGGATCATATTGGTAAGAATGCTAACAATAACAACGTCAATGATTTCAATGTTTAAATCTGAAAAATATATTCATCATTCTAAAATGTTTCCATTACAGTTGTAGTGATTGTAATTTACCAGACAACCAATGTAAGAGCTAAAAGATATAACCCCACTCCCAAGCCAGTCCCACCTCCATGAAGCATCATAGCTGAAAGCGCTTAATTTTCTAAAGTAAAACTGTCTACCAACCTAATACATCTGTAACATTATCTTCATATGCATCATCAAACATATTTTCATTTCACAAGTTAAACATAGCCACTCTGAACATAATTCCTCCCTCAATGAAGCAAAGAACGATCATCAATGACAGTGAGTATATGAACTTAATCATTTCCCACTGCCCTCTTCACGCTCAGAAGGAAATATCGCATCTCTTCATCGTGGTTAGCAAAACCAAACACCTTAGAAACACATTTCACAAGTCAGAAACTATAGAAATGATCCCTGAAAGTATAGTCTTGACCACTCAATCAGTTAGGACAGGGAGCTGTACACAGGAACATCATCTTCACTTACGGCTGTTTCTGTTCATGATTATAACGCACATATCGATCAGAGGAAGATACAACACAACTTCATAGAATACTATTACACTACTGAATACAGCATAGCATTGTTGTTAAAAAACAGCCTTGCTGTTTGAGAAAGAATTGCTGATCTTAATCATTCAAGAGGTGTAACCAATCAAACAGCAGTCAAAACAACAGGCGCGAGAAATTAAATGGTGTTCATTGATGGATCATATTGGTAAGAATGCTAACAATAACAAAGTCAATGATTTCAATGTTTAAATCTGAAAAATATATTCATCATTCTAAAATGTTTCCATTACAGTTGTAGTGATTGTAATTTACCAGACAACCAATGTAAGAGCTAAAAGATATAACCCCACTCCCAAGCCAGTCCCACCTCCATGAAGCATCATAGCTGAAAGCGCTTAATTTTCTAAAGTAAAACTGTCTACCAACCTAATACATCTGTAACATTATCTTCATATGCATCATCAAACATATTTTAATTTCACAAGTTACACATAGCCACTCTGAACATATTTCCTCCCTCAATGAAGCACTAGGAAGCAAAGAACGATCATCAATGACAGAGAGTATATGAACTGAATCATTTCCCACTGCCCTCTTCACGCTCAGAAGGAAATATCTCATCTCTTCATCGTGGTTAGCAAAACCAAACACCTTAGAAACACATTTCACAAGTCAGAAACTATAGAAATGATCCCTGAAAGTATAGTCTTGACCACTCAATCAGTTAGGACAGGGAGCTGTACACAGGAACATCATCTTCACTTACGGCTGTTTCTGTTCATGATTATAACGCACATATCGATCAGAGGAAGATACAACACAACTTCATAGAATACTATTACACTACTGAATACAGCATATCATTGTTGTTAAAAAACAGCCTTGCTGTTTGAGAAAGAATTGCTGATCTTAATCATTCAAGAGGTGTAACCAATCAAACAGCAGTCAAAACAACAGGCGCGAGAAATTAAATGGTGTTCATTGATGGATCATAAGAATGCTAACAATAACAAAGTCAATGATTTCAATGTTTAAATCTGAAAAATATATTCATCATTCTAAAATGTTTCCATTACAGTTGTAGTGATTGTAATTTACCAGACAACCAATGTAAGAGCTAAAAGATATAACCCCACTCCCAAGCCAGTCCCACCTCCATGAAGCATCATAGCTGAAAGCGCTTAATTTTCTAAAGTAAAACTGTCTACCAACCTAATACATCTGTAACATTATCTTCATATGCATCATCAAACATATTTTCATTTCACAAGTTACACATAGCCACTCTGAACATATTTCCTCCCTCAATGAAGCAAAGAACGATCATCAATGACAGAGAGTATATGAACTGAATCATTTCCCACTGCCCTCTTCACGCTCAGAAGGAAATATCGCATCTCTTCATCGTGGTTAGCAAAACCAAACACCTTAGAAACACATTTCACAAGTCAGAAACTATAGAAATGATCCCTGTAAGTATAGTCTTGACCACTCAATCAGTTAGGACAGGGAGCTGTACACAGGAACATCATTTTCACTTATGGCTGTTTCTGTTCATGATTATAACGCACATATCGATCAGAGGAAGATACAACACAACTTCATAGAATACTATTACACTACTGAATACAGCATAGCATTGTTGTTAAAAAACAGCCTTGCTGTTTGAGAAAGAATTGCTGATCTTAATCATTCAAGAGGTGTAACCAATCAAACAGCAGTCAAAACAACAGGCGCGAGAAATTAAATGGTGTTCATTGATGGATCATATTGGTAAGAATGCTAACAATAACAACGTCAATGATTTCAATGTTTAAATCTGATAAATATATTCATCATTCTAAAATGTTTCCATTACAGTTGTAGTAATTGTAATTTACCAGACAACCAATGTAAGAGCTAAAAGATATAACCCCACTCCCAAGCCAGTCCCACCTCCATGAAGCATCATAGCTGAAAGCGCTTAATTTTCTAAAGTAAAACTGTCTACCAACCTAATACATCTGTAACATTATCTTCATATGCATCATCAAACATATTTTCATTTCACAAGTTACACATAGCCACTCTGAACATATTTCCTCCCTCAATGAAGCACTAGGAAGCAAAGAACAATCATCAATGACAGAGTATATGAACTGAATCATTTCCCACTGCCCTCTTCACGCTCAGAAGGAAATATCGCATCTCTTCATCGTGGTTAGCAAAACCAAACACCTTAGAAACACATTTCACAAGTCAGAAACTATAGAAATGATCCCTGAAAGTATAGTCTTGACCACTCAATCAGTTAGGACAGGGAGCTGTACACAGGAACATCATCTTCACTTACGGCTGTTTCTGTTCATGATTATAACGCACATATCGATCAGAGGAAGATACAACACAACTTCATAGAATACTATTACACTACTGAATACAGCATAGCATTGTTGTTAAAAAACAGCCTTGCTGTTTGAGAAAGAATTGCTGATCTTAATCATTCAAGAGGTGTAACCAATCAAACAGCAGTCAAAACAACAGGCGCGAGAAATTAAATGGTGTTCATTGATGGATCATATTGGTAAGAATGCTAACAATAACAAAGTCAATGATTTCAATGTTTAAATCTGAAAAATATATTCATCATTCTAAAATGTTTCCATTACAGTTGTAGTGATTGTAATTTACCAGACAACCAATGTAAGAGCTAAAAGATATAAGTAAAACTGTCTACCAACCTAATACATCTGTAACATTATCTTCATATGCATCATCAAACATATTTTCATTTCACAAGTTAAACATAGCCACTCTGAACATATTTCCTCCCTCAATGAAGCACTAGGAAGCAAAGAACGATCATCAATGACAGTGAGTATATGAACTTAATCATTTCCCACTGCCCTCTTCACGCTCAGAAGGAAATATCGCATCTCTTCATCGTGGTTAGCAAAACCAAACACCTTAGAAACACATTTCACAAGTCAGAAACTATAGAAATGATCCCTGAAAGTATAGTCTTGACCACTCAATCAGTTAGGACAGGGAGCTGTACACAGGAACATCATCTTCACTTACGGCTGTTTCTGTTCATGATTATAACGCACATATCGATCAGAGGAAGATACAACACAACTTCATAGAATACTATTACACTACTGAATACAGCATAGCATTGTTGTTAAAAAAACAGCCTTGCTGTTTGAGAAAGAATTGCTGATCTTAATCATTCAAGAGGTGTAACCAATCAAACAGCAGTCAAAACAACAGGCGCGAGAAATTAAATGGTGTTCATTGATGGATCATATTGGTAAGAATGCTAACAATAACAAAGTCAATGATTTCAATGTTTAAATCTGAAAAATATATTCATCATTCTAAAATGTTTCCATTACAGTTGTAGTGATTGTAATTTACCAGACAACCAATGTAAGAGCTAAAAGATATAACCCCACTCCCAAGCCAGTCCCACCTCCATGAAGCATCATAGCTGAAAGCGCTTAATTTTCTAAAGTAAAACTGTACCAACCTAATACATCTGTAACATTATCTTCATATGCATCATCAAACATATTTTCATTTCACAAGTTACACATAGCCACTCTGAACATATTTCCTCCCTCAATGAAGCAAAGAACGATCATCAATGACAGAGAGATTATGAACTGAATCATTTCCCACTGCCCTCTTCACGCTCAGAAGGAAATATCGCATCTCTTCATCGTGGTTAGCAAAACCAAACACCTTAGAAACACATTTCACAAGTCAGAAACTATAGAAATGATCCCTGAAAGTATAGTCTTGACCACTCAATCAGTTAGGACAGGGAGCTGTACACAGGAACATCATCTTCACTTACGGCTGTTTCTGTTCATGATTATAACGCACATATCGATCAGAGGAAGATACAACACAACTTCATAGAATACTATTACACTACTGAATACAGCATAGCATTGTTGTTAAAAAACAGCCTTGCTGTTTGAGAAAGAATTGCTGATCTTAATCATTCAAGAGGTGTAACCAATCAAACAGCAGTCAAAACAACAGGCGCGAGAAATTAAATGGTGTTCATTGATGGATCATATTGGTAAGAATGCTAACAATAACAACGTCAATGATTTCAATGTTTAAATCTGAAAAATATATTCATCATTCTAAAATGTTTCCATTACAGTTGTAGTGATTGTAATTTACCAGACAACCAATGTAAGAGCTAAAAGATATAACCCCACCCCCAAGCCAGTCCCACCTCCATGAAGCATCATAGCTGAAAGCGCTTAATTTTCTAAAGTAAAACTGTCTACCAACCTAATACATCTGTAACATTATCTTCATATGCATCATCAAACATATTTTCATTTCACAAGTTAAACATAGCCACTCTGAACATAATTCCTCCCTCAATGAAGCACTAGGAAGCAAAGAACGATCATCAATGACAGTGAGTATATGAACTTAATCATTTCCCACTGCCCTCTTCACGCTCAGAAGGAAATATCGCATCTCTTCATCGTGGTTAGCAAAACCAAACACCTTAGAAACACATTTCACAAGTCAGAAACTATAGAAATGATCCCTGAAAGTATAGTCTTGACCACTCAATCAGTTAGGACAGGGAGCTGTACACAGGAACATCATCTTCACTTACGGCTGTTTCTGTTCATGATTATAACGCACATATCGTTCAGAGGAAGATACAACACAACTTCATAGAATACTATTACACTACTGAATACAGCATAGCATTGTTGTTAAAAAACAGCCTTGCTGTTTGAGAAAGAATTGCTGATCTTAATCATTCAAGAGGTGTAACCAATCAAACAGCAGTCAAAACAACAGGCGCGAGAAATTAAATGGTGTTCATTGATGGATCATATTGGTTAGAATGCTAACAATAACAAAGTCAATGATTTCAATGTTTAAATCTGAAAAATATATTCATCATTCTAAAATGTTTCCATTACAGTTGTAGTGATTGTAATTTACCAGACAACCAATGTAAGAGCTAAAAGATATAACCCGACTCCCAAGCCAGTCCCACCTCCATGAAGCATCATAGCTGAAAGCGCTTAATTTTCTAAAGTAAAACTGTCTACCAACCTAATACATCTGTAACATTATCTTCATATGCATCATCAAACATATTTTCATTTCACAAGTTACACATAGCCACTCTGAACATATTTCCTCCCTCAATGAAGCACTAGGAAGCAAAGAACGATCATCAATGACAGAGAGTATATGAACTGAATCATTTCCCACTGCCCTCTTCACGCTCAGAAGGAAATATCTCATCTCTTCATCGTGGTTAGCAAAACCAAACACCTTAGAAACACATTTCACAAGTCAGAAACTATAGAAATGATCCCTGAAAGTATAGTATTGACCACTCAATCAGTTAGGACAGGGAGCTGTACACAGGAACATCATCTTCACTTACGGCTGTATCTGTTCATGATTATAACGCACATATCGATCAGAGGAAGATACAACACAACTTCATAGAATACTATTACACTACTGAATACAGCATAGCATTGTTGTTAAAAAACAGCCTTGCTGTTTGAGAAATAATTGCTGATCTTAATCATTCAAGAGGTGTAACCAATCAAACAGCAGTCAAAACAACAGGCGCGAGAAATTAAATGGTGTTCATTGATGGATCATATTGGTAAGAATGCTAACAATAACAAAGTCAATGATTTCAATGTTTAAATCTGAAAAATATATTCATCATTCTAAAATGTTTCCATTACAGTTGTAGTGATTGTAATTTACCAGACAACCAATGTAAGAGCTAAAAGATATAACCCCACTCCCAAGCCAGTCCCACCTCCATGAAGCATCATAGCTGAAAGCGCTTAATTTTCTAAAGTAAAACTGTCTACCAACCTAATACATCTGTAACATTATCTTCATATGCATCATCAAACATATTTTAATTTCACAAGTTACACATAGCCACTCTGAACATATTTCCTCCCTCAATGAAGCACTAGGAAGCAAAGAACGATCATCAATGACAGAGAGTATATGAACTGAATCATTTCCCACTGCCCTCATCACGCTCAAAAGGAAATATCTCATCTCTTCATCGTGGTTAGCAAAACCAAACACCTTAGAAACACATTTCACAAGTCAGAAACTATAGAAATGATCCCTGAAAGTATAGTCTTGACCACTCAATCAGTTAGGACAGGGAGCTGTACACAGGAACATCATCTTCACTTACGGCTGTTTCTGTTCATGATTATAACGCACATATCGATCAGAGGAAGATACAACACAACTTCATAGAATACTATTACACTACTGAATACAGCATAGCATTGTTGTTAAAAAACAGCCTTGCTGTTTGAGAAAGAATTGCTGATCTTAATCATTCAAGAGGTGTAACCAATCAAACAGCAGTCAAAACAACAGGCGCGAGAAATTAAATGGTGTTCATTGATGGATCATATTGGTAAGAATGCTAACAATAACAAAGTCAATGATTTCAATGTTTAAATCTGAAAAATATATTCATCATTCTAAAATGTTTCCATTACAGTTGTAGTGATTGTAATTTACCAGACAACCAATGTAAGAGCTAAAAGATATAACCCCACTCCCAAGCCAGTCCCACCTCCATGAAGCATCATAGCTGAAAGCGCTTAATTTTCTAAAGTAAAACTGTACCAACCTAATACATCTGTAACATTATCTTCATATGCATCATCAAACATATTTTCATTTCACAAGTTACACATAGCCACTCTGAACATATTTCCTCCCTCAATGAAGCAAAGAACGATCATCAATGACAGAGAGATTATGAACTGAATCATTTCCCACTGCCCTCTTCACGCTCAGAAGGAAATATCGCATCTCTTCATCGTGGTTAGCAAAACCAAACACCTTAGAAACACATTTCACAAGTCAGAAACTATAGAAATGATCCCTGAAAGTATAGTCTTGACCACTCAATCAGTTAGGACAGGGAGCTGTACACAGGAACATCATCTTCACTTACGGCTGTTTCTGTTCATGATTATAACGCACATATCGATCAGAGGAAGATACAACACAACTTCATAGAATACTATTACACTACTGAATACAGCATAGCATTGTTGTTAAAAAACAGCCTTGCTGTTTGAGAAAGAATTGCTGATCTTAATCATTCAAGAGGTGTAACCAATCAAACAGCAGTCAAAACAACAGGCGCGAGAAATTAAATGGTGTTCATTGATGGATCATATTGGTAAGAATGCTAACAATAACAACGTCAATGATTTCAATGTTTAAATCTGAAAAATATATTCATCATTCTAAAATGTTTCCATTACAGTTGTAGTGATTGTAATTTACCAGACAACCAATGTAAGAGCTAAAAGATATAACCCCACTCCCAAGCCAGTCCCACCTCCATGAAGCATCATAGCTGAAAGCGCTTAATTTTCTAAAGTAAAACTGTCTACCAACCTAATACATCTGTAACATTATCTTCATATGCATCATCAAACATATTTTAATTTCACAAGTTACACATAGCCACTCTGAACATATTTCCTCCCTCAATGAAGCACTAGGAAGCAAAGAACGATCATCAATGACAGTGAGTATATGAACTTAATCATTTCCCACTGCCCTCTTCACGCTCAGAAGGAAATATCGCATCTCTTCATCGTGGTTAGCAAAACCAAACACCTTAGAAACACATTTCACAAGTCAGAAACTATAGAAATGATCCCTGAAAGTATAGTCTTGACCACTCAATCAGTTAGGACAGGGAGCTGTACACAGGAACATCATCTTCACTTACGGCTGTTTCTGTTCATGATTATAACGCACATATCGTTCAGAGGAAGATACAACACAACTTCATAGAATACTATTACACTACTGAATACAGCATAGCATTGTTGTTAAAAAACAGCCTTGCTGTTTGAGAAAGAATTGCTGATCTTAATCATTCAAGAGGTGTAACCAATCAAACAGCAGTCAAAACAACAGGCGCGAGAAATTAAATGGTGTTCATTGATGGATCATATTGGTTAGAATGCTAACAATAACAAAGTCAATGATTTCAATGTTTAAATCTGAAAAATATATTCATCATTCTAAAATGTTTCCATTACAGTTGTAGTGATTGTAATTTACCAGACAACCAATGTAAGAGCTAAAAGATATAACCCCACTCCCAAGCCAGTCCCACCTCCATGAAGCATCATAGCTGAAAGCGCTTAATTTTCTAAAGTAAAACTGTCTACCAACCTAATACATCTGTAACATTATCTTCATATGCATCATCAAACATATTTTCATTTCACAAGTTACACATAGCCACTCTGAACATATTTCCTCCCTCAATGAAGCACTAGGAAGCAAAGAACGATCATCAATGACAGAGAGTATATGAACTGAATCATTTCCCACTGCCCTCTTCACGCTCAGAAGGAAATATCTCATCTCTTCATCGTGGTTAGCAAAACCAAACACCTTAGAAACACATTTCACAAGTCAGAAACTATAGAAATGATCCCTGAAAGTATAGTCTTGACCACTCAATCAGTTAGGACAGGGAGCTGTACACAGGAACATCATCTTCACTTACGGCTGTTTCTGTTCATGATTATAACGCACATATCGATCAGAGGAAGATACAACACAACTTCATAGAATACTATTACACTACTGAATACAGCATAGCATTGTTGTTAAAAAACAGCCTTGCTGTTTGAGAAAGAATTGCTGATCTTAATCATTCAAGAGGTGTAACCAATCAAACAGCAGTCAAAACAACAGGCGCGAGAAATTAAATGGTGTTCATTGATGGATCATATTGGTAAGAATGCTAACAATAACAAAGTCAATGATTTCAATGTTTAAATCTGAAAAATATATTCATCATTCTAAAATGTTTCCATTACAGTTGTAGTGATTGTAATTTACCAGACAACCAATGTAAGAGCTAAAAGATATAACCCCACTCCCAAGCCAGTCCCACCTCCATGAAGCATCATAGCTGAAAGCGCTTAATTTTCTAAAGTAAAACTGTCTACCAACCTAATACATCTGTAACATTATCTTCATATGCATCATCAAACATATTTTCATTTCACAAGTTAAACATAGCCACTCTGAACATATTTCCTCCCTCAATGAAGCAAAGAACGATCATCAATGACAGTGAGTATATGAACTTAATCATTTCCCACTGCCCTCTTCACGCTCAGAAGGAAATATCGCATCTCTTCATCGTGGTTAGCAAAACCAAACACCTTAGAAACACAATTCACAAGTCAGAAACTATAGAAATGATCCCTGAAAGTATAGTCTTGACCACTCAATCAGTTAGGACAGGGAGCTGTACACAGGAACATCATCTTCACTTACGGCTGTTTCTGTTCATGATTATAACGCACATATCGATCAGAGGAAGATACAACACAACTTCATAGAATACTATTACACTACTGAATACAGCATAGCATTGTTGTTAAAAAACAGCCTTGCTGTTTGAGAAAGAATTGCTGATCTTAATCATTCAAGAGGTGTAACCAATCAAACAGCAGTCAAAACAACAGGCGCGAGAAATTAAATGGTGTTCATTGATGGATCATATTGGTAAGAATGCTAACAATAACAAAGTCAATGATTTCAATGTTTAAATCTGAAAAATATATTCATCATTCTAAAATGTTTCCATTACAGTTGTAGTGATTGTAATTTACCAGACAACCAATGTAAGAGCTAAAAGATATAACCCCACTCCCAAGCCAGTCCCACCTCCATGAAGCATCATAGCTGAAAGCGCTTAATTTTCTAAAGTAAAACTGTCTACCAACCTAATACATCTGTAACATTATCTTCATATGCATCATCAAACATATTTTAATTTCACAAGTTACACATAGCCACTCTGAACATATTTCCTCCCTCAATGAAGCACTAGGAAGCAAAGAACGATCATCAATGACAGAGAGTATATGAACTGAATCATTTCCCACTGCCCTCTTCACGCTCAGAAGGAAATATCTCATCTCTTCATCGTGGTTAGCAAAACCAAACACCTTAGAAACACATTTCACAAGTCAGAAACTATAGAAATGATCCCTGAAAGTATAGTCTTGACCACTCAATCAGTTAGGACAGGGAGCTGTACACAGGAACATCATCTTCACTTACGGCTGTTTCTGTTCATGATTATAACGCACATATCGATCAGAGGAAGATACAACACAACTTCATAGAATACTATTACACTACTGAATACAGCATAGCATTGTTGTTAAAAAACAGCCTTGCTGTTTGAGAAAGAATTGCTGATCTTAATCATTCAAGAGGTGTAACCAATCAAACAGCAGTCAAAACAACAGGCGCAAGAAATTAAATGGTGTTCATTGATGGATCATATTGGTAAGAATGCTAACAATAACAAAGTCAATGATTTCAATGTTTAAATCTGAAAAATATATTCATCATTCTAAAATGTTTCCATTACAGTTGTAGTGATTGTAATTTACCAGACAACCAATGTAAGAGCTAAAAGATATAACCCCACTCCCAAGCCAGTCCCACCTCCATGAAGCATCATAGCTGAAAGCGCTTAATTTTCTAAAGTGAAACTGTCTACCAACCTAATACATCTGTAACATTATCTTCATATGCATCATCAAACATATTTTCATTTCACAAGTTACACATAGCCACTCTGAACATATTTCCTCCCTCAATGAAGCACTAGGAAGCAAAGAACGATCATCAATGACAGAGAGTATATGAACTGAATCATTTCCCACTGCCCTCTTCACGCTCAGAAGGAAATATCTCATCTCTTCATCGTGGTTAGCAAAACCAAACACCTTAGAAACACATTTCACAAGTCAGAAACTATAGTAATGATCCCTGAAAGTATAGTATTGACCACTCAATCAGTTAGGACAGGGAGCTGTACACAGGAACATCATCTTCACTTACGGCTGTATCTGTTCATGATTATAACGCACATATCGATCAGAGGAAGATACAACACAACTTCATAGAATACTATTACACTACTGAATACAGCATAGCATTGTTGTTAAAAAACAGCCTTGCTGTTTGAGAAATAATTGCTGATCTTAATCATTCAAGAGGTGTAACCAATCAAACAGCAGTCAAAACAACAGGCGCGAGAAATTAAATGGTGTTCATTGATGGATCATATTGGTAAGAATGCTAACAATAACAAAGTCAATGATTTCAATGTTTAAATCTGAAAAATATATTCATCATTCTAAAATGTTTCCATTACAGTTGTAGTGATTGTAATTTACCAGACAACCAATGTAAGAGCTAAAAGATATAACCCCACTCCCAAGCCAGTCCCACCTCCATGAAGCATCATAGCTGAAAGCGCTTAATTTTCTAAAGTAAAACTGTCTACCAACCTAATACATCTGTAACATTATCTTCATATGCATCATCAAACATATTTTAATTTCACAAGTTACACATAGCCACTCTGAACATATTTCCTCCCTCAATGAAGCACTAGGAAGCAAAGAACGATCATCAATGACAGAGAGTATATGAACTGAATCATTTCCCACTGCCCTCTTCACGCTCAGAAGGAAATATCTCATCTCTTCATCGTGGTTAGCAAAACCAAACACCTTAGAAACACATTTCACAAGTCAGAAACTATAGAAATGATCCCTGAAAGTATAGTCTTGACCACTCAATCAGTTAGGACAGGGAGCTGTACACAGGAACATCATCTTCACTTACGGCTGTTTCTGTTCATGATTATAACGCACATATCGATCAGAGGAAGATACAACACAACTTCATAGAATACTATTACACTACTGAATACAGCATAGCATTGTTGTTAAAAAACAGCCTTGCTGTTTGAGAAAGAATTGCTGATCTTAATCATTCAAGAGGTGTAACCAATCAAACAGCAGTCAAAACAACAGGCGCGAGAAATTAAATGGTGTTCATTGATGGATCATATTGGTAAGAATGCTAACAATAACAAAGTCAATGATTTCAATGTTTAAATCTGAAAAATATATTCATCATTCTAAAATGTTTCCATTACAGTTGTAGTGATTGTAATTTACCAGACAACCAATGTAAGAGCTAAAAGATATAACCCCACTCCCAAGCCAGTCCCACCTCCATGAAGCATCATAGCTGAAAGCGCTTAATTTTCTAAAGTAAAACTGTCTACCAACCTAATACATCTGTAACATTATCTTCATATGCATCATCAAACATATTTTCATTTCACAAGTTACACATAGCCACTCTGAACATATTTCCTCCCTCAATGAAGCACTAGGAAGCAAAGAACGATCATCAATGACAGAGAGTATATGAACTGAATCATTTCCCACTGCCCTCTTCACGCTCAGAAGGAAATATCTCATCTCTTCATCGTGGTTAGCAAAACCAAACACCTTAGAAACACATTTCACAAGTCAGAAACTATAGAAATGATCCCTGAAAGTATAGTATTGACCACTCAATCAGTTAGGACAGGGAGCTGTACACAGGAACATCATCTTCACTTACGGCTGTATCTGTTCATGATTATAACGCACATATCGATCAGAGGAAGATACAACACAACTTCATAGAATACTATTACACTACTGAATACAGCATAGCATTGTTGTTAAAAAACAGCCTTGCTGTTTGAGAAATAATTGCTGATCTTAATCATTCAAGAGGTGTAACCAATCAAACAGCAGTCAAAACAACAGGCGCGAGAAATTAAATGGTGTTCATTGATGGATCATATTGGTAAGAATGCTAACAATAACAAAGTCAATGATTTCAATGTTTAAATCTGAAAAATATATTCATCATTCTAAAATGTTTCCATTACAGTTGTAGTGATTGTAATTTACCAGACAACCAATGTAAGAGCTAAAAGATATAACCCCACTCCCAAGCCAGTCCCACCTCCATGAAGCATCATAGCTGAAAGCGCTTAATTTTCTAAAGTAAAACTGTCTACCAACCTAATACATCTGTAACATTATCTTCATATGCATCATCAAACATATTTTAATTTCACAAGTTACACATAGCCACTCTGAACATATTTCCTCCCTCAATGAAGCACTAGGAAGCAAAGAACGATCATCAATGACAGAGAGTATATGAACTGAATCATTTCCCACTGCCCTCTTCACGCTCAGAAGGAAATATCTCATCTCTTCATCGTGGTTAGCAAAACCAAACACCTTAGAAACACATTTCACAAGTCAGAAACTATAGAAATGATCCCTGAAAGTATAGTCTTGACCACTCAATCAGTTAGGACAGGGAGCTGTACACAGGAACATCATCTTCACTTACGGCTGTTTCTGTTCATGATTATAACGCACATATCGATCAGAGGAAGATACAACACAACTTCATAGAATACTATTACACTACTGAATACAGCATAGCATTGTTGTTAAAAAACAGCCTTGCTGTTTGAGAAAGAATTGCTGATCTTAATCATTCAAGAGGTGTAACCAATCAAACAGCAGTCAAAACAACAGGCGCGAGAAATTAAATGGTGTTCATTGATGGATCATATTGGTAAGAATGCTAACAATAACAAAGTCAATGATTTCAATGTTTAAATCTGAAAAATATATTCATCATTCTAAAATGTTTCCATTACAGTTGTAGTGATTGTAATTTACCAGACAACCAATGTAAGAGCTAAAAGATATAACCCCACTCCCAAGCCAGTCCCACCTCCATGAAGCATCATAGCTGAAAGCGCTTAATTTTCTAAAGTAAAACTGTCTACCAACCTAATACATCTGTAACATTATCTTCATATGCATCATCAAACATATTTTAATTTCACAAGTTACACATAGCCACTCTGAACATATTTCCTCCCTCAATGAAGCAAAGAACGATCATCAATGACAGAGAGTATATGAACTGAATCATTTCCCACTGCCCTCTTCACGCTCAGAAGGAAATATCTCATCTCTTCATCGTGGTTAGCAAAACCAAACACCTTAGAAACACATTTCACAAGTCAGAAACTATAGAAATGATCCCTGAAAGTATAGTCTTGACCACTCAATCAGTTAGGACAGGGAGCTGTACACAGGAACATCATCTTCACTTACGGCTGTTTCTGTTCATGATTATAACGCACATATCGATCAGAGGAAGATACAACACAACTTCATAGAATACTATTACACTACTGAATACAGCATAGCATTGTTGTTAAAAAACAGCCTTGCTGTTTGAGAAAGAATTGCTGATCTTAATCATTCAAGAGGTGTAACCAATCAAACAGCAGTCAAAACAACAGGCGCAAGAAATTAAATGGTGTTCATTGATGGATCATATTGGTAAGAATGCTAACAATAACAAAGTCAATGATTTCAATGTTTAAATCTGAAAAATATATTCATCATTCTAAAATGTTTCCATTACAGTTGTAGTGATTGTAATTTACCAGACAACCAATGTAAGAGCTAAAAGATATAACCCCACTCCCAAGCCAGTCCCACCTCCATGAAGCATCATAGCTGAAAGCGCTTAATTTTCTAAAGTGAAACTGTCTACCAACCTAATACATCTGTAACATTATCTTCATATGCATCATCAAACATATTTTCATTTCACAAGTTACACATAGCCACTCTGAACATATTTCCTCCCTCAATGAAGCACTAGGAAGCAAAGAACGATCATCAATGACAGAGAGTATATGAACTGAATCATTTCCCACTGCCCTCTTCACGCTCAGAAGGAAATATCTCATCTCTTCATCGTGGTTAGCAAAACCAAACACCTTAGAAACACATTTCACAAGTCAGAAACTATAGAAATGATCCCTGAAAGTATAGTATTGACCACTCAATCAGTTAGGACAGGGAGCTGTACACAGGAACATCATCTTCACTTACGGCTGTATCTGTTCATGATTATAACGCACATATCGATCAGAGGAAGATACAACACAACTTCATAGAATACTATTACACTACTGAATACAGCATAGCATTGTTGTTAAAAAACAGCCTTGCTGTTTGAGAAATAATTGCTGATCTTAATCATTCAAGAGGTGTAACCAATCAAACAGCAGTCAAAACAACAGGCGCGAGAAATTAAATGGTGTTCATTGATGGATCATATTGGTAAGAATGCTAACAATAACAAAGTCAATGATTTCAATGTTTAAATCTGAAAAATATATTCATCATTCTAAAATGTTTCCATTACAGTTGTAGTGATTGTAATTTACCAGACAACCAATGTAAGAGCTAAAAGATATAACCCCACTCCCAAGCCAGTCCCACCTCCATGAAGCATCATAGCTGAAAGCGCTTAATTTTCTAAAGTAAAACTGTCTACCAACCTAATACATCTGTAACATTATCTTCATATGCATCATCAAACATATTTTCATTTCACAAGTTACACATAGCCACTCTGAACATATTTCCTCCCTCAATGAAGCACTAGGAAGCAAAGAACGATCATCAATGACAGAGAGTATATGAACTGAATCATTTCCCACTGCCCTCTTCACGCTCAGAAGGAAATATCTCATCTCTTCATCGTGGTTAGCAAAACCAAACACCTTAGAAACACATTTCACAAGTCAGAAACTATAGAAATGATACCTGAAAGTATAGTCTTGACCACTCAATCAGTTAGGACAGGGAGCTGTACACAGGAACATCATCTTCACTTACGGCTGTTTCTGTTCATGATTATAACGCACATATCGATCAGAGGAAGATACAACACAACTTCATAGAATACTATTACACTACTGAATACAGCATAGCATTGTTGTTAAAAAACAGCCTTGCTGTTTGAGAAAGAATTGCTGATCTTAATCATTCAAGAGGTGTAACCAATCAAACAGCAGTCAAAACAACAGGCGCGAGAAATTAAATGGTGTTCATTGATGGATCATATTGGTAAGAATGCTAACAATAACAAAGTCAATGATTTCAATGTTTAAATCTGAAAAATATATTCATCATTCTAAAATGTTTCCATTACAGTTGTAGTGATTGTAATTTACCAGACAACCAATGTAAGAGCTAAAAGATATAACCCCACTCCCAAGCCAGTCCCACCTCCATGAAGCATCATAGCTGAAAGCGCTTAATTTTCTAAAGTAAAACTGTCTACCAACCTAATACATCTGTAACATTATCTTCATATGCATCATCAAACATATTTTCATTTCACAAGTTACACATAGCCACTCTGAACATATTTCCTCCCTCAATGAAGCAAAGAACGATCATCAATGACAGAGAGTATATGAACTGAATCATTTCCCACTGCCCTCTTCACGCTCAGAAGGAAATATCTCATCTCTTCATCGTGGTTAGCAAAACCAAACACCTTAGAAACACATTTCACAAGTCAGAAACTATAGAAATGATCCCTGAAAGTATAGTCTTGACCACTCAATCAGTTAGGACAGGGAGCTGTACACAGGAACATCATCTTCACTTACGGCTGTTTCTGTTCATGATTATAACGCACATATCGATCAGAGGAAGATACAACACAACTTCATAGAATACTATTACACTACTGAATACAGCATAGCATTGTTGTTAAAAAACAGCCTTGCTGTTTGAGAAAGAATTGCTGATCTTAATCATTCAAGAGGTGTAACCAATCAAACAGCAGTCAAAACAACAGGCGCGAGAAATTAAATGGTGTTCATTGATGGATCATATTGGTAAGAATGCTAACAATAACAAAGTCAATGATTTCAATGTTTAAATCTGAAAAATATATTCATCATTCTAAAATGTTTCCATTACAGTTGTAGTGATTGTAATTTACCAGACAACCAATGTAAGAGCTAAAAGATATAACCCCACTCCCAAGCCAGTCCCACCTCCATGAAGCATCATAGCTGAAAGCGCTTAATTTTCTAAAGTAAAACTGTCTACCAACCTAATACATCTGTAACATTATCTTCATATGCATCATCAAACATATTTTAATTTCACAAGTTACACATAGCCACTCTGAACATATTTCCTCCCTCAATGAAGCAAAGAACGATCATCAATGACAGAGAGTATATGAACTGAATCATTTCCCACTGCCCTCTTCACGCTCAGAAGGAAATATCTCATCTCTTCATCGTGGTTAGCAAAACCAAACACCTTAGAAACACATTTCACAAGTCAGAAACTATAGAAATGATCCCTGAAAGTATAGTCTTGACCACTCAATCAGTTAGGACAGGGAGCTGTACACAGGAACATCATCTTCACTTACGGCTGTTTCTGTTCATGATTATAACGCACATATCGATCAGAGGAAGATACAACACAACTTCATAGAATACTATTACACTACTGAATACAGCATAGCATTGTTGTTAAAAAACAGCCTTGCTGTTTGAGAAAGAATTGCTGATCTTAATCATTCAAGAGGTGTAACCAATCAAACAGCAGTCAAAACAACAGGCGCAAGAAATTAAATGGTGTTCATTGATGGATCATATTGGTAAGAATGCTAACAATAACAAAGTCAATGATTTCAATGTTTAAATCTGAAAAATATATTCATCATTCTAAAATGTTTCCATTACAGTTGTAGTGATTGTAATTTACCAGACAACCAATGTAAGAGCTAAAAGATATAACCCCACTCCCAAGCCAGTCCCACCTCCATGAAGCATCATAGCTGAAAGCGCTTAATTTTCTAAAGTGAAACTGTCTACCAACCTAATACATCTGTAACATTATCTTCATATGCATCATCAAACATATTTTCATTTCACAAGTTACACATAGCCACTCTGAACATATTTCCTCCCTCAATGAAGCACTAGGAAGCAAAGAACGATCATCAATGACAGAGAGTATATGAACTGAATCATTTCCCACTGCCCTCTTCACGCTCAGAAGGAAATATCTCATCTCTTCATCGTGGTTAGCAAAACCAAACACCTTAGAAACACATTTCACAAGTCAGAAACTATAGAAATGATCCCTGAAAGTATAGTATTGACCACTCAATCAGTTAGGACAGGGAGCTGTACACAGGAACATCATCTTCACTTACGGCTGTATCTGTTCATGATTATAACGCACATATCGATCAGAGGAAGATACAACACAACTTCATAGAATACTATTACACTACTGAATACAGCATAGCATTGTTGTTAAAAAACAGCCTTGCTGTTTGAGAAATAATTGCTGATCTTAATCATTCAAGAGGTGTAACCAATCAAACAGCAGTCAAAACAACAGGCGCGAGAAATTAAATGGTGTTCATTGATGGATCATATTGGTAAGAATGCTAACAATAACAAAGTCAATGATTTCAATGTTTAAATCTGAAAAATATATTCATCATTCTAAAATGTTTCCATTACAGTTGTAGTGATTGTAATTTACCAGACAACCAATGTAAGAGCTAAAAGATATAACCCCACTCCCAAGCCAGTCCCACCTCCATGAAGCATCATAGCTGAAAGCGCTTAATTTTCTAAAGTAAAACTGTCTACCAACCTAATACATCTGTAACATTATCTTCATATGCATCATCAAACATATTTTCATTTCACAAGTTACACATAGCCACTCTGAACATATTTCCTCCCTCAATGAAGCACTAGGAAGCAAAGAACGATCATCAATGACAGAGAGTATATGAACTGAATCATTTCCCACTGCCCTCTTCACGCTCAGAAGGAAATATCTCATCTCTTCATCGTGGTTAGCAAAACCAAACACCTTAGAAACACATTTCACAAGTCAGAAACTATAGAAATGATACCTGAAAGTATAGTCTTGACCACTCAATCAGTTAGGACAGGGAGCTGTACACAGGAACATCATCTTCACTTACGGCTGTTTCTGTTCATGATTATAACGCACATATCGATCAGAGGAAGATACAACACAACTTCATAGAATACTATTACACTACTGAATACAGCATAGCATTGTTGTTAAAAAACAGCCTTGCTGTTTGAGAAAGAATTGCTGATCTTAATCATTCAAGAGGTGTAACCAATCAAACAGCAGTCAAAACAACAGGCGCGAGAAATTAAATGGTGTTCATTGATGGATCATATTGGTAAGAATGCTAACAATAACAAAGTCAATGATTTCAATGTTTAAATCTGAAAAATATATTCATCATTCTAAAATGTTTCCATTACAGTTGTAGTGATTGTAATTTACCAGACAACCAATGTAAGAGCTAAAAGATATAACCCCACTCCCAAGCCAGTCCCACCTCCATGAAGCATCATAGCTGAAAGCGCTTAATTTTCTAAAGTAAAACTGTCTACCAACCTAATACATCTGTAACATTATCTTCATATGCATCATCAAACATATTTTCATTTCACAAGTTACACATAGCCACTCTGAACATATTTCCTCCCTCAATGAAGCAAAGAACGATCATCAATGACAGAGAGTATATGAACTGAATCATTTCCCACTGCCCTCTTCACGCTCAGAAGGAAATATCTCATCTCTTCATCGTGGTTAGCAAAACCAAACACCTTAGAAACACATTTCACAAGTCAGAAACTATAGAAATGATCCCTGAAAGTATAGTCTTGACCACTCAATCAGTTAGGACAGGGAGCTGTACACAGGAACATCATCTTCACTTACGGCTGTTTCTGTTCATGATTATAACGCACATATCGATCAGAGGAAGATACAACACAACTTCATAGAATACTATTACACTACTGAATACAGCATAGCATTGTTGTTAATAAACAGCCTTGCTGTTTGAGAAAGAATTGCTGATCTTAATCATTCAAGAGGTGTAACCAATCAAACAGCAGTCAAAACAACAGGCGCAAGAAATTAAATGGTGTTCATTGATGGATCATATTGGTAAGAATGCTAACAATAACAAAGTCAACGATTTCAATGTTTAAATCTGAAAAATATATTCATCATTCTAAAATGTTTCCATTACAGTTGTAGTGATTGTAATTTACCAGACAACCAATGTAAGAGCTAAAAGATATAACCCCACTCCCAAGCCAGTCCCACCTCCATGAAGCATCATAGCTGAAAGCGCTTAATTTTCTAAAGTGAAACTGTCTACCAACCTAATACATCTGTAACATTATCTTCATATGCATCATCAAACATATTTTCATTTCACAAGTTACACATAGCCACTCTGAACATATTTCCTCCCTCAATGAAGCACTAGGAAGCAAAGAACGATCATCAATGACAGAGAGTATATGAACTGAATCTTTTCCCACTGCCCTCTTCACGCTCAGAAGGAAATATCTCATCTCTTCATCGTGGTTAGCAAAACCAAACACCTTAGAAACACATTTCACAAGTCAGAAACTATAGAAATGATCCCTGAAAGTATAGTATTGACCACTCAATCAGTTAGGACAGGGAGCTGTACACAGGAACATCATCTTCACTTACGGCTGTATCTGTTCATGATTATAACGCACATATCGATCAGAGGAAGATACAACACAACTTCATAGAATACTATTACACTACTGAATACAGCATAGCATTGTTGTTAAAAAACAGCCTTGCTGTTTGAGAAATAATTGCTGATCTTAATCATTCAAGAGGTGTAACCAATCAAACAGCAGTCAAAACAACAGGCGCGAGAAATTAAATGGTGTTCATTGATGGATCATATTGGTAAGAATGCTAACAATAACAAAGTCAATGATTTCAATGTTTAAATCTGAAAAATATATTCATCATTCTAAAATGTTTCCATTACAGTTGTAGTGATTGTAATTTACCAGACAACCAATGTAAGAGCTAAAAGATATAACCCCACTCCCAAGCCAGTCCCACCTCCATGAAGCATCATAGCTGAAAGCGCTTAATTTTCTAAAGTAAAACTGTCTACCAACCTAATACATCTGTAACATTATCTTCATATGCATCATCAAACATATTTTCATTTCACAAGTTACACATAGCCACTCTGAACATATTTCCTCCCTCAATGAAGCACTAGGAAGCAAAGAACGATCATCAATGACAGAGAGTATATGAACTGAATCATTTCCCACTGCCCTCTTCACGCTCAGAAGGAAATATCTCATCTCTTCATCGTGGTTAGCAAAACCAAACACCTTAGAAACACATTTCACAAGTCAGAAACTATAGAAATGATCCCTGAAAGTATAGTCTTGACCACTCAATCAGTTAGGACAGGGAGCTGTACACAGGAACATCATCTTCACTTACGGCTGTTTCTGTTCATGATTATAACGCACATATCGATCAGAGGAAGATACAACACAACTTCATAGAATACTATTACACTACTGAATACAGCATAGCATTGTTGTTAAAAAACAGCCTTGCTGTTTGAGAAAGAATTGCTGATCTTAATCATTCAAGAGGTGTAACCAATCAAACAGCAGTCAAAACAACAGGCGCGAGAAATTAAATGGTGTTCATTGATGGATCATATTGGTAAGAATGCTAACAATAACAAAGTCAATGATTTCAATGTTTAAATCTGAAAAATATATTCATCATTCTAAAATGTTTCCATTACAGTTGTAGTGATTGTAATTTACCAGACAACCAATGTAAGAGCTAAAAGATATAACCCCACTCCCAAGCCAGTCCCACCTCCATGAAGCATCATAGCTGAAAGCGCTTAATTTTCTAAAGTAAAACTGTCTACCAACCTAATACATCTGTAACATTATCTTCATATGCATCATCAAACATATTTTCATTTCACAAGTTACACATAGCCACTCTGAACATATTTCCTCCCTCAATGAAGCACTAGGAAGCAAAGAACGATCATCAATGACAGAGAGTATATGAACTGAATCATTTCCCACTGCCCTCTTCACGCTCAGAAGGAAATATCTCATCTCTTCATCGTGGTTAGCAAAACCAAACACCTTAGAAACACATTTCACAAGTCAGAAACTATAGAAATGATCCCTGAAAGTATAGTATTGACCACTCAATCAGTTAGGACAGGGAGCTGTACACAGGAACATCATCTTCACTTACGGCTGTATCTGTTCATGATTATAACGCACATATAGATCAGAGGAAGATACAACACAACTTCATAGAATACTATTACACTACTGAATACAGCATAGCATTGTTGTTAAAAAACAGCCTTGCTGTTTGAGAAATAATTGCTGATCTTAATCATTCAAGAGGTGTAACCAATAAAACAGCAGTCAAAACAACAGGCGCGAGAAATTAAATGGTGTTCATTGATGGATCATATTGGTAAGAATGCTAACAATAACAAAGTCAATGATTTCAATGTTTAAATCTGAAAAATATATTCATCATTCTAAAATGTTTCCATTACAGTTGTAGTGATTGTAATTTACCAGACAACCAATGTAAGAGCTAAAAGATATAACCCCACTCCCAAGCCAGTCCCACCTCCATGAAGCATCATAGCTGAAAGCGCTTAATTTTCTAAAGTAAAACTGTCTACCAACCTAATACATCTGTAACATTATCTTCATATGCATCATCAAACATATTTTAATTTCACAAGTTACACATAGCCACTCTGAACATATTTCCTCCCTCAATGAAGCACTAGGAAGCAAAGAACGATCATCAATGACAGAGAGTATATGAACCTTGCGGAAAAAAATCTAATCTACAAATTCCAATCTGGCTTCAGAATATCCCACTCCACTGACACATGCCTTCTCTATTTAAACGACCACATCAAACAAGAGGTGGACGCGGGCAAATACTGCGGCATGGTCATGCTGGACCTACAAAAGGCCTTCGACACTGTCAATCACACCATTCTGATTGACAAGCTAAAAGCAATTGGTTTTGATAGTCTATCAGTGAGCTGGATGCAATCCTACCTGGAGGGGAGAGAGCAGATGGTGGAGGTAAACGGTACCCTATCCCCCCCCCTCACAGTAAGCTGTGGTGTTCCACAAGGAAGCATACTAGGTCCGCTACTGTTCCTAATTTATGCAAATGACATGTCGTCGGCTTGTGACTGCAACTTGTTCCTGTTTGCTGACGACTCAGCCCTGCTGGTCTCTGACGAGAACAAGTTACAGGTTGAAAAAACCCTCAGCTCAGAACTAGGCAAAATCTGCATATGGCTCGCTGATAACAAACTATCATTACACATGGGCAAAACAGAGTCCATTCTCTTCGGTTCAAATAACAAACTCAGCAAGACCGACGGCTTCTTAGTTACAGTGGGTGACAATATTGTCACAAGGAAAGAAGATATTACCTACCTGGGTTCCATCCTAGAGGCAAATCTTTCCTGTGACAAAATGGCATCCAATGTAATAAAAAAAGTCAACCAACGAACTCGATTCTTGTACCGGATCTCCTCACTGGTAAACAAGAATACCCTGAAGACTCTGGCAGGAGCACTCATTCAAGGGTACTACGACTATGCTTGCACCTCATGGTACCAAAGCACCTCAAAGGCGCTAAAAACAAAATTACAAACATCTCAAAACAAACTGGTCAGACTACTGCTTGACCTTACTTCTAGAACCCACCTCACCCCTGCCCACTTTGACAACCTAGGATGGCTTAGAGTAGATGACAGAGTATAGCAACTTGCAATGGGCCTGGTCTACAAGATACACTACACGACCAAGGTACCCATGTACATGTCAAAATACTTCCCAAAGGTCAGTGAATACCACGATCACAACACCAGAGGGAGCTCCACAAATCATGTTAAACCCAGATTCGGCTCAAACAAGGGACTAAACACGTTTCGCAATTATGCCATATCGATGTGGAACGCCCTACCCAAAGCTGTAAAGGAATGTGAATCACTACCCACTTTCAAAAACACACTCAAAGAACACCTACGGGAGACTGCAATTCGAAATTGGCCCCTGTAAATGTCCTAACACAACCCCCTCCAATGTACAGTAAAAATGACCAAGTATGGTCTTGTCAATATTCCAATGTACAGTTTTGCTTGTACAGTTGTACAGTGTCCCCCACCCACCCCTCCTACCCAACCCCCACCCAACCACCTCCAATGTACAGTACCCCCACCCCCCCCACCTACCCAACCTCCTCCAGTGTACAGTTTCTACGTCAAATGTATATACTCTTTTTTCTGGACTCTTCTCGTATCACAAACCGTACTGTATTTGCAAATCTGGTATGTCATAAATGTATAGATGTAGCAGTACTGTCTATCTGTAAGTCATGTATGTCATATATGTTACGATGAATTGAAAATGGGGGACCCTGATGTAAACAAGACGAAAGTCTTTCTCTGGTCTGCATCCCCTTAACAATTGTATGTATTGAGCTGTACTGTACTGTACCCATTCTGCAATCTGTTAATAAAGTTTTCAATCAATCAATCAAACTGAATCATTTCCCACTGCCCTCTTCACGCTCAGAAGGAAATATCTCATCTCTTCATCGTGGTTAGCAAAACCAAACACCTTAGAAACACATTTCACAAGTCAGAAACTATAGAAATGATCCCTGAAAGTATAGTCTTGACCACTCAATCAGTTAGGACAGGGAGCTGTACACAGGAACATCATCTTCACTTACGGCTGTTTCTGTTCATGATTATAACGCACATATCGATCAGAGGAAGATACAACACAACTTCATAGAATACTATTACACTACTGAATACAGCATAGCATTGTTGTTAAAAAACAGCCTTGCTGTTTGAGAAAGAATTGCTGATCTTAATCATTCAAGAGGTGTAACCAATCAAACAGCAGTCAAAACAACAGGCGCGAGAAATTAAATGGTGTTCATTGATGGATCATATTGGTAAGAATGCTAACAATAACAACGTCAATGATTTCAATGTTTAAATCTGAAAAATATATTCATCATTCTAAAATGTTTCCATTACAGTTGTAGTGATTGTAATTTACCAGACAACCAATGTAAGAGCTAAAAGATATAACCCCACTCCCAAGCCAGTCCCACCTCCATGAAGCATCATAGCTGAAAGCGCTTAATTTTCTAAAGTAAAACTGTCTACCAACCTAATACATCTGTAACATTATCTTCATATGCATCATCAAACATATTTTCATTTCACAAGTTACACATAGCCACTCTGAACATATTTCCTCCCTCAATGAAGCACTAGGAAGCAAAGAACGATCATCAATGACAGAGAGTATATGAACTTAATCATTTCCCACTGCCCTCTTCACGCTCAGAAGGAAATATCGCATCTCTTCATCGTGGTTAGCAAAACCAAACACCTTAGAAACACATTTCACAAGTCAGAAACTATAGAAATGATCCCTGAAAGTATAGTCTTGACCACTCAATCAGTTAGGACAGGGATCTGTACACAGGAACATCATTTTCACTTATGGCTGTTTCTGTTCATGATTATAACGCACATATCGATCAGAGGAAGATACAACACAACTTCATAGAATACTATTACACTACTGAATACAGCATAGCATTGTTGTTAAAAAACAGCCTTGCTGTTTGAGAAAGAATTGCTGATCTTAATCATTCAAGAGGTGTAACCAATCAAACAGCAGTCAAAACAACAGGCGCGAGAAATTAAATGGTGTTCATTGATGGATCATATTGGTAAGAATGCTAACAATAACAAAGTCAATGATTTCAATGTTTAAATCTGAAAAATATATTCATCATTCTAAAATGTTTCCATTACAGTTGTAGTGATTGTAATTGACCAGACAACCAATGTAAGAGCTAAAAGATATAACCCCACTCCCAAGCCAGTCCCACCTCCATGAAGCATCATAGCTGAAAGCGCTTAATTTTCTAAAGTAAAACTGTCTACCAACCTAATACATCTGTAACATTATCTTCATATGCATCATCAAACATATTTTCATTTCACAAGTTAAACATAGCCACTCTGAACATATTTCCTCCCTCAATGAAGCAAAGAACGATCATCAATGACAGTGAGTATATGAACTTAATCATTTCCCACTGCCCTCTTCACACTCAGAAGGAAATATCACATCTCTTCATCGTGGTTAGCAAAACCAAACACCTTAGAAACACATTTCACAAGTCAGAAACTATAGAAATGATCCCTGAAAGTATAGTCTTGACCACTCAATCAGTTAGGACAGGGAGCTGTACACAGGAACATCATCTTCACTTACGGCTGTTTCTGTTCATGATTATAACGCACATATCGATCAGAGGAAGATACAACACAACTTCATAGAATACTATTACACTACTGAATACAGCATAGCATTGTTGTTAAAAAACAGCCTCGCTGTTTGAGAAAGAATTGCTGATCTTAATCATTCAAGAGGTGTAACCAATCAAACAGCAGTCAAAACAACAGGCGCGAGAAATTAAATGGTGTTCATTGATGGATCATATTGGTAAGAATGCTAACAATAACAAAGTCAATGATTTCAATGTTTAAATCTGAAAAATATATTCATCATTCTAAAATGTTTCCATTACAGTTGTAGTGATTGTAATTTACCAGACAACCAATGTAAGAGCTAAAAGATATAACCCCACTCCCAAGCCAGTCCCACCTCCATGAAGCATCATAGCTGAAAGCGCTTAATTTTCTAAAGTAAAACTGTACCAACCTAATACATCTGTAACATTATCTTCATATGCATCATCAAACATATTTTCATTTCACAAGTTACACATAGCCACTCTGAACATATTTCCTCCCTCAATGAAGCAAAGAACGATCATCAATGACAGAGAGTATATGAACTGAATCATTTCCCACTGCCCTCTTCACGCTCAGAAGGAAATATTGCATCTCTTCATCGTGGTTAGCAAAACCAAACACCTTAGAAACACATTTCACAAGTCAGAAACTATAGAAATGATCCCTGAAAGTATAGTCTTGACCACTCAATCAGTTAGGACAGGGAGCTGTACACAGGAACATCATCTTCACTTACGGCTGTTTCTGTTCATGATTATAACGCACATATCGATCAGAGGAAGATACAACACAACTTCATAGAATACTATTACACTACTGAATACAGCATAGCATTGTTGTTAAAAAACAGTCTTGCTGTTTGAGAAAGAATTGCTGATCTTAATCATTCAAGAGGTGTAACCAATCAAACAGCAGTCAAAACAACAGGCGCGAGAAATTAAATGGTGTTCATTGATGGATCATATTGGTAAGAATGCTAACAATAACAAAGTCAATGATTTCAATGTTTAAATCTGAAAAATATATTCATCATTCTAAAATGTTTCCATTACAGTTGTAGTGATTGTAATTTACCAGACAACCAATGTAAGAGCTAAAAGATATAACCCCACTCCCAAGCCAGTCCCACCTCCATGAAGCATCATAGCTGAAAGCGCTTAATTTTCTAAAGTAAAACTGTCTACCAACCTAATACATCTGTAACATTATCTTCATATGCATCATCAAACATATTTTCATTTCACAAGTTACACATAGCCACTCTGAACATATTTCCTCCCTCAATGAAGCACTAGGAAGCAAAGAACGATCATCAATGACAGAGAGTATATGAACTGAATCATTTCCCACTGCCCTCTTCACGATCAGAAGGAAATATCGCATCTCTTCATCGTGGTTAGCAAAACCAAACACCTTAGAAACACATTTCAGAAGTCAGAAACTATAGAAATGATCCCTGAAAGTATAGTCTTGACCACTCAATCAGTTAGGACAGGGAGCTGTACACAGGAACATCATCTTCACTTACGGCTGTTTCTGTTCATGATTATAACGCACATATCGATCAGAGGAAGATACAACACAACTTCATAGAATACTATTACACTACTGAATACAGCATAGCATTGTTGTTAAAAAACAGCCTTGCTGTTTGAGAAAGAATTGCTGATGTTAATCATTCAAGATGTGTAACCAATCAAACAGCAGTCAAAACAACAGGCGCGAGAAATTAAATGGTGTTCATTGATGGATAATATTGGTAAGAATGCTAACAATAACAAAGTCAATGATTTCAATGTTTAAATCTGAAAAATATATTCATCATTCTAAAATGTTTCCATTACAGTTGTAGTGATTGTAATTTACCAGACAACCAATGTAAGAGCTAAAAGATATAACCCCACTCCCAAGCCAGTCCCACCTCCATGAAGCATCATAGCTGAAAGCGCTTAATTTTCTAAAGTAAAACTGTCTACCAACCTAATACATCTGTAACATTATCTTCATATGCATCATCAAACATATTTTCATTTCACAAGTTACACATAGCCACTCTGAACATATTTCCTCCCTCAATGAAGCACTAGGAAGCAAAGAACGATCTTCAATGACAGAGAGTATATGAACTGAATCATTTCCCACTGCCCTCTTCACGCTCAGAAGGAAATATCACATCTCTTCATCGTGGTTAGCAAAACCAAACACCTTAGAAACACATTTCACAAGTCAGAAACTATAGAAATGATCCCTGAAAGTATAGTCTTGACCACTCAATCATTTAGGACAGGGAGCTGTACACAGGAACATCATCTTCACTTACGGCTGTTTCTGTTCATGATTATAACGCACATATCGATCAGAGGAAGATACAACACAACTTCATAGAATACTATTACACTACTGAATACAGCATAGCATTGTTGTTAAAAAACAGCCTTGCTGTTTGAGAAAGAATTGCTGATCTTAATCATTCAAGAGGTGTAACCTATCAAACAGCAGTCAAAACAACAGGCGCGAGAAATTAAATGGTGTTCATTGATGGATCATATTGGTAAGAATGCTAACAATAACAAAGTCAATGATTTCAATGTTTAAATCTGAAAAATATATTCATCATTCTAAAATGTTTCCATTACAGTTGTAGTGATTATAATTTACCAGACAACCAATGTAAGAGCTAAAAGATATAACCCCACTCCCAAGCCAGTCCCACCTCCATGAAGCATCATAGCTGAAAGCGCTTAATTTTCTAAAGTAAAACTGTCTACCAACCTAATACATCTGTAACATTATCTTCATATGCATCATCAAACATATTTTCATTTCACAAGTTACACATAGCCACTCTGAACATATTTCCTCCCTCAATGAAGCACTAGGAAGCAAAGAACGATCATCAATGACAGAGAGTATATGAACTGAATCATTTCCCACTGCCCTCTTCACGCTCAGAAGGAAATATCGCATCTCTTCATCGTGGTTAGCAAAACCAAACACCTTAGAAACACATTTCACAAGTCAGAAACTATAGAAATTATCCCTGAAAGTATAGTCTTGACCACTCAATCAGTTAGGACAGGGAGCTGTACACAGGAACATCATTTTCACTTATGGCTGTTTCTGTTCATGATTATAACGCACATATCGATCAGAGGAAGATACAACACAACTTCATAGAATACTATTACACTACTGAATACAGCATAGCATTGTTGTTAAAAAACAGCCTTGCTGTTTGAGAAAGAATTGCTGATCTTAATCATTCAAGAGGTGTAACCAATCAAACAGCAGTCAAAACAACAGGCGCGAGAAATTAAATGGTGTTCATTGATGGATCATATTGGTAAGAATGCTAACAATAACAAAGTCAATGATTTCAATGTTTAAATCTGAAAAATATATTCATCATTCTAAAATGTTTCCATTACAGTTGTAGTGATTGTAATTTACCAGACAACCAATGTAAGAGCTAAAAGATATAACCCCACTCCCAACCAAGCCAGTCCCACCTCCATGAAGCATCATAGCTGAAAGCGCTTAATTTTCTAAAGTAAAACTGTCTACCAACCTAATACATCTGTAACATTATCTTCTTATGCATCATCAAACATATTTTCATTTCACAAGTTACACATAGCCACTCTGAACATATGTCGTCCCTCAATGAAGCAAAGAACGATCATCAATGACAGAGAGTATATGAACTGAATCATTTCCCACTGCCCTCTTCACGCTCAGAAGGAAATATCACATCTCTTCATCGTGGTTAGCAAAACCAAACACCTTAGAAACACATTTCACAAGTCAGAAACTATAGAAATGATCCCTGAAAGTATAGTCTTGACCACTCAATCAGTTAGGACAGGGAGCTGTACACAGGAACATCATCTTCACTTACGGCTGTTTCTGTTTATGATTATAACGCATATATCGATCAGAGGAAGATACAACACAACTTCATAGAATACTATTACACTACTGAATACAGCATAGCATTGTTGTTAAAAAACAGCCTTGCTGTTTGAGAAAGAATTGCTGATGTTAATCATTCAAGATGTGTAACCAATCAAACAGCAGTCAAAACAACAGGCGCGAGAAATTAAATGGTGTTCATTGATGGATAATATTGGTAAGAATGCTAACAATAACAAAGTCAATGATTTCAATGTTTAAATCTGAAAAATATATTCATCATTCTAAAATGTTTCCATTACAGTTGTAGTGATTGTAATTTACCAGACAACCAATGTAAGAGCTAAAAGATATAACCCCACTCCCAAGCCAGTCCCACCTCCATGAAGCATCATAGCTGAAAGCGCTTAATTTTCTAAAGTAAAACTGTCTACCAACCTAATACATCTGTAACATTATCTTCATATGCATCATCAAACATATTTTCATTTCACAAGTTACACATAGCCACTCTGAACATATTTCCTCCCTCAATGAAGCACTAGGAAGCAAAGAACGATCATCAATGACAGAGAGTATATGAACTGAATCATTTCCCACTGCCCTCTTCACGCTCAGAAGGAAATATCGCATCTCTTCATCGTGGTTAGCAAAACCAAACACCTTAGAAACACATTTCAGAAGTCAGAAACTATAGAAATGATCCCTGAAAGTATAGTCTTGACCACTCAATCAGTTAGGACAGGGAGCTGTACACAGGAACATCATCTTCACTTACGGCTGTTTCTGTTCATGATTATAACGCACATATCGATCAGAGGAAGATACAACACAACTTCATAGAATACTATTACACTACTGAATACAGCATAGCATTGTTGTTAAAAAACAGCCTTGCTGTTTGAGAAAGAATTGCTGATGTTAATCATTCAAGATGTGTAACCAATCAAACAGCAGTCAAAACAACAGGCGCGAGAAATTAAATGGTGTTCATTGATGGATAATATTGGTAAGAATGCTAACAATAACAAAGTCAATGATTTCAATGTTTAAATCTGAAAAATATATTCATCATTCTAAAATGTTTCCATTACAGTTGTAGTGATTGTAATTTACCAGACAACCAATGTAAGAGCTAAAAGATATAACCCCACTCCCAAGCCAGTCCCACCTCCATGAAGCATCATAGCTGAAAGCGCTTAATTTTCTAAAGTAAAACTGTCTACCAACCTAATACATCTGTAACATTATCTTCATATGCATCATCAAACATATTTTCATTTCACAAGTTACACATAGCCACTCTGAACATATTTCCTCCCTCAATGAAGCACTAGGAAGCAAAGAACGATCTTCAATGACAGAGAGTATATGAACTGAATCATTTCCCACTGCCCTCTTCACGCTCAGAAGGAAATATCACATCTCTTCATCGTGGTTAGCAAAACCAAACACCTTAGAAACACATTTCACAAGTCAGAAACTATAGAAATGATCCCTGAAAGTATAGTCTTGACCACTCAATCATTTAGGACAGGGAGCTGTACACAGGAACATCATCTTCACTTACGGCTGTTTCTGTTCATGATTATAACGCACATATCGATCAGAGGAAGATACAACACAACTTCATAGAATACTATTACACTACTGAATACAGCATAGCATTGTTGTTAAAAAACAGCCTTGCTGTTTGAGAAAGAATTGCTGATCTTAATCATTCAAGAGGTGTAACCTATCAAACAGCAGTCAAAACAACAGGCGCGAGAAATTAAATGGTGTTCATTGATGGATCATATTGGTAAGAATGCTAACAATAACAAAGTCAATGATTTCAATGTTTAAATCTGAAAAATATATTCATCATTCTAAAATGTTTCCATTACAGTTGTAGTGATTATAATTTACCAGACAACCAATGTAAGAGCTAAAAGATATAACCCCACTCCCAAGCCAGTCCCACCTCCATGAAGCATCATAGCTGAAAGCGCTTAATTTTCTAAAGTAAAACTGTCTACCAACCTAATACATCTGTAACATTATCTTCATATGCATCATCAAACATATTTTCATTTCACAAGTTACACATAGCCACTCTGAACATATTTCCTCCCTCAATGAAGCACTAGGAAGCAAAGAACGATCATCAATGACAGAGAGTATATGAACTGAATCATTTCCCACTGCCCTCTTCACGCTCAGAAGGAAATATCGCATCTCTTCATCGTGGTTAGCAAAACCAAACACCTTAGAAACACATTTCACAAGTCAGAAACTATAGAAATTATCCCTGAAAGTATAGTCTTGACCACTCAATCAGTTAGGACAGGGAGCTGTACACAGGAACATCATTTTCACTTATGGCTGTTTCTGTTCATGATTATAACGCACATATCGATCAGAGGAAGATACAACACAACTTCATAGAATACTATTACACTACTGAATACAGCATAGCATTGTTGTTAAAAAACAGCCTTGCTGTTTGAGAAAGAATTGCTGATCTTAATCATTCAAGAGGTGTAACCAATCAAACAGCAGTCAAAACAACAGGCGCGAGAAATTAAATGGTGTTCATTGATGGATCATATTGGTAAGAATGCTAACAATAACAAAGTCAATGATTTCAATGTTTAAATCTGAAAAATATATTCATCATTCTAAAATGTTTCCATTACAGTTGTAGTGATTGTAATTTACCAGACAACCAATGTAAGAGCTAAAAGATATAACCCCACTCCCAAGCCAGTCCCACCTCCATGAAGCATCATAGCTGAAAGCGCTTAATTTTCTAAAGTAAAACTGTCTACCAACCTAATACATCTGTAACATTATCTTCATATGCATCATCAAACATATTTTCATTTCACAAGTTACACATAGCCACTCTGAACATATTTCCTCCCTCAATGAAGCAAAGAACGATCATCAATGACAGAGAGTATATGAACTGAATCATTTCCCACTGCCCTCTTCACGCTCAGAAGGAAATATCGCATCTCTTCATCGTGGTTAGCAAAACCAAACACCTTAGAAACACATTTCACAAGTCAGAAACTATAGAAATGATCCCTGAAAGTATAGTCTTGACCACTCAATCAGTTAGGACAGGGAGCTGTACACAGGAACATCATCTTCACTTACGGCTGTTTCTGTTCATGATTATAACGCACATATCGATCAGAGGAAGATACAACACAACTTCATAGAATACTATTACACTACTGAATACAGCATAGCATTGTTGTTAAAAAAACAGCCTTGTTGTTTGAGAAAGAATTGCTGATCTTAATCATTCAAGAGGTGTAACCAATCAAACAGCAGTCAAAACAACAGGCGCGAGAAATTAAATGGTGTTCATTGATGGATCATATTGGTAAGAATGCTAACAATAACAAAGTCAATGATTTCAATGTTTAAATCTGAAAAATATATTCATCATTCTAAAATGTTTCCATTACAGTTGTAGTGATTGTAATTGACCAGACAACCAATGTAAGAGCTAAAAGATATAACCCCACTCCCAAGCCAGTCCCACCTCCATGAAGCATCATAGCTGAAAGCGCTTAATTTTCTAAAGTAAAACTGTCTACCAACCTAATACATATGTACATTATCTTCATATGCATCATCAAACAGTATTTGCATTTCACAAGTTACACATAGCCACTCTGAACATATGTCCTCCCTCAATGAAGCACTAGGAAGCAAAGAACGATCATCAATGACAGAGAGTATATGAACTGAATCATTTCCCACTGCCCTCTTCACGCTCAGAAGGAAATATCACATCTCTTCATCGTGGTTAGCAAAACCAAACACCTTAGAAACACATTTCACAAGTCAGAAACTATAGAAATGATCCCTGAAAGTATAGTCTTGACCACTCAATCAGTTAGGACAGGGAGCTGTACACAGGAACATCATCTTCACTTACGGCTGTTTCTGTTCATGATTATAACGCACATATCGATCAGAGGAAGATACAACACAACTTCATAGAATACTATTACACTACTGAATACAGCATAGCATTGTTGTTAAAAAACAGCCTTGCTGTTTGAGAAATAATTGCTGATCTTAATCATTCAAGAGGTGTAACCAATCAAACAGCAGTCAAAACAACAGGCGCGAGAAATTAAATGGTGTTCATTGATGGATCATATTGGTAAGAATGCTAACAATAACAAAGTCAATGATTTCAATGTTTAAATCTGACAAATATATTCATCATTCTAAAATGTTTCCATTACAGTTGTAGTGATTGTAATTTACCAGACAACCAATGTAAGAGCTAAAAGATATAACCCCACTCCCAAGCCAGTCCCACCTCCATGAAGCATCATAGCTGAAAGCGCTTAATTTTCTAAAGTAAAACTGTCTACCAACCTAATACATCTGTAACATTATCTTCATATGCATCATCAAAAAAAATTTCGTTTCACAAGTTACACATAGCCACTCTGAACATATTTCCTCCCTCAATGAAGCACTAGGAAGCAAAGAACGATCATCAATGACAGTGAGTATATGAACTTAATCATTTCCCACTGCCCTCTTCACGCTCAGAAGGAAATATCGCATCTCTTCATCGTGGTTAGCAAAACCAAACACCTTAGAAACACATTTCACAAGTCAGAAACTATAGAAATGATCCCTGAAAGTATAGTCTTGACCACTCAATCAGTTAGGACAGGGAGCTGTACACAGGAACATCATCTTCACTTACGGCTGTTTCTGTTCATGATTATAACGCACATATCGATCAGAGGAAGATACAACACAACTTCATAGAATACTATTACACTACTGAATACAGCATAGCATTGTTGTTAAAAAACAGCCTTGCTGTTTGAGAAAGAATTGCTGATCTTAATCATTCAAGAGGTGTAACCAATCAAACAGCAGTCAAAACAACAGGAGCGAGAAATTAAATGGTGTTCATTGATGGATCATATTGGTAAGAATGCTAACAATAACAAAGTCAATGATTTCAATGTTTAAATCTGACAAATATATTCATCATTCTAAAATGTTTCCATTACAGTTGTAGTGATTGTAATTTACCAGACAACCAATGTAAGAGCTAAAAGATATAACCCCACTCCCAAGCCAGTCCCACCTCCATGAAGCATCATAGCTGAAAGCGCTTAATTTTCTAAAGTAAAACTGTCTACCAACCTAATACATCTGTAACATTATCTTCATATGCATCATCAAACATATTTTCATTTCACAAGTTAAACATAGCCACTCTGAACATATTTCCTCCCTCAATGAAGCACTAGGAAGCAAAGAACGATCATCAATGACAGTGAGTATATGAACTTAATCATTTCCCACTGCCCTCTTCACGCTCAGAAGGAAATATCGCATCTCTTCATCGTGGTTAGCAAAACCAAACACCTTAGAAACACATTTCACAAGTCAGAAACTATAGAAATGATCCCTGAAAGTATAGTCTTGACCACTCAATCAGTTAGGACAGGGAGCTGTACACAGGAACATCATCTTCACTTACGGCTGTTTCTGTTCATGATTATAACGCACATATCGATCAGAGGAAGATACAACACAACTTCATAGAATACTATTACACTACTGAATACAGCATAGCATTGTTGTTAAAAAACAGCCTTGCTGTTTGAGAAATAATTGCTGATCTTAATCATTCAAGAGGTGTAACCAATCAAACAGCAGTCAAAACAACAGGCGCGAGAAATTAAATGGTGTTCATTGATGGATCATATTGGTAAGAATGCTAACAATAACAAAGTCAATGATTTCAATGTTTAAATCTGACAAATATATTCATCATTCTAAAATGTTTCCATTACAGTTGTAGTGATTGTAATTTACCAGACAACCAATGTAAGAGCTAAAAGATATAACCCCACTCCCAAGCCAGTCCCACCTCCATGAAGCATCATAGCTGAAAGCGCTTAATTTTCTAAAGTAAAACTGTCTACCAAACTAATACATCTGTAACATTATCTTCATATGCATCATCAAACATATTTTCATTTCACAAGTTACACATAGCCACTCTGAACATATTTCCTCCCTCAATGAAGCAAAGAACGATCATCAATGACAGAGAGTATATGAACTGAATCATTTCCCACTGCCCTCTTCACGCTCAGAAGGAAATATCGCATCTCTTCATCGTGGTTAGCAAAACCAAACACCTTAGAAACACATTTCACAAGTCAGAAACTATAGAAATGATCCCTGAAAGTATAGTCTTGACCACTCAATCAGTTAGGACAGGGAGCTGTACACAGGAACATCATCTTCACTTACGGCTGTTTCTGTTCATGATTATAACGCACATATCGATCAGAGGAAGATACAACACAACTTCATAGAATACTATTACACTACTGAATACAGCATAGCATTGTTGTTAAAAAAACAGCCTTGTTGTTTGAGAAAGAATTGCTGATCTTAATCATTCAAGAGGTGTAACCAATCAAACAGCAGTCAAAACAACAGGCGCGAGAAATTAAATGGTGTTCATTGATGGATCATATTGGTAAGAATGCTAACAATAACAAAGTCAATGATTTCAATGTTTAAATCTGAAAAATATATTCATCATTCTAAAATGTTTCCATTACAGTTGTAGTGATTGTAATTGACCAGACAACCAATGTAAGAGCTAAAAGATATAACCCCACTCCCAAGCCAGTCCCACCTCCATGAAGCATCATAGCTGAAAGCGCTTAATTTTCTAAAGTAAAACTGTCTACCAACCTAATACATATGTACATTATCTTCATATGCATCATCAAACAGTATTTGCATTTCACAAGTTACACATAGCCACTCTGAACATATTTCCTCCATCAATGAAGCAAAGAACGATCATCAATGACAGAGAGTATATGAACTGAATCATTTCCCACTGCCCTCTTCACGCTCAGAAGGAAATATCTCATCTCTTCATCATGGTTAGCAAAACCAAACACCTTATAAACACATTTCACAAGTCAGAAACTATAGAAATTATCCCTGAAAGTATAGTCTTGACCACTCAATCAGTTAGGACAGGGAGCTGTACACAGGAACATCATTTTCACTTATGGCTGTTTCTGTTCATGATTATAACGCACATATCGATCAGAGGAAGATACAACACAACTTCATAGAATACTATTACACTACTGAATACAGCATAGCATTGTTGTTAAAAAACAGCCTTGCTGTTTGAGAAAGAATTGCTGATCTTAATCATTCAAGAGGTGTAACCAATCAAACAGCAGTCAAAACAACAGGCGCGAGAAATTAAATGGTGTTCATTGATGGATCATATTGGTAAGAATGCTAACAATAACAAAGTCAATGATTTCAATGTTTAAATCTGAAAAATATATTCATCATTCTAAAATGTTTCCATTACAGTTGTAGTGATTGTAATTTACCAGACAACCAATGTAAGAGCTAAAAGATATAACCCCACTCCCAAGCCAGTCCCACCTCCATGAAGCATCATAGCTGAAAGCGCTTAATTTTCTAAAGTAAAACTGTCTACCAACCTAATACATCTGTAACATTATCTTCATATGCATCATCAAACATATTTTCATTTCACAAGTTACACATAGCCACTCTGAACATATGTCCTCCCTCAATGAAGCACTAGGAAGCAAAGAACGATCATCAATGACAGAGAGTATATGAACTGAATCATTTCCCACTGCCCTCTTCACGCTCAGAAGGAAATATCACATCTCTTCATCGTGGTTAGCAAAACGAAACACCTTAGAAACACATTTCACAAGTCAGAAACTATAGAAATGATCCCTGAAAGTATAGTCTTGACCACTCAATCAGTTAGGACAGGGAGCTGTACACAGGAACATCATCTTCACTTACGGCTGTTTCTGTTCATGATTATAACGCACATATCGATCAGAGGAAGATACAACACAACTTCATAGAATACTATTACACTACTGAATACAGCATAGCATTGTTGTTAAAAAACAGCCTTGCTGTTTGAGAAATAATTGCTGATCTTAATCATTCAAGAGGTGTAACCAATCAAACAGCAGTCAAAACAACAGGCGCGAGAAATTAAATGGTGTTCATTGATGGATCATATTGGTAAGAATGCTAACAATAACAAAGTCAATGATTTCAATGTTTAAATCTGAAAAATATATTCATCATTCTAAAATGTTTCCATTACAGTTGTAGTGATTGTAATTTACCAGACAACCAATGTAAGAGCTAAAAGATATAACCCCACTCCCAAGCCAGTCCCACCTCCATGAAGCATCATAGCTGAAAGCGCTTAATTTTCTAAAGTAAAACTGTCTACCAACCTAATACATCTGTAACATTATCTTCATATGCATCATCAAACATATTTTCATTTCACAAGTTACACATAGCCACTCTGAACATATTTCCTCCCTCAATGAAGCACTAGGAAGCAAAGAACGATCTTCAATGACAGAGAGTATATGAACTGAATCATTTCCCACTGCCCTCTTCACGCTCAGAAGGAAATATCACATCTCTTCATCGTGGTTAGCAAAACCAAACACCTTAGAAACACATTTCACAAGTCAGAAACTATAGAAATGATCCCTGAAAGTATAGTCTTGACCACTCAATCATTTAGGACAGGGAGCTGTACACAGGAACATCATCTTCACTTACGGCTGTTTCTGTTCATGATTATAACGCACATATCGATCAGAGGAAGATACAACACAACTTCATAGAATACTATTACACTACTGAATACAGCATAGCATTGTTGTTAAAAAACAGCCTTGCTGTTTGAGAAAGAATTGCTGATCTTAATCATTCAAGAGGTGTAACCTATCAAACAGCAGTCAAAACAACAGGCGCGAGAAATTAAATGGTGTTCATTGATGGATCATATTGGTAAGAATGCTAACAATAACAAAGTCAATGATTTCAATGTTTAAATCTGAAAAATATATTCATCATTCTAAAATGTTTCCATTACAGTTGTAGTGATTATAATTTACCAGACAACCAATGTAAGAGCTAAAAGATATAACCCCACTCCCAAGCCAGTCCCACCTCCATGAAGCATCATAGCTGAAAGCGCTTAATTTTCTAAAGTAAAACTGTCTACCAACCTAATACATCTGTAACATTATCTTCATATGCATCATCAAACATATTTTCATTTCACAAGTTACACATAGCCACTCTGAACATATTTCCTCCCTCAATGAAGCACTAGGAAGCAAAGAACGATCATCAATGACAGAGAGTATATGAACTGAATCATTTCCCACTGCCCTCTTCACGCTCAGAAGGAAATATCGCATCTCTTCATCGTGGTTAGCAAAACCAAACACCTTAGAAACACATTTCACAAGTCAGAAACTATAGAAATTATCCCTGAAAGTATAGTCTTGACCACTCAATCAGTTAGGACAGGGAGCTGTACACAGGAACATCATTTTCACTTATGGCTGTTTCTGTTCATGATTATAACGCACATATCGATCAGAGGAAGATACAACACAACTTCATAGAATACTATTACACTACTGAATACAGCATAGCATTGTTGTTAAAAAACAGCCTTGCTGTTTGAGAAAGAATTGCTGATCTTAATCATTCAAGAGGTGTAACCAATCAAACAGCAGTCAAAACAACAGGCGCGAGAAATTAAATGGTGTTCATTGATGGATCATATTGGTAAGAATGCTAACAATAACAAAGTCAATGATTTCAATGTTTAAATCTGAAAAATATATTCATCATTCTAAAATGTTTCCATTACAGTTGTAGTGATTGTAATTTACCAGACAACCAATGTAAGAGCTAAAAGATATAACCCCACTCCCAAGCCAGTCCCACCTCCATGAAGCATCATAGCTGAAAGCGCTTAATTTTCTAAAGTAAAACTGTCTACCAACCTAATACATCTGTAACATTATCTTCATATGCATCATCAAACATATTTTCATTTCACAAGTTACACATAGCCACTCTGAACATATTTCCTCCCTCAATGAAGCAAAGAACGATCATCAATGACAGAGAGTATATGAACTGAATCATTTCCCACTGCCCTCTTCACGCTCAGAAGGAAATATCGCATCTCTTCATCGTGGTTAGCAAAACCAAACACCTTAGAAACACATTTCACAAGTCAGAAACTATAGAAATGATCCCTGAAAGTATAGTCTTGACCACTCAATCAGTTAGGACAGGGAGCTGTACACAGGAACATCATCTTCACTTACGGCTGTTTCTGTTCATGATTATAACGCACATATCGATCAGAGGAAGATACAACACAACTTCATAGAATACTATTACACTACTGAATACAGCATAGCATTGTTGTTAAAAAAACAGCCTTGTTGTTTGAGAAAGAATTGCTGATCTTAATCATTCAAGAGGTGTAACCAATCAAACAGCAGTCAAAACAACAGGCGCGAGAAATTAAATGGTGTTCATTGATGGATCATATTGGTAAGAATGCTAACAATAACAAAGTCAATGATTTCAATGTTTAAATCTGAAAAATATATTCATCATTCTAAAATGTTTCCATTACAGTTGTAGTGATTGTAATTGACCAGACAACCAATGTAAGAGCTAAAAGATATAACCCCACTCCCAAGCCAGTCCCACCTCCATGAAGCATCATAGCTGAAAGCGCTTAATTTTCTAAAGTAAAACTGTCTACCAACCTAATACATATGTACATTATCTTCATATGCATCATCAAACAGTATTTGCATTTCACAAGTTACACATAGCCACTCTGAACATATGTCCTCCCTCAATGAAGCACTAGGAAGGAAAGAACGATCATCAATGACAGAGAGTATATGAACTGAATCATTTCCCACTGCCCTCTTCACGCTCAGAAGGAAATATCACATCTCTTCATCGTGGTTAGCAAAACCAAACACCTTAGAAACACATTTCACAAGTCAGAAACTATAGAAATGATCCCTGAAAGTATAGTCTTGACCACTCAATCAGTTAGGACAGGGAGCTGTACACAGGAACATCATCTTCACTTACGGCTGTTTCTGTTCATGATTATAACGCACATATCGATCAGAGGAAGATACAACACAACTTCATAGAATACTATTACACTACTGAATACAGCATAGCATTGTTGTTAAAAAACAGCCTTGCTGTTTGAGAAATAATTGCTGATCTTAATCATTCAAGAGGTGTAACCAATCAAACAGCAGTCAAAACAACAGGCGCGAGAAATTAAATGGTGTTCATTGATGGATCATATTGGTAAGAATGCTAACAATAACAAAGTCAATGATTTCAATGTTTAAATCTGACAAATATATTCATCATTCTAAAATGTTTCCATTACAGTTGTAGTGATTGTAATTTACCAGACAACCAATGTAAGAGCTAAAAGATATAACCCCACTCCCAAGCCAGTCCCACCTCCATGAAGCATCATAGCTGAAAGCGCTTAATTTTCTAAAGTAAAACTGTCTACCAACCTAATACATCTGTAACATTATCTTCATATGCATCATCAAAAAAAATTTCGTTTCACAAGTTACACATAGCCACTCTGAACATATTTCCTCCCTCAATGAAGCACTAGGAAGCAAAGAACGATCATCAATGACAGTGAGTATATGAACTTAATCATTTCCCACTGCCCTCTTCACGCTCAGAAGGAAATATCGCATCTCTTCATCGTGGTTAGCAAAACCAAACACCTTAGAAACACATTTCACAAGTCAGAAACTATAGAAATGATCCCTGAAAGTATAGTCTTGACCACTCAATCAGTTAGGACAGGGAGCTGTACACAGGAACATCATCTTCACTTACGGCTGTTTCTGTTCATGATTATAACGCACATATCGATCAGAGGAAGATACAACACAACTTCATAGAATACTATTACACTACTGAATACAGCATAGCATTGTTGTTAAAAAACAGCCTTGCTGTTTGAGAAAGAATTGCTGATCTTAATCATTCAAGAGGTGTAACCAATCAAACAGCAGTCAAAACAACAGGAGCGAGAAATTAAATGGTGTTCATTGATGGATCATATTGGTAAGAATGCTAACAATAACAAAGTCAATGATTTCAATGTTTAAATCTGACAAATATATTCATCATTCTAAAATGTTTCCATTACAGTTGTAGTGATTGTAATTTACCAGACAACCAATGTAAGAGCTAAAAGATATAACCCCACTCCCAAGCCAGTCCCACCTCCATGAAGCATCATAGCTGAAAGCGCTTAATTTTCTAAAGTAAAACTGTCTACCAACCTAATACATCTGTAACATTATCTTCATATGCATCATCAAACATATTTTCATTTCACAAGTTAAACATAGCCACTCTGAACATATTTCCTCCCTCAATGAAGCACTAGGAAGCAAAGAACGATCATCAATGACAGTGAGTATATGAACTTAATCATTTCCCACTGCCCTCTTCACGCTCAGAAGGAAATATCGCATCTCTTCATCGTGGTTAGCAAAACCAAACACCTTAGAAACACATTTCACAAGTCAGAAACTATAGAAATGATCCCTGAAAGTATAGTCTTGACCACTCAATCAGTTAGGACAGGGAGCTGTACACAGGAACATCATCTTCACTTACGGCTGTTTCTGTTCATGATTATAACGCACATATCGATCAGAGGAAGATACAACACAACTTCATAGAATACTATTACACTACTGAATACAGCATAGCATTGTTGTTAAAAAACAGCCTTGCTGTTTGAGAAATAATTGCTGATCTTAATCATTCAAGAGGTGTAACCAATCAAACAGCAGTCAAAACAACAGGCGCGAGAAATTAAATGGTGTTCATTGATGGATCATATTGGTAAGAATGCTAACAATAACAAAGTCAATGATTTCAATGTTTAAATCTGACAAATATATTCATCATTCTAAAATGTTTCCATTACAGTTGTAGTGATTGTAATTTACCAGACAACCAATGTAAGAGCTAAAAGATATAACCCCACTCCCAAGCCAGTCCCACCTCCATGAAGCATCATAGCTGAAAGCGCTTAATTTTCTAAAGTAAAACTGTCTACCAACCTAATACATCTGTAACATTATCTTCATATGCATCATCAAACATATTTTCATTTCACAAGTTACACATAGCCACTCTGAACATATTTCCTCCCTCAATGAAGCAAAGAACGATCATCAATGACAGAGAGTATATGAACTGAATCATTTCCCACTGCCCTCTTCACGCTCAGAAGGAAATATCGCATCTCTTCATCGTGGTTAGCAAAACCAAACACCTTAGAAACACATTTCACAAGTCAGAAACTATAGAAATGATCCCTGAAAGTATAGTCTTGACCACTCAATCAGTTAGGACAGGGAGCTGTACACAGGAACATCATCTTCACTTACGGCTGTTTCTGTTCATGATTATAACGCACATATCGATCAGAGGAAGATACAACACAACTTCATAGAATACTATTACACTACTGAATACAGCATAGCATTGTTGTTAAAAAAACAGCCTTGTTGTTTGAGAAAGAATTGCTGATCTTAATCATTCAAGAGGTGTAACCAATCAAACAGCAGTCAAAACAACAGGCGCGAGAAATTAAATGGTGTTCATTGATGGATCATATTGGTAAGAATGCTAACAATAACAAAGTCAATGATTTCAATGTTTAAATCTGAAAAATATATTCATCATTCTAAAATGTTTCCATTACAGTTGTAGTGATTGTAATTGACCAGACAACCAATGTAAGAGCTAAAAGATATAACCCCACTCCCAAGCCAGTCCCACCTCCATGAAGCATCATAGCTGAAAGCGCTTAATTTTCTAAAGTAAAACTGTCTACCAACCTAATACATATGTACATTATCTTCATATGCATCATCAAACAGTATTTGCATTTCACAAGTTACACATAGCCACTCTGAACATATTTCCTCCATCAATGAAGCAAAGAACGATCATCAATGACAGAGAGTATATGAACTGAATCATTTCCCACTGCCCTCTTCACGCTCAGAAGGAAATATCTCATCTCTTCATCATGGTTAGCAAAACCAAACACCTTATAAACACATTTCACAAGTCAGAAACTATAGAAATTATCCCTGAAAGTATAGTCTTGACCACTCAATCAGTTAGGACAGGGAGCTGTACACAGGAACATCATTTTCACTTATGGCTGTTTCTGTTCATGATTATAACGCACATATCGATCAGAGGAAGATACAACACAACTTCATAGAATACTATTACACTACTGAATACAGCATAGCATTGTTGTTAAAAAACAGCCTTGCTGTTTGAGAAAGAATTGCTGATCTTAATCATTCAAGAGGTGTAACCAATCAAACAGCAGTCAAAACAACAGGCGCGAGAAATTAAATGGTGTTCATTGATGGATCATATTGGTAAGAATGCTAACAATAACAAAGTCAATGATTTCAATGTTTAAATCTGAAAAATATATTCATCATTCTAAAATGTTTCCATTACAGTTGTAGTGATTGTAATTTACCAGACAACCAATGTAAGAGCTAAAAGATATAACCCCACTCCCAAGCCAGTCCCACCTCCATGAAGCATCATAGCTGAAAGCGCTTAATTTTCTAAAGTAAAACTGTCTACCAACCTAATACATCTGTAACATTATCTTCATATGCATCATCAAACATATTTTCATTTCACAAGTTACACATAGCCACTCTGAACATATGTCCTCCCTCAATGAAGCACTAGGAAGCAAAGAACGATCATCAATGACAGAGAGTATATGAACTGAATCATTTCCCACTGCCCTCTTCACGCTCAGAAGGAAATATCACATCTCTTCATCGTGGTTAGCAAAACCAAACACCTTAGAAACACATTTCACAAGTCAGAAACTATAGAAATGATCCCTGAAAGTATAGTCTTGACCACTCAATCAGTTAGGACAGGGAGCTGTACACAGGAACATCATCTTCACTTACGGCTGTTTCTGTTCATGATTATAACGCACATATCGATCAGAGGAAGATACAACACAACTTCATAGAATACTATTACACTACTGAATACAGCATAGCATTGTTGTTAAAAAACAGCCTTGCTGTTTGAGAAATAATTGCTGATCTTAATCATTCAAGAGGTGTAACCAATCAAACAGCAGTCAAAACAACAGGCGCGAGAAATTAAATGGTGTTCATTGATGGATCATATTGGTAAGAATGCTAACAATAACAAAGTCAATGATTTCAATGTTTAAATCTGACAAATATATTCATCATTCTAAAATGTTTCCATTACAGTTGTAGTGATTGTAATTTACCAGACAACCAATGTAAGAGCTAAAAGATATAACCCCACTCCCAAGCCAGTCCCACCTCCATGAAGCATCATAGCTGAAAGCGCTTAATTTTCTAAAGTAAAACTGTCTACCAACCTAATACATCTGTAACATTATCTTCATATGCATCATCAAAAAAAAATTCGTTTCACAAGTTACACATAGCCACTCTGAACATATTTCCTCCCTCAATGAAGCACTAGGAAGCAAAGAACGATCATCAATGACAGTGAGTATATGAACTTAATCATTTCCCACTGCCCTCTTCACGCTCAGAAGGAAATATCGCATCTCTTCATCGTGGTTAGCAAAACCAAACACCTTAGAAACACATTTCACAAGTCAGAAACTATAGAAATGATCCCTGAAAGTATAGTCTTGACCACTCAATCAGTTAGGACAGGGAGCTGTACACAGGAACATCATCTTCACTTACGGCTGTTTCTGTTCATGATTATAACGCACATATCGATCAGAGGAAGATACAACACAACTTCATAGAATACTATTACACTACTGAATACAGCATAGCATTGTTGTTAAAAAACAGCCTTGCTGTTTGAGAAATAATTGCTGATCTTAATCATTCAAGAGGTGTAACCAATCAAACAGCAGTCAAAACAACAGGCGCGAGAAATTAAATGGTGTTCATTGATGGATCATATTGGTAAGAATGCTAACAATAACAAAGTCAAGTTCAAGTTCAAGTTCAAGTTCTTTAATAGTTGTCATACAGAAGTACAGAATACTTTCATACAAAATGCTTCTTACTGTTACGCTCCAGAGACTGTGCTAGACAAGATAGTATCAAATAACATAATAACATAATATAGCATGAATTTAGAAGAAGAAAATGAGGTCACAGTTGTTCGGTATAGACATATGTACAATGTTCTGAGTTACCATATAATATACAATACACAACTATGCAGTGTACTAATGTACAGTACTATCTAGTGCAAAGCAGAAATGGGATGAGGTACAATTTTAGGTACAATTTACAGTAAGGTGTACGAGTTGTAGTGCAATCCTTCATCCATAAATATAAAGTGTGGGGAGTGGGTGCTACAGTGTGTTTGTTTAAAGTGGGTGTGTGCTATAAAGTGTGTGTAGTGGGTGCTACAGTGTGTTTGTTTAAAGTGAGTGTGTGCGTGTGGATGTGTGTGCTATGTGTGTTTGGTGGTTGTTGTTGTGTAGTGTTCATTCATTGTTCGTTTAGCAGCCTGATGGCCTGGGGATAGAAGCTACTTCTGAGTCTTTCTGTGCTCGCCTTGAGACTCCTGTATCGCTTGCCTGACGGCAGCAGTTCAAAGAGGCAGTTGTTCGGGTGGCTCGAGTCCTTAATAATTCTCTTAGCCTTCCCCTTGCAACGCTTGTAGTAAATGTTCTGGAGGGTGGGGAGCCCCCCTCCGATTGTGCGTTCGGCTGAACGTGTCACTCTTTGTAGTCTGCTTTGGTCTTTTGCAGTGCTATTCCCAAACCAGGAGGTGATGTTGCCGGTCAAGATGCTCTCTATTGTACATGAGTAGAAGTTCTTAAGGATCTTCTGGCTGACTTGGAACTTCCTTAGGCGCCTGAGGAAGTAGAGGCGTTGTCGTGCCTTCTTCACCACACTGTTAATGTGTATGGTCCATTTCAAGTCCTCGGATATTTGGGCTCCGAGGTACTTGAAGCTGTTGACTCTCTCAACCGGTGCCCCGTCGATGCTGAGGGGGCTGTAGTCCTTGACCCCCGACCTCCTGAAGTCCACAATCATCTCCTTTGTTTTGCTGACGTTCAGGGAGAGGCTGTTTTCCTGGCACCATCCCGCCAGGACCTTGACCTCTTCCAGGTAGGCCCTCTCGTCGTTGGCAGAGATCAGGCCCACCACCACTGTGTCGTCAGCAAATTTGACGATTGTATTGCTACTCCGCTGAGCCACACAGTCGTGTGTGTACAGGGAGTAGAGGAGGGGACTCAGAACACAGCCCTGGGGGGCCCCTATGTTGAGGGTGATGGATGAGGAGGTGCAGTTGCCTGCTCTCACCACCTGGGGTCTGCCAGTCAGGAAGTCCAAGACCCACTGGCAGAGGTCATAGCCCAAGCCCAGGTCCCTGAGCTTGGCTATGAGTATGGAGGGGACTATGGTATTGAATGCCGAGCTGTAGTCGATGAATAGCATTCTCACATAGTTCCCCTGCCTCTTGTCCAGGTGTGATGCTGCTGTGTGCAGCACATGGGATATGGCGTCCTCCGTGGACCTGTTGGGGCGGTATGCAAATTGCAGGGGGTCCATGTTGATGGGGAGGGAGGAGCAGATGTAGCCCTTTACTAGCTTCTCAAAGCACTTCATGGCTATGGAGGTGAGAGCTACAGGGCGGTAGTCGTTGAGGCAAGCAGGCTTGGATTTTTTGGGTACAGGGATAATAGTGGACTTCTTCAGGCAGGTGGGGATGACAGCCTGTTCTAAGGACAGGTTAAATATGTCAGTGAATACTGGGGCCAGTTGGTCGGCACAGACTTTTAGGACGCGGCCGGGGATGCCGTCCGGACCTGCTGCCTTCCTGATATTCACTTTTTTAAAGGTCCGCCTCACCTCATGCTCTGTTACCCTGAACACTGCGCCTCCATCAGCAGCCGACCCCCCCCCCCCCATTGCCGAGGCTTGTGAGCTGGTGTTGTTATTACCAGCATCAAACCTCGCATAGAAGGTATTGAGGTCGTTTGCTAAGGAGATGTCACTGTTCAGTTTGAGGGAGGCGCCTTTGTAGTCTGTCATCGTTTTGAGCCCCTGCCACATAGCTCTAGAGTCAGCTTGTTCAAACTGGAGTTCAATTTTATCCCTGTAGCGTCGTTTGGCCTCTGTCACTGTCCTCCTTACGTTGTGTTGCGCCACCTTGTGGTCGTTCATGTTGCCTGCCACTAGGCCGTCATTGTATGCTTTGGTGCGCTCTCTCAGAGCTTCACGGACGGATTTGTCTACCCAGGGTTTTTGATTTGGGTAAACTTTCATTTTGGTAGTGGGGATTGTTTCTTTCACCCTAGTACAGACATAGTCCAGCACTGTCTCCGTGTAGGCATTAATGTTATCTGTGTCGCGGAATACAATCCAGTCTGTGTTGTGAAACACTGACACTAGTGTATCCTCTGACGTCACATCCCATTTCTGCACCTCTCGCGAGACTACGGGAGTACTTTTAATTCTTTGTCTGTACTTTGGTGTAAGGAAAATGGATGCGTGATCTGACTTGCCAAAGCCACTATCAGAATGAGCCTTGTAGCCACCTTTAAATTGCGTGTAACAGTGATCTAGGATGTTACCGCCTCTGGTGTTGCAAGTCACATGCTGGTAGAAATCAGGCAATACCTTTCTCAGATTGGCGCTATTGAAATCTCCCAGTACCAAAATGGCGGCGTTAACGTTCGTCGCTTGTATATTGTTTACCTCGTCGTGGAGTCTGGAGAGCGCGGCGTTGTTGTTGGCTTGCGGTGGAATATACACTCCGACCAGGATGATCGCCGTTAACTCCCTCGGGAGGAAGAAAGGACGACACTTGATGGTTATATATTCCAGTTCTGGGGAGCAGTGATTGGATAGTTCCTTCACATTCGTTGGATCACTCCAATTTTTGTTAAACATGAAGGCAATACCTCCACCACGTTGTTTACCGGACTCTGATTGTGTCCGATCCTTCCTATGGATAAAGAAATGATCCGCTGGTTGAATCGCGTGATCTGGAACCTCCGGCGTGAGCCACGTTTCGGTGAAGCAGAGAACGTTGCAGTCCCTAACGTCTCTTTGATATTGAATCCTTGCTCGGATGTCATCCAGTTTATTGTCTATTGATTGTACATTGGCTAGCAATATACTGGGAAGTGGTGTACGGTGTCGTCTGGATCTCAGCCTGTTACGGATCCCAGCTCTCTTCCCTCGCCGCCTGGTGATTCCTTTGTTCCTGGGATCAGGATCTGGTCCCATTGTTTTGAGAATCTCCAAAGGCCATTGCTGCGGTTCGGAAAGCTGATTCAGGGAGTAATCCAATCGGTAAGTTTTTCTTAATCCAATGTCAATGATTGACTGACGGTCATACACATATAATGCACCCACAGTTGGTGCAAATAAAACTCCTAATACTATAAAAATTAACAAAATAAAGCACAGTCTCGTCGGAGCGATCAGAGAGGCAGCCATCAGAGCAGCGCCAGGATCACAAGTCAATGATTTCAATGTTTAAATCTGACAAATATATTCATCATTCTAAAATGTTTCCATTACAGTTGTAGTGATTGTAATTTACCAGACAACCAATGTAAGAGCTAAAAGATATAACCCCACTCCCAAGCCAGTCCCACCTCCATGAAGCATCATAGCTGAAAGCGCTTAATTTTCTAAAGTAAAGCTGTCTACCAACCTAATACATCTGTAACATTATCTTCATATGCATCATCAAACATTTTTTCGTTTCACAAGTTACACATAGCCACTCTGAACATATTTCCTCCCTCAATGAAGCACTAGGAAGCAAAGAACGATCATCAATGACAGAGAGTATATGAACTGAATCATTTCCCACTGCCCTCTTCACGCTCAGAAGGAAATATCGCATCTCTTCATCGTGGTTAGCAAAACCAAACACCTTAGAAACACATTTCACAAGTCAGAAACTATAGAAATGATCCCTGAAAGTATAGTCTTGACCACTCAATCAGTTAGGACAGGGAGCTGTACACAGGAACATCATTTTCACTTATGGCTGTTTCTGTTCATGATTATAACGCACATATCGATCAGAGGAAGATACAACACAACTTCATAGAATACTATTACACTACTGAATACAGCATAGCATTGTTGTTAAAAAACAGCCTTGCTGTTTGAGAAAGAATTGCTGATCTTAATCATTCAAGAGGTGTAACCAATCAAACAGCAGTCAAAACAACAGGCGCGAGAAATTAAATGGTGTTCATTGATGGATCATATTGGTAAGAATGCTAACAATAACAAAGTCAATGATTTCAATGTTTAAATCTGAAAAATATATTCATCATTCTAAAATGTTTCCATTACAGTTGTAGTGATTGTAATTTACCAGACAACCAATGTAAGAGCTAAAAGATATAACCCCACTCCCAAGCCAGTCCCACCTCCATGAAGCATCATAGCTGAAAGCGCTTAATTTTCTAAAGTAAAACTGTCTACCAACCTAATACATCTGTAACATTATCTTCATATGCATCATCAAACATATTTTCATTTCACAAGTTACACATAGCCACTCTGAACATATTTCCTCCCTCAATGAAGCACTAGGAAGCAAAGAACGATCATCAATGACAGAGAGTATATGAACTGAATCATTTCCCACTGCCCTCTTCACGCTCAGAAGGAAATATCGCATCTCTTCATCGTGGTTAGCAAAACCAAACACCTTAGAAACACATTTCACAAGTCAGAAACTATAGAAATGATCCCTGAAAGTATAGTCTTGACCACTCAATCAGTTAGGACAGGGAGCTGTACACAGGAACATCATCTTCACTTACGGCTGTTTCTGTTCATGATTATAACGCACATATCGATCAGAGGAAGATACAACACAACTTCATAGAATACTATTACACTACTGAATACAGCATAGCATTGTTGTTAAAAAACAGCCTTGCTGTTTGAGAAAGAATTGCTGATCTTAATCATTCAAGAGGTGTAACCAATCAAACAGCAGTCAAAACAACAGGCGCGAGAAATTAAATGGTGTTCATTGATGGATCATATTGGTAAGAATGCTAACAATAACAAAGTCAATGATTTCAATGTTTAAATCTGACAAATATATTCATCATTCTAAAATGTTTCCATTACAGTTGTAGTGATTGTAATTTACCAGACAACCAATGTAAGAGCTAAAAGATATAACCCCACTCCCAAGCCAGTCCCACCTCCATGAAGCATCATAGCTGAAAGCGCTTAATTTTCTAAAGTAAAACTGTCTACCAACCTAATACATCTGTAACATTATCTTCATATGCATCATCAAACATATTTTCGTTTCACAAGTTACACATAGCCACTCTGAACATATTTCCTCCCTCAATGAAGCAAAGAACGATCATCAATGACAGAGAGTATATGAACTGAATCATTTCCCACTGCCCTCTTCACGCTCAGAAGGAAATATCGCATCTCTTCATCGTGGTTAGCAAAACCAAACACCTTAGAAACACATTTCACAAGTCAGAAACTATAGAAATGATCCCTGAAAGTATAGTCTTGACCACTCAATCAGTTAGGACAGGGAGCTGTACACAGGAACATCATCTTCACTTACGGCTGTTTCTGTTCATGATTATAACGCACATATCGATCAGAGGAAGATACAACACAACTTCATAGAATACTATTACACTACTGAATACAGCATAGCATTGTTGTTAAAAAACAGCCTTGCTGTTTGAGAAAGAATTGCTGATCTTAATCATTCAAGAGGTGTAACCAATCAAACAGCAGTCAAAACAACAGGCGCGAGAAATTAAATGGTGTTCATTGATGGATCATATTGGTAAGAATGCTAACAATAACAAAGTCAATGATTTCAATGTTTAAATCTGACAAATATATTCATCATTCTAAAATGTTTCCATTACAGTTGTAGTGATTGTAATTTACCAGACAACCAATGTAAGAGCTAAAAGATATAACCCCACTCCCAAGCCAGTCCCACCTCCATGAAGCATCATAGCTGAAAGCGCTTAATTTTCTAAAGTAAAACTGTCTACCAACCTAATACATCTGTAACATTATCTTCATATGCATCATCAAACATATTTTCATTTCACAAGTTACACATAGCCACTCTGAACATATTTCCTCCCTCAATGAAGCAAAGAACGATCATCAATGACAGTGAGTATATGAACTTAATCATTTCCCACTGCCCTCTTCACGCTCAGAAGGAAATATCGCATCTCTTCATCGTGGTTAGCAAAACCAAACACCTTAGAAACACATTTCACAAGTCAGAAACTATAGAAATGATCCCTGAAAGTATAGTCTTGACCACTCAATCAGTTAGGACAGGGAGCTGTACACAGGAACATCATCTTCACTTACGGCTGTTTCTGTTCATGATTATAACGCACATATCGATCAGAGGAAGATACAACACAACTTCATAGAATACTATTACACTACTGAATACAGCATAGCATTGTTGTTAAAAAACAGCCTTGCTGTTTGAGAAATAATTGCTGATCTTAATCATTCAAGAGGTGTAACCAATCAAACAGCAGTCAAAACAACAGGCGCGAGAAATTAAATGGTGTTCATTGATGGATCATATTGGTAAGAATGCTAACAATAACAAAGTCAATGATTTCAATGTTTAAATCTGACAAATATATTCATCATTCTAAAATGTTTCCATTACAGTTGTAGTGATTGTAATTTACCAGACAACCAATGTAAGAGCTAAAAGATATAACCCCACTCCCAAGCCAGTCCCACCTCCATGAAGCATCATAGCTGAAAGCGCTTAATTTTCTAAAGTAAAACTGTCTACCAACCTAATACATCTGTAACATTATCTTCATATGCATCATCAAACATATTTTCATTTCACAAGTTAAACATAGCCACTCTGAACATATTTCCTCCCTCAATGAAGCACTAGGAAGCAAAGAACGATCATCAATGACAGTGAGTATATGAACTTAATCATTTCCCACTGCCCTCTTCACGCTCAGAAGGAAATATCGCATCTCTTCATCGTGGTTAGCAAAACCAAACACCTTAGAAACACATTTCACAAGTCAGAAACTATAGAAATGATCCCTGAAAGTATAGTCTTGACCACTCAATCAGTTAGGACAGGGAGCTGTACACAGGAACATCATCTTCACTTACGGCTGTTTCTGTTCATGATTATAACGCACATATCGATCAGAGGAAGATACAACACAACTTCATAGAATACTATTACACTACTGAATACAGCATAGCATTGTTGTTAAAAAACAGCCTTGCTGTTTGAGAAAGAATTGCTGATCTTAATCATTCAAGAGGTGTAACCAATCAAACAGCAGTCAAAACAACAGGCGCGAGAAATTAAATGGTGTTCATTGATGGATCATATTGGTAAGAATGCTAACAATAATAAAGTCAATGATTTCAATGTTTAAATCTGACAAATATATTCATCATTCTAAAATGTTTCCATTACAGTTGTAGTGATTGTAATTTACCAGACAACCAATGTAAGAGCTAAAAGATATAACCCCACTCCCAAGCCAGTCCCACCTCCATGAAGCATCATAGCTGAAAGCGCTTAATTTTCTAAAGTAAAACTGTCTACCAACCTAATACATCTGTAACATTATCTTCATATGCATCATCAAACATATTTTCATTTCACAAGTTACACATAGCCACTCTGAACATATTTCCTCCCTCAATGAAGCAAAGAACGATCATCAATGACAGTGAGTATATGAACTTAATCATTTCCCACTGCCCTCTTCACGCTCAGAAGGAAATATCGCATCTCTTCATCGTGGTTAGCAAAACCAAACACCTTAGAAACACATTTCACAAGTCAGAAACTATAGAAATGATCCCTGAAAGTATAGTCTTGACCACTCAATCAGTTAGGACAGGGAGCTGTACACAGGAACATCATCTTCACTTACGGCTGTTTCTGTTCATGATTATAACGCACATATCGATCAGAGGAAGATACAACACAACTTCATAGAATACTATTACACTACTGAATACAGCATAGCATTGTTGTTAAAAAACAGCCTTGCTGTTTGAGAAATAATTGCTGATCTTAATCATTCAAGAGGTGTAACCAATCAAACAGCAGTCAAAACAACAGGCGCGAGAAATTAAATGGTGTTCATTGATGGATCATATTGGTAAGAATGCTAACAATAACAAAGTCAATGATTTCAATGTTTAAATCTGACAAATATATTCATCATTCTAAAATGTTTCCATTACAGTTGTAGTGATTGTAATTTACCAGACAACCAATGTAAGAGCTAAAAGATATAACCCCACTCCCAAGCCAGTCCCACCTCCATGAAGCATCATAGCTGAAAGCGCTTAATTTTCTAAAGTAAAACTGTCTACCAACCTAATACATCTGTAACATTATCTTCATATGCATCATCAAACATATTTTCATTTCACAAGTTAAACATAGCCACTCTGAACATATTTCCTCCCTCAATGAAGCACTAGGAAGCAAAGAACGATCATCAATGACAGTGAGTATATGAACTTAATCATTTCCCACTGCCCTCTTCACGCTCAGAAGGAAATATCGCATCTCTTCATCGTGGTTAGCAAAACCAAACACCTTAGAAACACATTTCACAAGTCAGAAACTATAGAAATGATCCCTGAAAGTATAGTCTTGACCACTCAATCAGTTAGGACAGGGAGCTGTACACAGGAACATCATCTTCACTTACGGCTGTTTCTGTTCATGATTATAATGCACATATCGATCAGAGGAAGATACAACACAACTTCATAGAATACTATTACACTACTGAATACAGCATAGCATTGTTGTTAAAAAACAGCCTTGCTGTTTGAGAAAGAATTGCTGATCTTAATCATTCAAGAGGTGTAACCAATCAAACAGCAGTCAAAACAACAGGCGCGAGAAATTAAATGGTGTTCATTGATGGATCATATTGGTAAGAATGCTAACAATAACAAAGTCAATGATTTCAATGTTTAAATCTGACAAATATATTCATCATTCTAAAATGTTTCCATTACAGTTGTAGTGATTGTAATTTACCAGACAACCAATGTAAGAGCTAAAAGATATAACCCCACTCCCAAGCCAGTCCCACCTCCATGAAGCATCATAGCTGAAAGCGCTTAATTTTCTAAAGTAAAACTGTCTACCAACCTAATACATCTGTAACATTATCTTCATATGCATCATCAAACATATTTTCATTTGACAAGTTACACATAGCCACTCTGAACATATTTCCTCCCTCAATGAAGCAAAGAACGATCATCAATGACAGAGAGTATATGAACTGAATCATTTCCCACTGCCCTCTTCACGCTCAGAAGGAAATATCTCATCTCTTCATCGTGGTTAGCAAAACCAAACACCTTAGAAACACATTTCACAAGTCAGAAACTATAGAAATGATCCCTGAAAGTATAGTCTTGACCACTCAATCAGTTAGGACAGGGAGCTGTACACAGGAACATCATTTTCACTTATGGCTGTTTCTGTTCATGATTATAACGCACATATCGATCAGAGGAAGATACAACACAACTTCATAGAATACTATTACACTACTGAATACAGCATAGCATTGTTGTTAAAAAACAGCCTTGCTGTTTGAGAAAGAATTGCTGATCTTAATCATTCAAGAGGTGTAACCAATCAAACAGCAGTCAAAACAACAGGCGCGAGAAATTAAATGGTGTTCATTGATGGATCATATTGGTAAGAATGCTAACAATAACAAAGTCAATGATTTCAATGTTTAAATCTGAAAAATATATTCATCATTCTAAAATGTTTCCATTACAGTTGTAGTGATTGTAATTTACCAGACAACCAATGTAAGAGCTAAAAGATATAACCCCACTCCCAAGCCAGTCCCACCTCCATGAAGCATCATAGCTGAAAGCGCTTAATTTTCTAAAGTAAAACTGTCTACCAACCTAATACATCTGTAACATTATCTTCATATGCATCATCAAACATATTTTCATTTCACAAGTTAAACATAGCCACTCTGAACATATTTCCTCCCTCAATGAAGCACTAGGAAGCAAAGAACGATCATCAATGACAGTGAGTATATGAACTTAATCATTTCCCACTGCCCTCTTCACGCTCAGAAGGAAATATCGCATCTCTTCATCGTGGTTAGCAAAACCAAACACCTTAGAAACACATTTCACAAGTCAGAAACTATAGAAATGATCCCTGAAAGTATAGTCTTGACCACTCAATCAGTTAGGACAGGGAGCTGTACACAGGAACATCATCTTCACTTACGGCTGTTTCTGTTCATGATTATAATGCACATATCGATCAGAGGAAGATACAACACAACTTCATAGAATACTATTACACTACTGAATACAGCATAGCATTGTTGTTAAAAAACAGCCTTGCTGTTTGAGAAAGAATTGCTGATCTTAATCATTCAAGAGGTGTAACCAATCAAACAGCAGTCAAAACAACAGGCGCGAGAAATTAAATGGTGTTCATTGATGGATCATATTGGTAAGAATGCTAACAATAACAAAGTCAATGATTTCAATGTTTAAATCTGACAAATATATTCATCATTCTAAAATGTTTCCATTACAGTTGTAGTGATTGTAATTTACCAGACAACCAATGTAAGAGCTAAAAGATATAACCCCACTCCCAAGCCAGTCCCACCTCCATGAAGCATCATAGCTGAAAGCGCTTAATTTTCTAAAGTAAAACTGTCTACCAACCTAATACATCTGTAACATTATCTTCATATGCATCATCAAACATATTTTCATTTGACAAGTTACACATAGCCACTCTGAACATATTTCCTCCCTCAATGAAGCAAAGAACGATCATCAATGACAGAGAGTATATGAACTGAATCATTTCCCACTGCCCTCTTCACGCTCAGAAGGAAATATCTCATCTCTTCATCGTGGTTAGCAAAACCAAACACCTTAGAAACACATTTCACAAGTCAGAAACTATAGAAATGATCCCTGAAAGTATAGTCTTGACCACTCAATCAGTTAGGACAGGGAGCTGTACACAGGAACATCATTTTCACTTATGGCTGTTTCTGTTCATGATTATAACGCACATATCGATCAGAGGAAGATACAACACAACTTCATAGAATACTATTACACTACTGAATACAGCATAGCATTGTTGTTAAAAAACAGCCTTGCTGTTTGAGAAAGAATTGCTGATCTTAATCATTCAAGAGGTGTAACCAATCAAACAGCAGTCAAAACAACAGGCGCGAGAAATTAAATGGTGTTCATTGATGGATCATATTGGTAAGAATGCTAACAATAACAAAGTCAATGATTTCAATGTTTAAATCTGAAAAATATATTCATCATTCTAAAATGTTTCCATTACAGTTGTAGTGATTGTAATTTACCAGACAACCAATGTAAGAGCTAAAAGATATAACCCCACTCCCAAGCCAGTCCCACCTCCATGAAGCATCATAGCTGAAAGCGCTTAATTTTCTAAAGTAAAACTGTCTACCAACCTAATACATCTGTAACATTATCTTCATATGCATCATCAAACATATTTTCATTTCACAAGTTAAACATAGCCACTCTGAACATATTTCCTCCCTCAATGAAGCACTAGGAAGCAAAGAACGATCATCAATGACAGTGAGTATATGAACTTAATCATTTCCCACTGCCCTCTTCACGCTCAGAAGGAAATATCGCATCTCTTCATCGTGGTTAGCAAAACCAAACACCTTAGAAACACATTTCACAAGTCAGAAACTATAGAAATGATCCCTGAAAGTATAGTCTTGACCACTCAATCAGTTAGGACAGGGAGCTGTACACAGGAACATCATCTTCACTTACGGCTGTTTCTGTTCATGATTATAACGCACATATCGATCAGAGGAAGATACAACACAACTTCATAGAATACTATTACACTACTGAATACAGCATAGCATTGTTGTTAAAAAACAGCCTTGCTGTTTGAGAAAGAATTGCTGATCTTAATCATTCAAGAGGTGTAACCAATCAAACAGCAGTCAAAACAACAGGCGCGAGAAATTAAATGGTGTTCATTGATGGATCATATTGGTAAGAATGCTAACAATAACAAAGTCAATGATTTCAATGTTTAAATCTGACAAATATATTCATCATTCTAAAATGTTTCCATTACAGTTGTAGTGATTGTAATTTACCAGACAACCAATGTAAGAGCTAAAAGATATAACCCCACTCCCAAGCCAGTCCCACCTCCATGAAGCATCATAGCTGAAAGCGCTTAATTTTCTAAAGTAAAACTGTCTACCAACCTAATACATCTGTAACATTATCTTCATATGCATCATCAAACATATTTTCATTTCACAAGTTACACATAGCCACTCTGAACATATTTCCTCCCTCAATGAAGCAAAGAACGATCATCAATGACAGTGAGTATATGAACTTAATCATTTCCCACTGCCCTCTTCACGCTCAGAAGGAAATATCGCATCTCTTCATCGTGGTTAGCAAAACCAAACACCTTAGAAACACATTTCACAAGTCAGAAACTATAGAAATGATCCCTGAAAGTATAGTCTTGACCACTCAATCAGTTAGGACAGGGAGCTGTACACAGGAACATCATCTTCACTTACGGCTGTTTCTGTTCATGATTATAATGCACATATCGATCAGAGGAAGATACAACACAACTTCATAGAATACTATTACACTACTGAATACAGCATAGCATTGTTGTTAAAAAACAGCCTTGCTGTTTGAGAAAGAATTGCTGATCTTAATCATTCAAGAGGTGTAACCAATCAAACAGCAGTCAAAACAACAGGCGCGAGAAATTAAATGGTGTTCATTGATGGATCATATTGGTAAGAATGCTAACAATAACAAAGTCAATGATTTCAATGTTTAAATCTGACAAATATATTCATCATTCTAAAATGTTTCCATTACAGTTGTAGTGATTGTAATTTACCAGACAACCAATGTAAGAGCTAAAAGATATAACCCCACTCCCAAGCCAGTCCCACCTCCATGAAGCATCATAGCTGAAAGCGCTTAATTTTCTAAAGTAAAACTGTCTACCAACCTAATACATCTGTAACATTATCTTCATATGCATCATCAAACATATTTTCATTTGACAAGTTACACATAGCCACTCTGAACATATTTCCTCCCTCAATGAAGCAAAGAACGATCATCAATGACAGAGAGTATATGAACTGAATCATTTCCCACTGCCCTCTTCACGCTCAGAAGGAAATATCTCATCTCTTCATCGTGGTTAGCAAAACCAAACACCTTAGAAACACATTTCACAAGTCAGAAACTATAGAAATGATCCCTGAAAGTATAGTCTTGACCACTCAATCAGTTAGGACAGGGAGCTGTACACAGGAACATCATTTTCACTTATGGCTGTTTCTGTTCATGATTATAACGCACATATCGATCAGAGGAAGATACAACACAACTTCATAGAATACTATTACACTACTGAATACAGCATAGCATTGTTGTTAAAAAACAGCCTTGCTGTTTGAGAAAGAATTGCTGATCTTAATCATTCAAGAGGTGTAACCAATCAAACAGCAGTCAAAACAACAGGCGCGAGAAATTAAATGGTGTTCATTGATGGATCATATTGGTAAGAATGCTAACAATAACAAAGTCAATGATTTCAATGTTTAAATCTGAAAAATATATTCATCATTCTAAAATGTTTCCATTACAGTTGTAGTGATTGTAATTTACCAGACAACCAATGTAAGAGCTAAAAGATATAACCCCACTCCCAAGCCAGTCCCACCTCCATGAAGCATCATAGCTGAAAGCGCTTAATTTTCTAAAGTAAAACTGTCTACCAACCTAATACATCTGTAACATTATCTTCATATGCATCATCAAACATATTTTCATTTCACAAGTTACACATAGCCACTCTGAACATATTTCCTCCCTCAATGAAGCACTAGGAAGCAAAGAACGATCATCAATGACAGAGAGTATATGAACTGAATCATTTCCCACTGCCCTCTTCACGCTCAGAAGGAAATATCTCATCTCTTCATCGTGGTTAGCAAAACCAAACACCTTAGAAACACATTTCACAAGTCAGAAACTATAGAAATGATCCCTGAAAGTATAGTCTTGACCACACAATCAGTTAGGACAGGGAGCTGTACACAGGAACATCATTTTCACTTATGGCTGTTTCTGTTCATGCCTATAACGCACATATCGATCAGAGGAAGATACAACACAACTTCATAGAATACTATTACACTACTGAATACAGCATAGCATTGTTGTTAAAAAACAGCCTTGCTGTTTGAGAAAGAATTGCTGATCTTAATCATTCAAGAGGTGTAACCAATCAAACAGCAGTCAAAACAACAGGCGCGAGAAATTAAATGGTGTTCATTGATGGATCATATTGGTAAGAATGCTAACAATAACAAAGTCAATGATTTCAATGTTTAAATCTGAAAAATATATTCATCATTCTAAAATGTTTCCATTACAGTTGTAGTGATTGTAATTTACCAGACAACCAATGTAAGAGCTAAAAGATATAACCCCACTCCCAAGCCAGTCCCACCTCCATGAAGCATCATAGCTGAAAGCGCTTAATTTTCTAAAGTAAAACTGTCTACCAACCTAATACATCTGTAACATTATCTTCATATGCATCATCAAACATATTTTCATTTCACAAGTTACACATAGCCACTCTGAACATATTTCCTCCCTCAATGAAGCAAAGAACGATCATCAATGACAGAGAGTATATGAACTGAATCATTTCCCACTGCCCTCTTCACGCTCAGAAGGAAATATCGCATCTCTTCATCGTGGTTAGCAAAACCAAACACCTTAGAAACACATTTCACAAGTCAGAAACTATAGAAATGATCCCTGAAAGTATAGTCTTGACCACTCAATCAGTTAGGACAGGGAGCTGTACACAGGAACATCATCTTCACTTACGGCTGTTTCTGTTCATGATTATAACGCACATATCGATCAGAGGAAGATACAACACAACTTCATAGAATACTATTACACTACTGAATACAGCATAGCATTGTTGTTAAAAAACAGCCTTGCTGTTTGAGAAAGAATTGCTGATCTTAATCATTCAAGAGGTGTAACCAATCAAACAGCAGTCAAAACAACAGGCGCGAGAAATTAAATGGTGTTCATTGATGGATCATATTGGTAAGAATGCTAACAATAACAAAGTCAATGATTTCAATGTTTAAATCTGACAAATATATTCATCATTCTAAAATGTTTCCATTACAGTTGTAGTGATTGTAATTTACCAGACAACCAATGTAAGAGCTAAAAGATATAACCCCACTCCCAAGCCAGTCCCACCTCCATGAAGCATCATAGCTGAAAGCGCTTAATTTTCTAAAGTAAAACTGTCTACCAACCTAATACATCTGTAACATTATCTTCATATGCATCATCAAACATATTTTCATTTCACAAGTTACACATAGCCACTCTGAACATATTTCCTCCCTCAATGAAGCAAAGAACGATCATCAATGACAGTGAGTATATGAACTTAATCATTTCCCACTGCCCTCTTCACGCTCAGAAGGAAATATCGCATCTCTTCATCGTGGTTAGCAAAACCAAACACCTTAGAAACACATTTCACAAGTCAGAAACTATAGAAATGATCCCTGAAAGTATAGTCTTGACCACTCAATCAGTTAGGACAGGGAGCTGTACACAGGAACATCATTTTCACTTACGGCTGTTTCTGTTCATGATTATAACGCACATATCGATCAGAGGAAGATACAACACAACTTCATAGAATACTATTACACTACTGAATACAGCATAGCATTGTTGTTAAAAAACAGCCTTGCTGTTTGAGAAAGAATTGCTGATCTTAATCATTCAAGAGGTGTAACCAATCAAACAGCAGTCAAAACAACAGGCGCGAGAAATTAAATGGTGTTCATTGATGGATCATATTGGTAAGAATGCTAACAATAACAAAGTCAATGATTTCAATGTTTAAATCTGAAAAATATATTCATCATTCTAAAATGTTTCCATTACAGTTGTAGTGATTGTAATTTACCAGACAACCAATGTAAGAGCTAAAAGATATAACCCCACTCCCAAGCCAGTCCCACCTCCATGAAGCATCATAGCTGAAAGCGCTTAATTTTCTAAAGTAAAACTGTCTACCAACCTAATACATCTGTAACATTATCTTCATATGCATCATCAAACATATTTTCATTTCACAAGTTACACATAGCCACTCTGAACATATTTCCTCCCTCAATGAAGCACTAGGAAGCAAAGAACGATCATCAATGACAGAGAGTATATGAACTGAATCATTTCCCACTGCCCTCTTCACGCTCAGAAGGAAATATCGCATCTCTTCATCGTGGTTAGCAAAACCAAACACCTTAGAAACACATTTCACAAGTCAGAAACTATAGAAATGATCCCTGAAAGTATAGTCTTGACCACTCAATCAGTTAGGACAGGGAGCTGTACACAGGAACATCATCTTCACTTACGGCTGTTTCTGTTCATGATTATAACGCACATATCGATCAGAGGAAGATACAACACAACTTCATAGAATACTATTACACTACTGAATACAGCATAGCATTGTTGTTAAAAAACAGCCTTGCTGTTTGAGAAAGAATTGCTGATCTTAATCATTCAAGAGGTGTAACCAATCAAACAGCAGTCAAAACAACAGGCGCGAGAAATTAAATGGTGTTCATTGATGGATCATATTGGTAAGAATGCTAACAATAACAAAGTCAATGATTTCAATGTTTAAATCTGACAAATATATTCATCATTCTAAAATGTTTCCATTACAGTTGTAGTGATTGTAATTTACCAGACAACCAATGTAAGAGCTAAAAGATATAACCCCACTCCCAAGCCAGTCCCACCTCCATGAAGCATCATAGCTGAAAGCGCTTAATTTTCTAAAGTAAAACTGTCTACCAACCTAATACATCTGTAACATTATCTTCATATGCATCATCAAACATATTTTCGTTTCACAAGTTACACATAGCCACTCTGAACATATTTCCTCCCTCAATGAAGCACTAGGAAGCAAAGAACGATCATCAATGACAGAGAGTATATGAACTGAATCATTTCCCACTGCCCTCTTCACGCTCAGAAGGAAATATCGCATCTCTTCATCGTGGTTAGCAAAACCAAACACCTTAGAAACACATTTCACAAGTCAGAAACTATAGAAATGATCCCTGAAAGTATAGTCTTGACCACACAATCAGTTAGGACAGGGAGCTGTACACAGGAACATCATTTTCACTTATGGCTGTTTCTGTTCATGCCTATAACGCACATATCGATCAGAGGAAGATACAACACAACTTCATAGAATACTATTACACTACTGAATACAGCATAGCATTGTTGTTAAAAAACAGCCTTGCTGTTTGAGAAAGAATTGCTGATCTTAATCATTCAAGAGGTGTAACCAATCAAACAGCAGTCAAAACAACAGGCGCGAGAAATTAAATGGTGTTCATTGATGGATCATATTGGTAAGAATGCTAACAATAACAAAGTCAATGATGTCAATGTTTAAATCTGAAAAATATATTCATCATTCTAAAATGTTTCCATTACAGTTGTAGTGATTGTAATTTACCAGACAACCAATGTAAGAGCTAAAAGATATAACCCCACTCCCAAGCCAGTCCCACCTCCATGAAGCATCATAGCTGAAAGCGCTTAATTTTCTAAAGTAAAACTGTCTACCAACCTAATACATCTGTAACATTATCTTCATATGCATCATCAAACATATTTTCATTTCACAAGTTACACATAGCCACTCTGAACATATTTCCTCCCTCAATGAAGCACTAGGAAGCAAAGAACGATCATCAATGACAGAGTATATGAACTGAATCATTTCCCACTGCCCTCTTCACGCTCAGAAGGAAATATCGCATCTCTTCATCGTGGTTAGCAAAACCAAACACCTTAGAAACACATTTCACAAGTCAGAAACTATAGAAATGATCCCTGAAAGTATAGTCTTGACCACTCAATCAGTTAGGACAGGGAGCTGTACACAGGAACATCATTTTCACTTATGGCTGTTTCTGTTCATGATTATAACGCACATATCGATCAGAGGAAGATACAACACAACTTCATAGAATACTATTACACTACTGAATACAGCATAGCATTGTTGTTAAAAAACAGCCTTGCTGTTTGAGAAAGAATTGCTGATCTTAATCATTCAAGAGGTGTAACCAATCAAACAGCAGTCAAAACAACAGGCGCGAGAAATTAAATGGTGTTCATTGATGGATCATATTGGTAAGAATGCTAACAATAACAAAGTCAATGATTTCAATGTTTAAATCTGAAAAATATATTCATCATTCTAAAATGTTTCCATTACAGTTGTAGTGATTGTAATTTATCAGACAACCAATGTAAGAGCTAAAAGATATAACCCCACTCCCAAGCCAGTCCCACCTCCATGAAGCATCATAGCTGAAAGCGCTTAATTTTCTAAAGTAAAACTGTCTACCAACCTAATACATCTGTAACATTATCTTCATATGCATCATCAAACATATTTTCATTTCACAAGTTACACATAGCCACTCTGAACATATTTCCTCCCTCAATGAAGCAAAGAACGATCATCAATGACAGAGAGTATATGAACTGAATCATTTCCCACTGCCCTCTTCACGCTCAGAAGGAAATATCGCATCTCTTCATCGTGGTTAGCAAAACCAAACACCTTAGAAACACATTTCACAAGTCAGAAACTATAGAAATGATCCCTGAAAGTATAGTCTTGACCACACAATCAGTTAGGACAGGGAGCTGTACACAGGAACATCATTTTCACTTATGGCTGTTTCTGTTCATGCCTATAACGCACATATCGATCAGAGGAAGATACAACACAACTTCATAGAATACTATTACACTACTGAATACAGCATAGCATTGTTGTTAAAAAACAGCCTTGCTGTTTGAGAAAGAATTGCTGATCTTAATCATTCAAGAGGTGTAACCAATCAAACAGCAGTCAAAACAACAGGCGCGAGAAATTAAATGGTGTTCATTGATGGATCATATTGGTAAGAATGCTAACAATAACAAAGTCAATGATGTCAATGTTTAAATCTGAAAAATATATTCATCATTCTAAAATGTTTCCATTACAGTTGTAGTGATTGTAATTTACCAGACAACCAATGTAAGAGCTAAAAGATATAACCCCACTCCCAAGCCAGTCCCACCTCCATGAAGCATCATAGCTGAAAGCGCTTAATTTTCTAAAGTAAAACTGTCTACCAACCTAATACATCTGTAACATTATCTTCATATGCATCATCAAACATATTTTCATTTCACAAGTTACACATAGCCACTCTGAACATATTTCCTCCCTCAATGAAGCACTAGGAAGCAAAGAACGATCATCAATGACAGAGTATATGAACTGAATCATTTCCCACTGCCCTCTTCACGCTCAGAAGGAAATATCGCATCTCTTCATCGTGGTTAGCAAAACCAAACACCTTAGAAACACATTTCACAAGTCAGAAACTATAGAAATGATCCCTGAAAGTATAGTCTTGACCACTCAATCAGTTAGGACAGGGAGCTGTACACAGGAACATCATTTTCACTTATGGCTGTTTCTGTTCATGATTATAACGCACATATCGATCAGAGGAAGATACAACACAACTTCATAGAATACTATTACACTACTGAATACAGCATAGCATTGTTGTTAAAAAACAGCCTTGCTGTTTGAGAAAGAATTGCTGATCTTAATCATTCAAGAGGTGTAACCAATCAAACAGCAGTCAAAACAACAGGCGCGAGAAATTAAATGGTGTTCATTGATGGATCATATTGGTAAGAATGCTAACAATAACAAAGTCAATGATTTCAATGTTTAAATCTGAAAAATATATTCATCATTCTAAAATGTTTCCATTACAGTTGTAGTGATTGTAATTTATCAGACAACCAATGTAAGAGCTAAAAGATATAACCCCACTCCCAAGCCAGTCCCACCTCCATGAAGCATCATAGCTGAAAGCGCTTAATTTTCTAAAGTAAAACTGTCTACCAACCTAATACATCTGTAACATTATCTTCATATGCATCATCAAACATATTTTCATTTCACAAGTTACACATAGCCACTCTGAACATATTTCCTCCCTCAATGAAGCAAAGAACGATCATCAATGACAGAGAGTATATGAACTGAATCATTTCCCACTGCCCTCTTCACGCTCAGAAGGAAATATTGCATCTCTTCATCGTGGTTAGCAAAACCAAACACCTTAGAAACACATTTCACAAGTCAGAAACTATAGAAATGATCCCTGAAAGTATAGTCTTGACCACTCAATCAGTTAGGACAGGGAGCTGTACACAGGAACATCATTTTCACTTATGGCTGTTTCTGTTCATGATTATAACGCACATATCGATCAGAGGAAGATACAACACAACTTCATAGAATACTATTACACTACTGAATACAGCATAGCATTGTTGTTAAAAAACAGCCTTGCTGTTTGAGAAAGAATTGCTGATCTTAATCATTCAAGAGGTGTAACCAATCAAACAGCAGTCAAAACAACAGGCGCGAGAAATTAAATGGTGTTCATTGATGGATCATATTGGTAAGAATGCTAACAATAACAAAGTCAATGATTTCAATGTTTAAATCTGACAAATATATTCATCATTCTAAAATGTTTCCATTACAGTTGTAGTGATTGTAATTTACCAGACAACCAATGTAAGAGCTAAAAGATATAACCCCACTCCCAAGCCAGTCCCACCTCCATGAAGCATCATAGCTGAAAGCGCTTAATTTTCTAAAGTAAAACTGTCTACCAACCTAATACATCTGTAACATTATCTTCATATGCATCATCAAACATATTTTCATTTCACAAGTTAAACATAGCCACTCTGAACATATTTCCTCCCTCAATGAAGCACTAGGAAGCAAAGAACGATCATCAATGACAGTGAGTATATGAACTTAATCATTTCCCACTGCCCTCTTCACGCTCAGAAGGAAATATCGCATCTCTTCATCGTGGTTAGCAAAACCAAACACCTTAGAAACACATTTCACAAGTCAGAAACTATAGAAATGATCCCTGAAAGTATAGTCTTGACCACTCAATCAGTTAGGACAGGGAGCTGTACACAGGAACATCATCTTCACTTACGGCTGTTTCTGTTCATGATTATAACGCACATATCGATCAGAGGAAGATACAACACAACTTCATAGAATACTATTACACTACTGAATACAGCATAGCATTGTTGTTAAAAAACAGCCTTGCTGTTTGAGAAAGAATTGCTGATCTTAATCATTCAAGAGGTGTAACCAATCAAACAGCAGTCAAAACAACAGGCGCGAGAAATTAAATGGTGTTCATTGATGGATCATATTGGTAAGAATGCTAACAATAATAAAGTCAATGATTTCAATGTTTAAATCTGACAAATATATTCATCATTCTAAAATGTTTCCATTACAGTTGTAGTGATTGTAATTTACCAGACAACCAATGTAAGAGCTAAAAGATATAACCCCACTCCCAAGCCAGTCCCACCTCCATGAAGCATCATAGCTGAAAGCGCTTAATTTTCTAAAGTAAAACTGTCTACCAACCTAATACATCTGTAACATTATCTTCATATGCATCATCAAACATATTTTCATTTCACAAGTTACACATAGCCACTCTGAACATATTTCCTCCCTCAATGAAGCAAAGAACGATCATCAATGACAGTGAGTATATGAACTTAATCATTTCCCACTGCCCTCTTCACGCTCAGAAGGAAATATCGCATCTCTTCATCGTGGTTAGCAAAACCAAACACCTTAGAAACACATTTCACAAGTCAGAAACTATAGAAATGATCCCTGAAAGTATAGTCTTGACCACTCAATCAGTTAGGACAGGGAGCTGTACACAGGAACATCATCTTCACTTACGGCTGTTTATGTTCATGATTATAACGCACATATCGATCAGAGGAAGATACAACACAACTTCATAGAATACTATTACACTACTGAATACAGCATAGCATTGTTGTTAAAAAACAGCCTTGCTGTTTGAGAAATAATTGCTGATCTTAATCATTCAAGAGGTGTAACCAATCAAACAGCAGTCAAAACAACAGGCGCGAGAAATTAAATGGTGTTCATTGATGGATCATATTGGTAAGAATGCTAACAATAACAAAGTCAATGATTTCAATGTTTAAATCTGACAAATATATTCATCATTCTAAAATGTTTCCATTACAGTTGTAGTGATTGTAATTTACCAGACAACCAATGTAAGAGCTAAAAGATATAACCCCACTCCCAAGCCAGTCCCACCTCCATGAAGCATCATAGCTGAAAGCGCTTAATTTTCTAAAGTAAAACTGTCTACCAACCTAATACATCTGTAACATTATCTTCATATGCATCATCAAACATATTTTCATTTCACAAGTTAAACATAGCCACTCTGAACATATTTCCTCCCTCAATGAAGCACTAGGAAGCAAAGAACGATCATCAATGACAGTGAGTATATGAACTTAATCATTTCCCACTGCCCTCTTCACGCTCAGAAGGAAATATCGCATCTCTTCATCGTGGTTAGCAAAACCAAACACCTTAGAAACACATTTCACAAGTCAGAAACTATAGAAATGATCCCTGAAAGTATAGTCTTGACCACTCAATCAGTTAGGACAGGGAGCTGTACACAGGAACATCATCTTCACTTACGGCTGTTTCTGTTCATGATTATAATGCACATATCGATCAGAGGAAGATACAACACAACTTCATAGAATACTATTACACTACTGAATACAGCATAGCATTGTTGTTAAAAAACAGCCTTGCTGTTTGAGAAAGAATTGCTGATCTTAATCATTCAAGAGGTGTAACCAATCAAACAGCAGTCAAAACAACAGGCGCGAGAAATTAAATGGTGTTCATTGATGGATCATATTGGTAAGAATGCTAACAATAACAAAGTCAATGATTTCAATGTTTAAATCTGACAAATATATTCATCATTCTAAAATGTTTCCATTACAGTTGTAGTGATTGTAATTTACCAGACAACCAATGTAAGAGCTAAAAGATATAACCCCACTCCCAAGCCAGTCCCACCTCCATGAAGCATCATAGCTGAAAGCGCTTAATTTTCTAAAGTAAAACTGTCTACCAACCTAATACATCTGTAACATTATCTTCATATGCATCATCAAACATATTTTCATTTGACAAGTTACACATAGCCACTCTGAACATATTTCCTCCCTCAATGAAGCAAAGAACGATCATCAATGACAGAGAGTATATGAACTGAATCATTTCCCACTGCCCTCTTCACGCTCAGAAGGAAATATCTCATCTCTTCATCGTGGTTAGCAAAACCAAACACCTTAGAAACACATTTCACAAGTCAGAAACTATAGAAATGATCCCTGAAAGTATAGTCTTGACCACTCAATCAGTTAGGACAGGGAGCTGTACACAGGAACATCATTTTCACTTATGGCTGTTTCTGTTCATGATTATAACGCACATATCGATCAGAGGAAGATACAACACAACTTCATAGAATACTATTACACTACTGAATACAGCATAGCATTGTTGTTAAAAAACAGCCTTGCTGTTTGAGAAAGAATTGCTGATCTTAATCATTCAAGAGGTGTAACCAATCAAACAGCAGTCAAAACAACAGGCGCGAGAAATTAAATGGTGTTCATTGATGGATCATATTGGTAAGAATGCTAACAATAACAAAGTCAATGATTTCAATGTTTAAATCTGAAAAATATATTCATCATTCTAAAATGTTTCCATTACAGTTGTAGTGATTGTAATTTACCAGACAACCAATGTAAGAGCTAAAAGATATAACCCCACTCCCAAGCCAGTCCCACCTCCATGAAGCATCATAGCTGAAAGCGCTTAATTTTCTAAAGTAAAACTGTCTACCAACCTAATACATCTGTAACATTATCTTCATATGCATCATCAAACATATTTTCATTTCACAAGTTACACATAGCCACTCTGAACATATTTCCTCCCTCAATGAAGCACTAGGAAGCAAAGAACGATCATCAATGACAGAGAGTATATGAACTGAATCATTTCCCACTGCCCTCTTCACGCTCAGAAGGAAATATCGCATCTCTTCATCGTGGTTAGCAAAACCAAACACCTTAGAAACACATTTCACAAGTCAGAAACTATAGAAATGATCCCTGAAAGTATAGTCTTGACCACTCAATCAGTTAGGACAGGGAGCTGTACACAGGAACATCATCTTCACTTACGGCTGTTTCTGTTCATGATTATAACGCACATATCGATCAGAGGAAGATACAACACAACTTCATAGAATACTATTACACTACTGAATACAGCATAGCATTGTTGTTAAAAAACAGCCTTGCTGTTTGAGAAAGAATTGCTGATCTTAATCATTCAAGAGGTGTAACCAATCAAACAGCAGTCAAAACAACAGGCGCGAGAAATTAAATGGTGTTCATTGATGGATCATATTGGTAAGAATGCTAACAATAACAAAGTCAATGATTTCAATGTTTAAATCTGACAAATATATTCATCATTCTAAAATGTTTCCATTACAGTTGTAGTGATTGTAATTTACCAGACAACCAATGTAAGAGCTAAAAGATATAACCCCACTCCCAAGCCAGTCCCACCTCCATGAAGCATCATAGCTGAAAGCGCTTAATTTTCTAAAGTAAAACTGTCTACCAACCTAATACATCTGTAACATTATCTTCATATGCATCATCAAACATATTTTCATTTCACAAGTTACACATAGCCACTCTGAACATATTTCCTCCCTCAATGAAGCAAAGAACGATCATCAATGACAGTGAGTATATGAACTTAATCATTTCCCACTGCCCTCTTCACGCTCAGAAGGAAATATCGCATCTCTTCATCGTGGTTAGCAAAACCAAACACCTTAGAAACACATTTCACAAGTCAGAAACTATAGAAATGATCCCTGAAAGTATAGTCTTGACCACTCAATCAGTTAGGACAGGGAGCTGTACACAGGAACATCATCTTCACTTACGGCTGTTTCTGTTCATGATTATAACGCACATATCGATCAGAGGAAGATACAACACAACTTCATAGAATACTATTACACTACTGAATACAGCATAGCATTGTTGTTAAAAAACAGCCTTGCTGTTTGAGAAAGAATTGCTGATCTTAATCATTCAAGAGGTGTAACCAATCAAACAGCAGTCAAAACAACAGGCGCGAGAAATTAAATGGTGTTCATTGATGGATCATATTGGTAAGAATGCTAACAATAACAAAGTCAATGATTTCAATGTTTAAATCTGACAAATATATTCATCATTCTAAAATGTTTCCATTACAGTTGTAGTGATTGTAATTTACCAGACAACCAATGTAAGAGCTAAAAGATATAACCCCACTCCCAAGCCAGTCCCACCTCCATGAAGCATCATAGCTGAAAGCGCTTAATTTTCTAAAGTAAAACTGTCTACCAACCTAATACATCTGTAACATTATCTTCATATGCATCATCAAACATATTTTCGTTTCACAAGTTACACATAGCCACTCTGAACATATTTCCTCCCTCAATGAAGCACTAGGAAGCAAAGAACGATCATCAATGACAGAGAGTATATGAACTGAATCATTTCCCACTGCCCTCTTCACGCTCAGAAGGAAATATCGCATCTCTTCATCGTGGTTAGCAAAACCAAACACCTTAGAAACACATTTCACAAGTCAGAAACTATAGAAATGATCCCTGAAAGTATAGTCTTGACCACACAATCAGTTAGGACAGGGAGCTGTACACAGGAACATCATTTTCACTTATGGCTGTTTCTGTTCATGCCTATAACGCACATATCGATCAGAGGAAGATACAACACAACTTCATAGAATACTATTACACTACTGAATACAGCATAGCATTGTTGTTAAAAAACAGCCTTGCTGTTTGAGAAAGAATTGCTGATCTTAATCATTCAAGAGGTGTAACCAATCAAACAGCAGTCAAAACAACAGGCGCGAGAAATTAAATGGTGTTCATTGATGGATCATATTGGTAAGAATGCTAACAATAACAAAGTCAATGATTTCAATGTTTAAATCTGAAAAATATATTCATCATTCTAAAATGTTTCCATTACAGTTGTAGTGATTGTAATTTACCAGACAACCAATGTAAGAGCTAAAAGATATAACCCCACTCCCAAGCCAGTCCCACCTCCATGAAGCATCATAGCTGAAAGCGCTTAATTTTCTAAAGTAAAACTGTCTACCAACCTAATACATCTGTAACATTATCTTCATATGCATCATCAAACATATTTTCATTTCACAAGTTACACATAGCCACTCTGAACATATTTCCTCCCTCAATGAAGCAAAGAACGATCATCAATGACAGAGAGTATATGAACTGAATCATTTCCCACTGCCCTCTTCACGCTCAGAAGGAAATATCGCATCTCTTCATCGTGGTTAGCAAAACCAAACACCTTAGAAACACATTTCACAAGTCAGAAACTATAGAAATGATCCCTGAAAGTATAGTCTTGACCACTCAATCAGTTAGGACAGGGAGCTGTACACAGGAACATCATCTTCACTTACGGCTGTTTCTGTTCATGATTATAACGCACATATCGATCAGAGGAAGATACAACACAACTTCATAGAATACTATTACACTACTGAATACAGCATAGCATTGTTGTTAAAAAACAGCCTTGCTGTTTGAGAAAGAATTGCTGATCTTAATCATTCAAGAGGTGTAACCAATCAAACAGCAGTCAAAACAACAGGCGCGAGAAATTAAATGGTGTTCATTGATGGATCATATTGGTAAGAATGCTAACAATAACAAAGTCAATGATTTCAATGTTTAAATCTGACAAATATATTCATCATTCTAAAATGTTTCCATTACAGTTGTAGTGATTGTAATTTACCAGACAACCAATGTAAGAGCTAAAAGATATAACCCCACTCCCAAGCCAGTCCCACCTCCATGAAGCATCATAGCTGAAAGCGCTTAATTTTCTAAAGTAAAACTGTCTACCAACCTAATACATCTGTAACATTATCTTCATATGCATCATCAAACATATTTTCGTTTCACAAGTTACACATAGCCACTCTGAACATATTTCCTCCCTCAATGAAGCAAAGAACGATCATCAATGACAGAGAGTATATGAACTGAATCATTTCCCACTGCCCTCTTCACGCTCAGAAGGAAATATCGCATCTCTTCATCGTGGTTAGCAAAACCAAACACCTTAGAAACACATTTCACAAGTCAGAAACTATAGAAATGATCCCTGAAAGTATAGTCTTGACCACTCAATCAGTTAGGACAGGGAGCTGTACACAGGAACATCATCTTCACTTACGGCTGTTTCTGTTCATGATTATAACGCACATATCGATCAGAGGAAGATACAACACAACTTCATAGAATACTATTACACTACTGAATACAGCATAGCATTGTTGTTAAAAAACAGCCTTGCTGTTTGAGAAAGAATTGCTGATCTTAATCATTCAAGAGGTGTAACCAATCAAACAGCAGTCAAAACAACAGGCGCGAGAAATTAAATGGTGTTCATTGATGGATCATATTGGTAAGAATGCTAACAATAACAAAGTCAATGATTTCAATGTTTAAATCTGACAAATATATTCATCATTCTAAAATGTTTCCATTACAGTTGTAGTGATTGTAATTTACCAGACAACCAATGTAAGAGCTAAAAGATATAACCCCACTCCCAAGCCAGTCCCACCTCCATGAAGCATCATAGCTGAAAGCGCTTAATTTTCTAAAGTAAAACTGTCTACCAACCTAATACATCTGTAACATTATCTTCATATGCATCATCAAACATATTTTCATTTCACAAGTTACACATAGCCACTCTGAACATATTTCCTCCCTCAATGAAGCAAAGAACGATCATCAATGACAGTGAGTATATGAACTTAATCATTTCCCACTGCCCTCTTCACGCTCAGAAGGAAATATCGCATCTCTTCATCGTGGTTAGCAAAACCAAACACCTTAGAAACACATTTCACAAGTCAGAAACTATAGAAATGATCCCTGAAAGTATAGTCTTGACCACTCAATCAGTTAGGACAGGGAGCTGTACACAGGAACATCATCTTCACTTACGGCTGTTTCTGTTCATGATTATAACGCACATATCGATCAGAGGAAGATACAACACAACTTCATAGAATACTATTACACTACTGAATACAGCATAGCATTGTTGTTAAAAAACAGCCTTGCTGTTTGAGAAAGAATTGCTGATCTTAATCATTCAAGAGGTGTAACCAATCAAACAGCAGTCAAAACAACAGGCGCGAGAAATTAAATGGTGTTCATTGATGGATCATATTGGTAAGAATGCTAACAATAACAAAGTCAATGATTTCAATGTTTAAATCTGACAAATATATTCATCATTCTAAAATGTTTCCATTACAGTTGTAGTGATTGTAATTTACCAGACAACCAATGTAAGAGCTAAAAGATATAACCCCACTCCCAAGCCAGTCCCACCTCCATGAAGCATCATAGCTGAAAGCGCTTAATTTTCTAAAGTAAAACTGTCTACCAACCTAATACATCTGTAACATTATCTTCATATGCATCATCAAACATATTTTCGTTTCACAAGTTACACATAGCCACTCTGAACATATTTCCTCCCTCAATGAAGCACTAGGAAGCAAAGAACGATCATCAATGACAGAGAGTATATGAACTGAATCATTTCCCACTGCCCTCTTCACGCTCAGAAGGAAATATCGCATCTCTTCATCGTGGTTAGCAAAACCAAACACCTTAGAAACACATTTCACAAGTCAGAAACTATAGAAATGATCCCTGAAAGTATAGTCTTGACCACACAATCAGTTAGGACAGGGAGCTGTACACAGGAACATCATTTTCACTTATGGCTGTTTCTGTTCATGCCTATAACGCACATATCGATCAGAGGAAGATACAACACAACTTCATAGAATACTATTACACTACTGAATACAGCATAGCATTGTTGTTAAAAAACAGCCTTGCTGTTTGAGAAAGAATTGCTGATCTTAATCATTCAAGAGGTGTAACCAATCAAACAGCAGTCAAAACAACAGGCGCGAGAAATTAAATGGTGTTCATTGATGGATCATATTGGTAAGAATGCTAACAATAACAAAGTCAATGATGTCAATGTTTAAATCTGAAAAATATATTCATCATTCTAAAATGTTTCCATTACAGTTGTAGTGATTGTAATTTACCAGACAACCAATGTAAGAGCTAAAAGATATAACCCCACTCCCAAGCCAGTCCCACCTCCATGAAGCATCATAGCTGAAAGCGCTTAATTTTCTAAAGTAAAACTGTCTACCAACCTAATACATCTGTAACATTATCTTCATATGCATCATCAAACATATTTTCATTTCACAAGTTACACATAGCCACTCTGAACATATTTCCTCCCTCAATGAAGCACTAGGAAGCAAAGAACGATCATCAATGACAGAGTATATGAACTGAATCATTTCCCACTGCCCTCTTCACGCTCAGAAGGAAATATCGCATCTCTTCATCGTGGTTAGCAAAACCAAACACCTTAGAAACACATTTCACAAGTCAGAAACTATAGAAATGATCCCTGAAAGTATAGTCTTGACCACTCAATCAGTTAGGACAGGGAGCTGTACACAGGAACATCATTTTCACTTATGGCTGTTTCTGTTCATGATTATAACGCACATATCGATCAGAGGAAGATACAACACAACTTCATAGAATACTATTACACTACTGAATACAGCATAGCATTGTTGTTAAAAAACAGCCTTGCTGTTTGAGAAAGAATTGCTGATCTTAATCATTCAAGAGGTGTAACCAATCAAACAGCAGTCAAAACAACAGGCGCGAGAAATTAAATGGTGTTCATTGATGGATCATATTGGTAAGAATGCTAACAATAACAAAGTCAATGATTTCAATGTTTAAATCTGACAAATATATTCATCATTCTAAAATGTTTCCATTACAGTTGTAGTGATTGTAATTTACCAGACAACCAATGTAAGAGCTAAAAGATATAACCCCACTCCCAAGCCAGTCCCACCTCCATGAAGCATCATAGCTGAAAGCGCTTAATTTTCTAAAGTAAAACTGTCTACCAACCTAATACATCTGTAACATTATCTTCATATGCATCATCAAACATATTTTCATTTCACAAGTTAAACATAGCCACTCTGAACATATTTCCTCCCTCAATGAAGCACTAGGAAGCAAAGAACGATCATCAATGACAGTGAGTATATGAACTTAATCATTTCCCACTGCCCTCTTCACGCTCAGAAGGAAATATCGCATCTCTTCATCGTGGTTAGCAAAACCAAACACCTTAGAAACACATTTCACAAGTCAGAAACTATAGAAATGATCCCTGAAAGTATAGTCTTGACCACTCAATCAGTTAGGACAGGGAGCTGTACACAGGAACATCATCTTCACTTACGGCTGTTTCTGTTCATGATTATAACGCACATATCGATCAGAGGAAGATACAACACAACTTCATAGAATACTATTACACTACTGAATAGAGCATAGCATTGTTGTTAAAAAACAGCCTTGCTGTTTGAGAAAGAATTGCTGATCTTAATCATTCAAGAGGTGTAACCAATCAAACAGCAGTCAAAACAACAGGCGCGAGAAATTAAATGGTGTTCATTGATGGATCATATTGGTAAGAATGCTAACAATAACAAAGTCAATGATTTCAATGTTTAAATCTGACAAATATATTCATCATTCTAAAATGTTTCCATTACAGTTGTAGTGATTGTAATTTACCAGACAACCAATGTAAGAGCTAAAAGATATAACCCCACTCCCAAGCCAGTCCCACCTCCATGAAGCATCATAGCTGAAAGCGCTTAATTTTCTAAAGTAAAACTGTCTACCAACCTAATACATCTGTAACATTATCTTCATATGCATCATCAAACATATTTTCGTTTCACAAGTTACACATAGCCACTCTGAACATATTTCCTCCCTCAATGAAGCACTAGGAAGCAAAGAACGATCATCAATGACAGAGAGTATATGAACTGAATCATTTCCCACTGCCCTCTTCACGCTCAGAAGGAAATATCGCATCTCTTCATCGTGGTTAGCAAAACCAAACACCTTAGAAACACATTTCACAAGTCAGAAACTATAGAAATGATCCCTGAAAGTATAGTCTTGACCACACAATCAGTTAGGACAGGGAGCTGTACACAGGAACATCATTTTCACTTATGGCTGTTTCTGTTCATGCCTATAACGCACATATCGATCAGAGGAAGATACAACACAACTTCATAGAATACTATTACACTACTGAATACAGCATAGCATTGTTGTTAAAAAACAGCCTTGCTGTTTGAGAAAGAATTGCTGATCTTAATCATTCAAGAGGTGTAACCAATCAAACAGCAGTCAAAACAACAGGCGCGAGAAATTAAATGGTGTTCATTGATGGATCATATTGGTAAGAATGCTAACAATAACAAAGTCAATGATGTCAATGTTTAAATCTGAAAAATATATTCATCATTCTAAAATGTTTCCATTACAGTTGTAGTGATTGTAATTTACCAGACAACCAATGTAAGAGCTAAAAGATATAACCCCACTCCCAAGCCAGTCCCACCTCCATGAAGCATCATAGCTGAAAGCGCTTAATTTTCTAAAGTAAAACTGTCTACCAACCTAATACATCTGTAACATTATCTTCATATGCATCATCAAACATATTTTCATTTCACAAGTTACACATAGCCACTCTGAACATATTTCCTCCCTCAATGAAGCACTAGGAAGCAAAGAACGATCATCAATGACAGAGTATATGAACTGAATCATTTCCCACTGCCCTCTTCACGCTCAGAAGGAAATATCGCATCTCTTCATCGTGGTTAGCAAAACCAAACACCTTAGAAACACATTTCACAAGTCAGAAACTATAGAAATGATCCCTGAAAGTATAGTCTTGACCACTCAATCAGTTAGGACAGGGAGCTGTACACAGGAACATCATTTTCACTTATGGCTGTTTCTGTTCATGATTATAACGCACATATCGATCAGAGGAAGATACAACACAACTTCATAGAATACTATTACACTACTGAATACAGCATAGCATTGTTGTTAAAAAACAGCCTTGCTGTTTGAGAAAGAATTGCTGATCTTAATCATTCAAGAGGTGTAACCAATCAAACAGCAGTCAAAACAACAGGCGCGAGAAATTAAATGGTGTTCATTGATGGATCATATTGGTAAGAATGCTAACAATAACAAAGTCAATGATTTCAATGTTTAAATCTGAAAAATATATTCATCATTCTAAAATGTTTCCATTACAGTTGTAGTGATTGTAATTTATCAGACAACCAATGTAAGAGCTAAAAGATATAACCCCACTCCCAAGCCAGTCCCACCTCCATGAAGCATCATAGCTGAAAGCGCTTAATTTTCTAAAGTAAAACTGTCTACCAACCTAATACATCTGTAACATTATCTTCATATGCATCATCAAACATATTTTCATTTCACAAGTTACACATAGCCACTCTGAACATATTTCCTCCCTCAATGAAGCAAAGAACGATCATCAATGACAGAGAGTATATGAACTGAATCATTTCCCACTGCCCTCTTCACGCTCAGAAGGAAATATTGCATCTCTTCATCGTGGTTAGCAAAACCAAACACCTTAGAAACACATTTCACAAGTCAGAAACTATAGAAATGATCCCTGAAAGTATAGTCTTGACCACTCAATCAGTTAGGACAGGGAGCTGTACACAGGAACATCATTTTCACTTATGGCTGTTTCTGTTCATGATTATAACGCACATATCGATCAGAGGAAGATACAACACAACTTCATAGAATACTATTACACTACTGAATACAGCATAACATTGTTGTTAAAAAACAGCCTTGCTGTTTGAGAAAGAATTGCTGATCTTAATCATTCAAGAGGTGTAACCAATCAAACAGCAGTCAAAACAACAGGCGCGAGAAATTAAATGGTGTTCATTGATGGATCATATTGGTAAGAATGCTAACAATAACAAAGTCAATGATTTCAATGTTTAAATCTGACAAATATATTCATCATTCTAAAATGTTTCCATTACAGTTGTAGTGATTGTAATTTACCAGACAACCAATGTAAGAGCTAAAAGATATAACCCCACTCCCAAGCCAGTCCCACCTCCATGAAGCATCATAGCTGAAAGCGCTTAATTTTCTAAAGTAAAACTGTCTACCAACCTAATACATCTGTAACATTATCTTCATATGCATCATCAAACATATTTTCATTTCACAAGTTAAACATAGCCACTCTGAACATATTTCCTCCCTCAATGAAGCACTAGGAAGCAAAGAACGATCATCAATGACAGTGAGTATATGAACTTAATCATTTCCCACTGCCCTCTTCACGCTCAGAAGGAAATATCGCATCTCTTCATCGTGGTTAGCAAAACCAAACACCTTAGAAACACATTTCACAAGTCAGAAACTATAGAAATGATCCCTGAAAGTATAGTCTTGACCACTCAATCAGTTAGGACAGGGAGCTGTACACAGGAACATCATCTTCACTTACGGCTGTTTCTGTTCATGATTATAACGCACATATCGATCAGAGGAAGATACAACACAACTTCATAGAATACTATTACACTACTGAATACAGCATAGCATTGTTGTTAAAAAACAGCCTTGCTGTTTGAGAAATAATTGCTGATCTTAATCATTCAAGAGGTGTAACCAATCAAACAGCAGTCAAAACAACAGGCGCGAGAAATTAAATGGTGTTCATTGATGGATCATATTGGTAAGAATGCTAACAATAACAAAGTCAATGATTTCAATGTTTAAATCTGACAAATATATTCATCATTCTAAAATGTTTCCATTACAGTTGTAGTGATTGTAATTTACCAGACAACCAATGTAAGAGCTAAAAGATATAACCCCACTCCCAAGCCAGTCCCACCTCCATGAAGCATCATAGCTGAAAGCGCTTAATTTTCTAAAGTAAAACTGTCTACCAACCTAATACATCTGTAACATTATCTTCATATGCATCATCAAACATATTTTCGTTTCACAAGTTACACATAGCCACTCTGAACATATTTCCTCCCTCAATGAAGCAAAGAACGATCATCAATGACAGAGAGTATATGAACTGAATCATTTCCCACTGCCCTCTTCACGCTCAGAAGGAAATATCCCATCTCTTCATCGTGGTTAGCAAAACCAAACACCTTAGAAACACATTTCACAAGTCAGAAACTATAGAAATGATCCCTGAAAGTATAGTCTTGACCACTCAATCAGTTAGGACAGGGAGCTGTACACAGGAACATCATCTTCACTTACGGCTGTTTCTGTTCATGATTATAACGCACATATCGATCAGAGGAAGATACAACACAACTTCATAGAATACTATTACACTACTGAATACAGCATAGCATTGTTGTTAAAAAACAGCCTTGCTGTTTGAGAAAGAATTGCTGATCTTAATCATTCAAGAGGTGTAACCAATCAAACAGCAGTCAAAACAACAGGCGCGAGAAATTAAATGGTGTTCATTGATGGATCATATTGGTAAGAATGCTAACAATAACAAAGTCAATGATTTCAATGTTTAAATCTGAAAAATATATTCATCATTCTAAAATGTTTCCATTACAGTTGTAGTGATTGTAATTTACCAGACAACCAATGTAAGAGCTAAAAGATATAACCCCACTCCCAAGCCAGTCCCACCTCCATGAAGCATCATAGCTGAAAGCGCTTAATTTTCTAAAGTAAAACTGTCTACCAACCTAATACATCTGTAACATTATCTTCATATGCATCATCAAACATATTTTCATTTCACAAGTTACACATAGCCACTCTGAACATATTTCCTCCCTCAATGAAGCACTAGGAAGCAAAGAACGATCATCAATGACAGAGAGTATATGAACTGAATCATTTCCCACTGCCCTCTTCACGCTCAGAAGGAAATATCGCATCTCTTCATCGTGGTTAGCAAAACCAAACACCTTAGAAACACATTTCACAAGTCAGAAACTATAGAAATGATCCCTGAAAGTATAGTCTTGACCACTCAATCAGTTAGGACAGGGAGCTGTACACAGGAACATCATCTTCACTTACGGCTGTTTCTGTTCATGATTATAACGCACATATCGATCAGAGGAAGATACAACACAACTTCATAGAATACTATTACACTACTGAATACAGCATAGCATTGTTGTTAAAAAACAGCCTTGCTGTTTGAGAAAGAATTGCTGATCTTAATCATTCAAGAGGTGTAACCAATCAAACAGCAGTCAAAACAACAGGCGCGAGAAATTAAATGGTGTTCATTGATGGATCATATTGGTAAGAATGCTAACAATAACAAAGTCAATGATTTCAATGTTTAAATCTGACAAATATATTCATCATTCTAAAATGTTTCCATTACAGTTGTAGTGATTGTAATTTACCAGACAACCAATGTAAGAGCTAAAAGATATAACCCCACTCCCAAGCCAGTCCCACCTCCATGAAGCATCATAGCTGAAAGCGCTTAATTTTCTAAAGTAAAACTGTCTACCAACCTAATACATCTGTAACATTATCTTCATATGCATCATCAAACATATTTTCGTTTCACAAGTTACACATAGCCACTCTGAACATATTTCCTCCCTCAATGAAGCACTAGGAAGCAAAGAACGATCATCAATGACAGAGAGTATATGAACTGAATCATTTCCCACTGCCCTCTTCACGCTCAGAAGGAAATATCGCATCTCTTCATCGTGGTTAGCAAAACCAAACACCTTAGAAACACATTTCACAAGTCAGAAACTATAGAAATGATCCCTGAAAGTATAGTCTTGACCACACAATCAGTTAGGACAGGGAGCTGTACACAGGAACATCATTTTCACTTATGGCTGTTTCTGTTCATGCCTATAACGCACATATCGATCAGAGGAAGATACAACACAACTTCATAGAATACTATTACACTACTGAATACAGCATAGCATTGTTGTTAAAAAACAGCCTTGCTGTTTGAGAAAGAATTGCTGATCTTAATCATTCAAGAGGTGTAACCAATCAAACAGCAGTCAAAACAACAGGCGCGAGAAATTAAATGGTGTTCATTGATGGATCATATTGGTAAGAATGCTAACAATAACAAAGTCAATGATTTCAATGTTTAAATCTGAAAAATATATTCATCATTCTAAAATGTTTCCATTACAGTTGTAGTGATTGTAATTTACCAGACAACCAATGTAAGAGCTAAAAGATATAACCCCACTCCCAAGCCAGTCCCACCTCCATGAAGCATCATAGCTGAAAGCGCTTAATTTTCTAAAGTAAAACTGTCTACCAACCTAATACATCTGTAACATTATCTTCATATGCATCATCAAACATATTTTCATTTCACAAGTTACACATAGCCACTCTGAACATATTTCCTCCCTCAATGAAGCACTAGGAAGCAAAGAACGATCATCAATGACAGAGAGTATATGAACTGAATCATTTCCCACTGCCCTCTTCACGCTCAGAAGGAAATATCGCATCTCTTCATCGTGGTTAGCAAAACCAAACACCTTAGAAACACATTTCACAAGTCAGAAACTATAGAAATGATCCCTGAAAGTATAGTCTTGACCACTCAATCAGTTAGGACAGGGAGCTGTACACAGGAACATCATCTTCACTTACGGCTGTTTCTGTTCATGATTATAACGCACATATCGATCAGAGGAAGATACAACACAACTTCATAGAATACTATTACACTACTGAATACAGCATAGCATTGTTGTTAAAAAACAGCCTTGCTGTTTGAGAAAGAATTGCTGATCTTAATCATTCAAGAGGTGTAACCAATCAAACAGCAGTCAAAACAACAGGCGCGAGAAATTAAATGGTGTTCATTGATGGATCATATTGGTAAGAATGCTAACAATAACAAAGTCAATGATTTCAATGTTTAAATCTGAAAAATATATTCATCATTCTAAAATGTTTCCATTACAGTTGTAGTGATTGTAATTTACCAGACAACCAATGTAAGAGCTAAAAGATATAACCCCACTCCCAAGCCAGTCCCACCTCCATGAAGCATCATAGCTGAAAGCGCTTAATTTTCTAAAGTAAAACTGTCTACCAACCTAATACATCTGTAACATTATCTTCATATGCATCATCAAACATATTTTCATTTCACAAGTTACACATAGCCACTCTGAACATATTTCCTCCCTCAATGAAGCACTAGGAAGCAAAGAACGATCATCAATGACAGAGAGTATATGAACTGAATCATTTCCCACTGCCCTCTTCACGCTCAGAAGGAAATATCGCATCTCTTCATCGTGGTTAGCAAAACCAAACACCTTAGAAACACATTTCACAAGTCAGAAACTATAGAAATGATCCCTGAAAGTATAGTCTTGACCACTCAATCAGTTAGGACAGGGAGCTGTACACAGGAACATCATCTTCACTTACGGCTGTTTCTGTTCATGATTATAACGCACATATCGATCAGAGGAAGATACAACACAACTTCATAGAATACTATTACACTACTGAATACAGCATAGCATTGTTGTTAAAAAACAGCCTTGCTGTTTGAGAAAGAATTGCTGATCTTAATCATTCAAGAGGTGTAACCAATCAAACAGCAGTCAAAACAACAGGCGCGAGAAATTAAATGGTGTTCATTGATGGATCATATTGGTAAGAATGCTAACAATAACAAAGTCAATGATTTCAATGTTTAAATCTGACAAATATATTCATCATTCTAAAATGTTTCCATTACAGTTGTAGTGATTGTAATTTACCAGACAACCAATGTAAGAGCTAAAAGATATAACCCCACTCCCAAGCCAGTCCCACCTCCATGAAGCATCATAGCTGAAAGCGCTTAATTTTCTAAAGTAAAACTGTCTACCAACCTAATACATCTGTAACATTATCTTCATATGCATCATCAAACATATTTTCGTTTCACAAGTTACACATAGCCACTCTGAACATATTTCCTCCCTCAATGAAGCACTAGGAAGCAAAGAACGATCATCAATGACAGAGAGTATATGAACTGAATCATTTCCCACTGCCCTCTTCACGCTCAGAAGGAAATATCGCATCTCTTCATCGTGGTTAGCAAAACCAAACACCTTAGAAACACATTTCACAAGTCAGAAACTATAGAAATGATCCCTGAAAGTATAGTCTTGACCACACAATCAGTTAGGACAGGGAGCTGTACACAGGAACATCATTTTCACTTATGGCTGTTTCTGTTCATGCCTATAACGCACATATCGATCAGAGGAAGATACAACACAACTTCATAGAATACTATTACACTACTGAATACAGCATAGCATTGTTGTTAAAAAACAGCCTTGCTGTTTGAGAAAGAATTGCTGATCTTAATCATTCAAGAGGTGTAACCAATCAAACAGCAGTCAAAACAACAGGCGCGAGAAATTAAATGGTGTTCATTGATGGATCATATTGGTAAGAATGCTAACAATAACAAAGTCAATGATTTCAATGTTTAAATCTGAAAAATATATTCATCATTCTAAAATGTTTCCATTACAGTTGTAGTGATTGTAATTTACCAGACAACCAATGTAAGAGCTAAAAGATATAACCCCACTCCCAAGCCAGTCCCACCTCCATGAAGCATCATAGCTGAAAGCGCTTAATTTTCTAAAGTAAAACTGTCTACCAACCTAATACATCTGTAACATTATCTTCATATGCATCATCAAACATATTTTCATTTCACAAGTTACACATAGCCACTCTGAACATATTTCCTCCCTCAATGAAGCACTAGGAAGCAAAGAACGATCATCAATGACAGAGAGTATATGAACTGAATCATTTCCCACTGCCCTCTTCACGCTCAGAAGGAAATATCGCATCTCTTCATCGTGGTTAGCAAAACCAAACACCTTAGAAACACATTTCACAAGTCAGAAACTATAGAAATGATCCCTGAAAGTATAGTCTTGACCACTCAATCAGTTAGGACAGGGAGCTGTACACAGGAACATCATCTTCACTTACGGCTGTTTCTGTTCATGATTATAACGCACATATCGATCAGAGGAAGATACAACACAACTTCATAGAATACTATTACACTACTGAATACAGCATAGCATTGTTGTTAAAAAACAGCCTTGCTGTTTGAGAAAGAATTGCTGATCTTAATCATTCAAGAGGTGTAACCAATCAAACAGCAGTCAAAACAACAGGCGCGAGAAATTAAATGGTGTTCATTGATGGATCATATTGGTAAGAATGCTAACAATAACAAAGTCAATGATTTCAATGTTTAAATCTGACAAATATATTCATCATTCTAAAATGTTTCCATTACAGTTGTAGTGATTGTAATTTACCAGACAACCAATGTAAGAGCTAAAAGATATAACCCCACTCCCAAGCCAGTCCCACCTCCATGAAGCATCATAGCTGAAAGCGCTTAATTTTCTAAAGTAAAACTGTCTACCAACCTAATACATCTGTAACATTATCTTCATATGCATCATCAAACATATTTTCATTTCACAAGTTACACATAGCCACTCTGAACATATTTCCTCCCTCAATGAAGCAAAGAACGATCATCAATGACAGAGAGTATATGAACTGAATCATTTCCCACTGCCCTCTTCACGCTCAGAAGGAAATATCGCATCTCTTCATCGTGGTTAGCAAAACCAAACACCTTAGAAACACATTTCACAAGTCAGAAACTATAGAAATGATCCCTGAAAGTATAGTCTTGACCACTCAATCAGTTAGGACAGGGAGCTGTACACAGGAACATCATCTTCACTTACGGCTGTTTCTGTTCATGATTATAACGCACATATCGATCAGAGGAAGATACAACACAACTTCATAGAATACTATTACACTACTGAATACAGCATAGCATTGTTGTTAAAAAACAGCCTTGCTGTTTGAGAAAGAATTGCTGATCTTAATCATTCAAGAGGTGTAACCAATCAAACAGCAGTCAAAACAACAGGCGCGAGAAATTAAATGGTGTTCATTGATGGATCATATTGGTAAGAATGCTAACAATAACAAAGTCAATGATTTCAATGTTTAAATCTGACAAATATATTCATCATTCTAAAATGTTTCCATTACAGTTGTAGTGATTGTAATTTACCAGACAACCAATGTAAGAGCTAAAAGATATAACCCCACTCCCAAGCCAGTCCCACCTCCATGAAGCATCATAGCTGAAAGCGCTTAATTTTCTAAAGTAAAACTGTCTACCAACCTAATACATCTGTAACATTATCTTCATATGCATCATCAAACATATTTTCATTTCACAAGTTACACATAGCCACTCTGAACATATTTCCTCCCTCAATGAAGCACTAGGAAGCAAAGAACGATCATCAATGACAGAGAGTATATGAACTGAATCATTTCCCACTGCCCTCTTCACGCTCAGAAGGAAATATCGCATCTCTTCATCGTGGTTAGCAAAACCAAACACCTTAGAAACACATTTCACAAGTCAGAAACTATAGAAATGATCCCTGAAAGTATAGTCTTGACCACTCAATCAGTTAGGACAGGGAGCTGTACACAGGAACATCATCTTCACTTACGGCTGTTTCTGTTCATGATTATAACGCACATATCGATCAGAGGAAGATACAACACAACTTCATAGAATACTATTACACTACTGAATACAGCATAGCATTGTTGTTAAAAAACAGCCTTGCTGTTTGAGAAAGAATTGCTGATCTTAATCATTCAAGAGGTGTAACCAATCAAACAGCAGTCAAAACAACAGGCGCGAGAAATTAAATGGTGTTCATTGATGGATCATATTGGTAAGAATGCTAACAATAACAAAGTCAATGATTTCAATGTTTAAATCTGACAAATATATTCATCATTCTAAAATGTTTCCATTACAGTTGTAGTGATTGTAATTTACCAGACAACCAATGTAAGAGCTAAAAGATATAACCCCACTCCCAAGCCAGTCCCACCTCCATGAAGCATCATAGCTGAAAGCGCTTAATTTTCTAAAGTAAAACTGTCTACCAACCTAATACATCTGTAACATTATCTTCATATGCATCATCAAACATATTTTCATTTCACAAGTTACACATAGCCACTCTGAACATATTTCCTCCCTCAATGAAGCAAAGAACGATCATCAATGACAGTGAGTATATGAACTTAATCATTTCCCACTGCCCTCTTCACGCTCAGAAGGAAATATCGCATCTCTTCATCGTGGTTAGCAAAACCAAACACCTTAGAAACACATTTCACAAGTCAGAAACTATAGAAATGATCCCTGAAAGTATAGTCTTGACCACTCAATCAGTTAGGACAGGGAGCTGTACACAGGAACATCATTTTCACTTACGGCTGTTTCTGTTCATGATTATAACGCACATATCGATCAGAGGAAGATACAACACAACTTCATAGAATACTATTACACTACTGAATACAGCATAGCATTGTTGTTAAAAAACAGCCTTGCTGTTTGAGAAAGAATTGCTGATCTTAATCATTCAAGAGGTGTAACCAATCAAACAGCAGTCAAAACAACAGGCGCGAGAAATTAAATGGTGTTCATTGATGGATCATATTGGTAAGAATGCTAACAATAACAAAGTCAATGATTTCAATGTTTAAATCTGAAAAATATATTCATCATTCTAAAATGTTTCCATTACAGTTGTAGTGATTGTAATTTACCAGACAACCAATGTAAGAGCTAAAAGATATAACCCCACTCCCAAGCCAGTCCCACCTCCATGAAGCATCATAGCTGAAAGCGCTTAATTTTCTAAAGTAAAACTGTCTACCAACCTAATACATCTGTAACATTATCTTCATATGCATCATCAAACATATTTTCATTTCACAAGTTACACATAGCCACTCTGAACATATTTCCTCCCTCAATGAAGCACTAGGAAGCAAAGAACGATCATCAATGACAGAGAGTATATGAACTGAATCATTTCCCACTGCCCTCTTCACGCTCAGAAGGAAATATCGCATCTCTTCATCGTGGTTAGCAAAACCAAACACCTTAGAAACACATTTCACAAGTCAGAAACTATAGAAATGATCCCTGAAAGTATAGTCTTGACCACTCAATCAGTTAGGACAGGGAGCTGTACACAGGAACATCATCTTCACTTACGGCTGTTTCTGTTCATGATTATAACGCACATATCGATCAGAGGAAGATACAACACAACTTCATAGAATACTATTACACTACTGAATACAGCATAGCATTGTTGTTAAAAAACAGCCTTGCTGTTTGAGAAAGAATTGCTGATCTTAATCATTCAAGAGGTGTAACCAATCAAACAGCAGTCAAAACAACAGGCGCGAGAAATTAAATGGTGTTCATTGATGGATCATATTGGTAAGAATGCTAACAATAACAAAGTCAATGATTTCAATGTTTAAATCTGACAAATATATTCATCATTCTAAAATGTTTCCATTACAGTTGTAGTGATTGTAATTTACCAGACAACCAATGTAAGAGCTAAAAGATATAACCCCACTCCCAAGCCAGTCCCACCTCCATGAAGCATCATAGCTGAAAGCGCTTAATTTTCTAAAGTAAAACTGTCTACCAACCTAATACATCTGTAACATTATCTTCATATGCATCATCAAACATATTTTCATTTCACAAGTTACACATAGCCACTCTGAACATATTTCCTCCCTCAATGAAGCAAAGAACGATCATCAATGACAGTGAGTATATGAACTTAATCATTTCCCACTGCCCTCTTCACGCTCAGAAGGAAATATCGCATCTCTTCATCGTGGTTAGCAAAACCAAACACCTTAGAAACACATTTCACAAGTCAGAAACTATAGAAATGATCCCTGAAAGTATAGTCTTGACCACTCAATCAGTTAGGACAGGGAGCTGTACACAGGAACATCATTTTCACTTACGGCTGTTTCTGTTCATGATTATAACGCACATATCGATCAGAGGAAGATACAACACAACTTCATAGAATACTATTACACTACTGAATACAGCATAGCATTGTTGTTAAAAAACAGCCTTGCTGTTTGAGAAAGAATTGCTGATCTTAATCATTCAAGAGGTGTAACCAATCAAACAGCAGTCAAAACAACAGGCGCGAGAAATTAAATGGTGTTCATTGATGGATCATATTGGTAAGAATGCTAACAATAACAAAGTCAATGATTTCAATGTTTAAATCTGAAAAATATATTCATCATTCTAAAATGTTTCCATTACAGTTGTAGTGATTGTAATTTACCAGACAACCAATGTAAGAGCTAAAAGATATAACCCCACTCCCAAGCCAGTCCCACCTCCATGAAGCATCATAGCTGAAAGCGCTTAATTTTCTAAAGTAAAACTGTCTACCAACCTAATACATCTGTAACATTATCTTCATATGCATCATCAAACATATTTTCATTTCACAAGTTACACATAGCCACTCTGAACATATTTCCTCCCTCAATGAAGCACTAGGAAGCAAAGAACGATCATCAATGACAGAGAGTATATGAACTGAATCATTTCCCACTGCCCTCTTCACGCTCAGAAGGAAATATCGCATCTCTTCATCGTGGTTAGCAAAACCAAACACCTTAGAAACACATTTCACAAGTCAGAAACTATAGAAATGATCCCTGAAAGTATAGTCTTGACCACTCAATCAGTTAGGACAGGGAGCTGTACACAGGAACATCATCTTCACTTACGGCTGTTTCTGTTCATGATTATAACGCACATATCGATCAGAGGAAGATACAACACAACTTCATAGAATACTATTACACTACTGAATACAGCATAGCATTGTTGTTAAAAAACAGCCTTGCTGTTTGAGAAAGAATTGCTGATCTTAATCATTCAAGAGGTGTAACCAATCAAACAGCAGTCAAAACAACAGGCGCGAGAAATTAAATGGTGTTCATTGATGGATCATATTGGTAAGAATGCTAACAATAACAAAGTCAATGATTTCAATGTTTAAATCTGACAAATATATTCATCATTCTAAAATGTTTCCATTACAGTTGTAGTGATTGTAATTTACCAGACAACCAATGTAAGAGCTAAAAGATATAACCCCACTCCCAAGCCAGTCCCACCTCCATGAAGCATCATAGCTGAAAGCGCTTAATTTTCTAAAGTAAAACTGTCTACCAACCTAATACATCTGTAACATTATCTTCATATGCATCATCAAACATATTTTCGTTTCACAAGTTACACATAGCCACTCTGAACATATTTCCTCCCTCAATGAAGCACTAGGAAGCAAAGAACGATCATCAATGACAGAGAGTATATGAACTGAATCATTTCCCACTGCCCTCTTCACGCTCAGAAGGAAATATCGCATCTCTTCATCGTGGTTAGCAAAACCAAACACCTTAGAAACACATTTCAGAAGTCAGAAACTATAGAAATGATCCCTGAAAGTATAGTCTTGACCACACAATCAGTTAGGACAGGGAGCTGTACACAGGAACATCATTTTCACTTATGGCTGTTTCTGTTCATGCCTATAACGCACATATCGATCAGAGGAAGATACAACACAACTTCATAGAATACTATTACACTACTGAATACAGCATAGCATTGTTGTTAAAAAACAGCCTTGCTGTTTGAGAAAGAATTGCTGATCTTAATCATTCAAGAGGTGTAACCAATCAAACAGCAGTCAAAACAACAGGCGCGAGAAATTAAATGGTGTTCATTGATGGATCATATTGGTAAGAATGCTAACAATAACAAAGTCAATGATGTCAATGTTTAAATCTGAAAAATATATTCATCATTCTAAAATGTTTCCATTACAGTTGTAGTGATTGTAATTTACCAGACAACCAATGTAAGAGCTAAAAGATATAACCCCACTCCCAAGCCAGTCCCACCTCCATGAAGCATCATAGCTGAAAGCGCTTAATTTTCTAAAGTAAAACTGTCTACCAACCTAATACATCTGTAACATTATCTTCATATGCATCATCAAACATATTTTCATTTCACAAGTTACACATAGCCACTCTGAACATATTTCCTCCCTCAATGAAGCACTAGGAAGCAAAGAACGATCATCAATGACAGAGTATATGAACTGAATCATTTCCCACTGCCCTCTTCACGCTCAGAAGGAAATATGGCATCTCTTCATCGTGGTTAGCAAAACCAAACACCTTAGAAACACATTTCACAAGTCAGAAACTATAGAAATGATCCCTGAAAGTATAGTCTTGACCACTCAATCAGTTAGGACAGGGAGCTGTACACAGGAACATCATTTTCACTTATGGCTGTTTCTGTTCATGATTATAACGCACATATCGATCAGAGGAAGATACAACACAACTTCATAGAATACTATTACACTACTGAATACAGCATAGCATTGTTGTTAAAAAACAGCCTTGCTGTTTGAGAAAGAATTGCTGATCTTAATCATTCAAGAGGTGTAACCAATCAAACAGCAGTCAAAACAACAGGCGCGAGAAATTAAATGGTGTTCATTGATGGATCATATTGGTAAGAATGCTAACAATAACAAAGTCAATGATTTCAATGTTTAAATCTGAAAAATATATTCATCATTCTAAAATGTTTCCATTACAGTTGTAGTGATTGTAATTTATCAGACAACCAATGTAAGAGCTAAAAGATATAACCCCACTCCCAAGCCAGTCCCACCTCCATGAAGCATCATAGCTGAAAGCGCTTAATTTTCTAAAGTAAAACTGTCTACCAACCTAATACATCTGTAACATTATCTTCATATGCATCATCAAACATATTTTCATTTCACAAGTTACACATAGCCACTCTGAACATATTTCCTCCCTCAATGAAGCAAAGAACGATCATCAATGACAGAGAGTATATGAACTGAATCATTTCCCACTGCCCTCTTCACGCTCAGAAGGAAATATTGCATCTCTTCATCGTGGTTAGCAAAACCAAACACCTTAGAAACACATTTCACAAGTCAGAAACTATAGAAATGATCCCTGAAAGTATAGTCTTGACCACTCAATCAGTTAGGACAGGGAGCTGTACACAGGAACATCATTTTCACTTATGGCTGTTTCTGTTCATGATTATAACGCACATATCGATCAGAGGAAGATACAACACAACTTCATAGAATACTATTACACTACTGAATACAGCATAGCATTGTTGTTAAAAAACAGCCTTGCTGTTTGAGAAAGAATTGCTGATCTTAATCATTCAAGAGGTGTAACCAATCAAACAGCAGTCAAAACAACAGGCGCGAGAAATTAAATGGTGTTCATTGATGGATCATATTGGTAAGAATGCTAACAATAACAAAGTCAATGATTTCAATGTTTAAATCTGACAAATATATTCATCATTCTAAAATGTTTCCATTACAGTTGTAGTGATTGTAATTTACCAGACAACCAATGTAAGAGCTAAAAGATATAACCCCACTCCCAAGCCAGTCCCACCTCCATGAAGCATCATAGCTGAAAGCGCTTAATTTTCTAAAGTAAAACTGTCTACCAACCTAATACATCTGTAACATTATCTTCATATGCATCATCAAACATATTTTCATTTCACAAGTTAAACATAGCCACTCTGAACATATTTCCTCCCTCAATGAAGCACTAGGAAGCAAAGAACGATCATCAATGACAGTGAGTATATGAACTTAATCATTTCCCACTGCCCTCTTCACGCTCAGAAGGAAATATCGCATCTCTTCATCGTGGTTAGCAAAACCAAACACCTTAGAAACACATTTCACAAGTCAGAAACTATAGAAATGATCGCTGAAAGTATAGTCTTGACCACTCAATCAGTTAGGACAGGGAGCTGTACACAGGAACATCATCTTCACTTACGGCTGTTTCTGTTCATGATTATAACGCACATATCGATCAGAGGAAGATACAACACAACTTCATAGAATACTATTACACTACTGAATACAGCATAGCATTGTTGTTAAAAAACAGCCTTGCTGTTTGAGAAAGAATTGCTGATCTTAATCATTCAAGAGGTGTAACCAATCAAACAGCAGTCAAAACAACAGGCGCGAGAAATTAAATGGTGTTCATTGATGGATCATATTGGTAAGAATGCTAACAATAACAAAGTCAATGATTTCAATGTTTAAATCTGACAAATATATTCATCATTCTAAAATGTTTCCATTACAGTTGTAGTGATTGTAATTTACCAGACAACCAATGTAAGAGCTAAAAGATATAACCCCACTCCCAAGCCAGTCCCACCTCCATGAAGCATCATAGCTGAAAGCGCTTAATTTTCTAAAGTAAAACTGTCTACCAACCTAATACATCTGTAACATTATCTTCATATGCATCATCAAACATATTTTCATTTCACAAGTTACACATAGCCACTCTGAACATATTTCCTCCCTCAATGAAGCAAAGAACGATCATCAATGACAGTGAGTATATGAACTTAATCATTTCCCACTGCCCTCTTCACGCTCAGAAGGAAATATCGCATCTCTTCATCGTGGTTAGCAAAACCAAACACCTTAGAAACACATTTCACAAGTCAGAAACTATAGAAATGATCCCTGAAAGTATAGTCTTGACCACTCAATCAGTTAGGACAGGGAGCTGTACACAGGAACATCATTTTCACTTATGGCTGTTTCTGTTCATGATTATAACGCACATATCGATCAGAGGAAGATACAACACAACTTCATAGAATACTATTACACTACTGAATACAGCATAGCATTGTTGTTAAAAAACAGCCTTGCTGTTTGAGAAAGAATTGCTGATCTTAATCATTCAAGAGGTGTAACCAATCAAACAGCAGTCAAAACAACAGGCGCGAGAAATTAAATGGTGTTCATTGATGGATCATATTGGTAAGAATGCTAACAATAACAAAGTCAATGATTTCAATGTTTAAATCTGAAAAATATATTCATCATTCTAAAATGTTTCCATTACAGTTGTAGTGATTGTAATTTACCAGACAACCAATGTAAGAGCTAAAAGATATAACCCCACTCCCAAGCCAGTCCCACCTCCATGAAGCATCATAGCTGAAAGCGCTTAATTTTCTAAAGTAAAACTGTCTACCAACCTAATACATCTGTAACATTATCTTCATATGCATCATCAAACATATTTTCATTTCACAAGTTACACATAGCCACTCTGAACATATTTCCTCCCTCAATGAAGCACTAGGAAGCAAAGAACGATCATCAATGACAGAGAGTATATGAACTGAATCATTTCCCACTGCCCTCTTCACGCTCAGAAGGAAATATCGCATCTCTTCATCGTGGTTAGCAAAACCAAACACCTTAGAAACACATTTCACAAGTCAGAAACTATAGAAATGATCCCTGAAAGTATAGTCTTGACCACTCAATCAGTTAGGACAGGGAGCTGTACACAGGAACATCATCTTCACTTACGGCTGTTTCTGTTCATGATTATAACGCACATATCGATCAGAGGAAGATACAACACAACTTCATAGAATACTATTACACTACTGAATACAGCATAGCATTGTTGTTAAAAAACAGCCTTGCTGTTTGAGAAAGAATTGCTGATCTTAATCATTCAAGAGGTGTAACCAATCAAACAGCAGTCAAAACAACAGGCGCGAGAAATTAAATGGTGTTCATTGATGGATCATATTGGTAAGAATGCTAACAATAACAAAGTCAATGATTTCAATGTTTAAATCTGACAAATATATTCATCATTCTAAAATGTTTCCATTACAGTTGTAGTGATTGTAATTTACCAGACAACCAATGTAAGAGCTAAAAGATATAACCCCACTCCCAAGCCAGTCCCACCTCCATGAAGCATCATAGCTGAAAGCGCTTAATTTTCTAAAGTAAAACTGTCTACCAACCTAATACATCTGTAACATTATCTTCATATGCATCATCAAACATATTTTCGTTTCACAAGTTACACATAGCCACTCTGAACATATTTCCTCCCTCAATGAAGCAAAGAACGATCATCAATGACAGAGAGTATATGAACTGAATCATTTCCCACTGCCCTCTTCACGCTCAGAAGGAAATATCGCATCTCTTCATCGTGGTTAGCAAAACCAAACACCTTAGAAACACATTTCACAAGTCAGAAACTATAGAAATGATCCCTGAAAGTATAGTCTTGACCACTCAATCAGTTAGGACAGGGAGCTGTACACAGGAACATCATCTTCACTTACGGCTGTTTCTGTTCATGATTATAACGCACATATCGATCAGAGGAAGATACAACACAACTTCATAGAATACTATTACACTACTGAATACAGCATAGCATTGTTGTTAAAAAACAGCCTTGCTGTTTGAGAAAGAATTGCTGATCTTAATCATTCAAGAGGTGTAACCAATCAAACAGCAGTCAAAACAACAGGCGCGAGAAATTAAATGGTGTTCATTGATGGATCATATTGGTAAGAATGCTAACAATAACAAAGTCAATGATTTCAATGTTTAAATCTGACAAATATATTCATCATTCTAAAATGTTTCCATTACAGTTGTAGTGATTGTAATTTACCAGACAACCAATGTAAGAGCTAAAAGATATAACCCCACTCCCAAGCCAGTCCCACCTCCATGAAGCATCATAGCTGAAAGCGCTTAATTTTCTAAAGTAAAACTGTCTACCAACCTAATACATCTGTAACATTATCTTCATATGCATCATCAAACATATTTTCGTTTCACAAGTTACACATAGCCACTCTGAACATATTTCCTCCCTCAATGAAGCACTAGGAAGCAAAGAACGATCATCAATGACAGAGAGTATATGAACTGAATCATTTCCCACTGCCCTCTTCACGCTCAGAAGGAAATATCGCATCTCTTCATCGTGGTTAGCAAAACCAAACACCTTAGAAACACATTTCACAAGTCAGAAACTATAGAAATGATCCCTGAAAGTATAGTCTTGACCACTCAATCAGTTAGGACAGGGAGCTGTACACAGGAACATCATCTTCACTTACGGCTGTTTCTGTTCATGATTATAACGCACATATCGATCAGAGGAAGATACAACACAACTGCATAGAATACTATTACACTACTGAATACAGCATAGCATTGTTGTTAAAAAACAGCCTTGCTGTTTGAGAAAGAATTGCTGATCTTAATCATTCAAGAGGTGTAACCAATCAAACAGCAGTCAAAACAACAGGCGCGAGAAATTAAATGGTGTTCATTGATGGATCATATTGGTAAGAATGCTAACAATAACAAAGTCAATGATTTCAATGTTTAAATCTGACAAATATATTCATCATTCTAAAATGTTTCCATTACAGTTGTAGTGATTGTAATTTACCAGACAACCAATGTAAGAGCTAAAAGATATAACCCCACTCCCAAGCCAGTCCCACCTCCATGAAGCATCATAGCTGAAAGCGCTTAATTTTCTAAAATAAAACTGTCTACCAACCTAATACATCGGTAACATTATCTTCATATGCATCATCAAACATATTTTCATTTCACAAGTTAAACATAGCCACTCTGAACATATTTCCTCCCTCAATGAAGCACTAGGAAGCAAAGAACGATCATCAATGACAGCGAGTATATGAACTTAATCATTTCCCACTGCCCTCTTCACGCTCAGAAGGAAATATCGCATCTCTTCATCGTGGTTAGCAAAACCAAACACCTTAGAAACACATTTCACAAGTCAGAAACTATAGAAATGATCCCTGAAAGTACAGTCTTGACCACTCAATCAGTTAGGACAGGGAGCTGTACACAGGAACATCATCTTCACTTACGGCTGTTTCTGTTCATGATTATAACGCACATATCGATCAGAGGAAGATACAACACAACTTCATAGAATACTATTACACTACTGAATACAGCATAGCATTGTTGTTAAAAAACAGCCTTGCTGTTTAAGAAAGAATTGCTGATCTTAATCATTCAAGAGGTGTAACCAATCAAACAGCAGTCAAAACAACAGGCGCGAGAAATTAAATGGTGTTCATTGATGGATCATATTGGTAAGAATGCTAACAATAACAAAGTCAATAATTTCAATGTTTAAATCTGAAAAATATATTCATCATTCTAAAATGTTTCCATTACAGTTGTAGTGATTGTAATTTACCAGACAACCAATGTAAGAGCTAAAAGATATAACCCCACTCCCAAGCCAGTCCCACCTCCATGAAGCATCATAGCTGAAAGCGCTTAATTTTCTAAAGTAAAACTGTCTACCAACCTAATACATCGGTAACATTATCTTCATATGCATTATCTTCATATGCATCATCAAACATATTTTCATTTCACAAGTTAAACATAGCCACTCTGAACATATTTCCTCCCTCAATGAAGCACTAGGAAGCAAAGAACGATCATCAATGACAGCGAGTATATGAACTTAATCATTTCCCACTGCCCTCTTCACGCTCAGAAGGAAATATCGCATCTCTTCATCGTGGTTAGCAAAACCAAACACCTTAGAAACACATTTCACAAGTCAGAAACTATAGAAATGATCCCTGAAAGTATAGTCTTGACCACTCAATCAGTTAGGACAGGGAGCTGTACACAGGAACATCATCTTCACTTACGGCTGTTTCTGTTCATGATTATAACGCACATATCGATCAGAGGAAGATACAACACAACTTCATAGAATACTATTACACTACTGAATACAGCATAGCATTGTTGTTAAAAAACAGCCTTGCTGTTTGAGAAAGAATTGCTGATCTTAATCATTCAAGAGGTGTAACCAATCAAACAGCAGTCAAAACAACAGGCGCGAGAAATTAAATGGTGTTCATTGATGGATCATATTGGTAAGAATGCTAACAATAACAAAGTCAATGATTTCAATGTTTAAATCTGAAAAATATATTCATCATTCTAAAATGTTTCCATTACAGTTGTAGTGATTGTAATTTACCAGACAACCAATGTAAGAGCTAAAAGATATAACCCCACTCCCAAGCCAGTCCCACCTCCATGAAGCATCATAGCTGAAAGCGCTTAATTTTCTAAAGTAAAACTGTCTACCAACCTAATACATCGGTAACATTATCTTCATATGCATCATCAAACATATTTTCATTTCACAAGTTAAACATAGCCACTCTGAACATATTTCCTCCCTCAATGAAGCACTAGGAAGCAAAGAACGATCATCAATGACAGCGAGTATATGAACTTAATCATTTCCCACTGCCCTCTTCACGCTCAGAAGGAAATATCGCATCTCTTCATCGTGGTTAGCAAAACCAAACACCTTAGAAACACATTTCACAAGTCAGAAACTATAGAAATGATCCCTGAAAGTATAGTCTTGACCACTCAATCAGTTAGGACAGGGAGCTGTACACAGGAACATCATCTTCACTTACGGCTGTTTCTGTTCATGATTATAACGCACATATCGATCAGAGGAAGATACAACACAACTTCATAGAATACTATTACACTACTGAATACAGCATAGCATTGTTGTTAAAAAACAGCCTTGCTGTTTGAGAAAGAATTGCTGATCTTAATCATTCAAGAGGTGTAACCAATCAAACAGCAGTCAAAACAACAGGCGCGAGAAATTAAATGGTGTTCATTGATGGATCATATTGGTAAGAATGCTAACAATAACAAAGTCAATGATTTCAATGTTTAAATCTGAAAAATATATTCATCATTCTAAAATGTTTCCATTACAGTTGTAGTGATTGTAATTTACCAGACAACCAATGTAAGAGCTAAAAGATATAACCCCACTCCCAAGCCAGTCCCACCTCCATGAAGCATCATAGCTGAAAGCGCTTAATTTTCTAAAGTAAAACTGTCTACCAACCTAATACATCTGTAACATTATCTTCATATGCATCATCAAACATATTTTCATTTCACAAGTTAAACATAGCCACTCTGAACATATTTCATCCCTCAATGAAGCACTAGGAAGCAAAGAACGATCATCAATGACAGCGAGTATATGAACTTAATCATTTCCCACTGCCCTCTTCACGCTCAGAAGGAAATATCGCATCTCTTCATCGTGGTTAGCAAAACCAAACACCTTAGAAACACATTTCACAAGTCAGAAACTATAGAAATGATCCCTGAAAGTATAGTCTTGACCACTCAATCAGTTAGGACAGGGAGCTGTACACAGGAACATCATCTTCACTTACGGCTGTTTCTGTTCATGATTATAACGCACATATCGATCAGAGGAAGATACAACACAACTTCATAGAATACTATTACACTACTGAATACAGCATAGCATTGTTGTTAAAAAACAGCCTTGCTGTTTAAGAAAGAATTGCTGATCTTAATCATTCAAGAGGTGTAACCAATCAAACAGCAGTCAAAACAACAGGCGCGAGAAATTAAATGGTGTTCATTGATGGATCATATTGGTAAGAATGCTAACAATAACAAAGTCAATGATTTCAATGTTTAAATCTGAAAAATATATTCATCATTCTAAAATGTTTCCATTACAGTTGTAGTGATTGTAATTTACCAGACAACCAATGTAAGAGCTAAAAGATATAACCCCACTCCCAAGCCAGTCCCACCTCCATGAAGCATCATAGCTGAAAGCGCTTAATTTTCTAAAGTAAAACTGTCTACCAACCTAATACATCGGTAACATTATCTTCATATGCATCATCAAACATATTTTCATTTCACAAGTTAAACATAGCCACTCTGAACATATTTCCTCCCTCAATGAAGCACTAGGAAGCAAAGAACGATCATCAATGACAGCGAGTATATGAACTTAATCATTTCCCACTGCCCTCTTCACGCTCAGAAGGAAATATCGCATCTCTTCATCGTGGTTAGCAAAACCAAACACCTTAGAAACACATTTCACAAGTCAGAAACTATAGAAATGATCCCTGAAAGTATAGTCTTGACCACTCAATCAGTTAGGACAGGGAGCTGTACACAGGAACATCATCTTCACTTACGGCTGTTTCTGTTCATGATTATAACGCACATATCGATCAGAGGAAGATACAACACAACTTCATAGAATACTATTACACTACTGAATACAGCATAGCATTGTTGTTAAAAAACAGCCTTGCTGTTTGAGAAAGAATTGCTGATCTTAATCATTCAAGAGGTGTAACCAATCAAACAGCAGTCAAAACAACAGGCGCGAGAAATTAAATGGTGTTCATTGATGGATCATATTGGTAAGAATGCTAACAATAACAAAGTCAATGATTTCAATGTTTAAATCTGAAAAATATATTCATCATTCTAAAATGTTTCCATTACAGTTGTAGTGATTGTAATTTACCAGACAACCAATGTAAGAGCTAAAAGATATAACCCCACTCCCAAGCCAGTCCCACCTCCATGAAGCATCATAGCTGAAAGCGCTTAATTTTCTAAAGTAAAACTGTCTACCAACCTAATACATCTGTAACATTATCTTCATATGCATCATCAAACATATTTTCATTTCACAAGTTACACATAGCCACTCTGAACATATTTCCTCCCTCAATGAAGCACTAGGAAGCAAAGAACGATCATCAATGACAGAGAGTATATGAACTGAATCATTTCCCACTGCCCTCTTCACGCTCAGAAGGAAATATCGCATCTCTTCATCGTGGTTAGCAAAACCAAACACCTTAGAAACACATTTCACAAGTCAGAAACTATAGAAATGATCCCTGAAAGTATAGTCTTGACCACTCAATCAGTTAGGACAGGGAGCTGTACACAGGAACATCATCTTCACTTACGGCTGTTTCTGTTCATGATTATAACGCACATATCGATCAGAGGAAGATACAACACAACTTCATAGAATACTATTACACTACTGAATACAGCATAGCATTGTTGTTAAAAAACAGCCTTGCTGTTTGAGAAAGAATTGCTGATCTTAATCATTCAAGAGGTGTAACCAATCAAACAGCAGTCAAAACAACAGGCGCGAGAAATTAAATGGTGTTCATTGATGGATCATATTGGTAAGAATGCTAACAATAACAAAGTCAATGATTTCAATGTTTAAATCTGAAAAATATATTCATCATTCTAAAATGTTTCCATTACAGTTGTAGTGATTGTAATTTACCAGACAACCAATGTAAGAGCTAAAAGATATAACCCCACTCCCAAGCCAGTCCCACCTCCATGAAGCATCATAGCTGAAAGCGCTTAATTTTCTAAAGTAAAACTGTCTACCAACCTAATACATCTGTAACATTATCTTCATTATGCATCATCAAACATATTTTCATTTCACAAGTTAAACATAGCCACTCTGAACATATTTCCTCCCTCAATGAAGCACTAGGAAGCAAAGAACGATCATCAATGACAGCGAGTATATGAACTTAATCATTTCCCACTGCCCTCTTCACGCTCAGAAGGAAATATCGCATCTCTTCATCGTGGTTAGCAAAACCAAACACCTTAGAAACACATTTCACAAGTCAGAAACTATAGAAATGATCCCTGAAAGTATAGTCTTGACCACTCAATCAGTTAGGACAGGGAGCTGTACACAGGAACATCATCTTCACTTACGGCTGTTTCTGTTCATGATTATAACGCACATATCGATCAGAGGAAGATACAACACAACTTCATAGAATACTATTACACTACTGAATACAGCATAGCATTGTTGTTAAAAAACAGCCTTGCTGTTTAAGAAAGAATTGCTGATCTTAATCATTCAAGAGGTGTAACCAATCAAACAGCAGTCAAAACAACAGGCGCGAGAAATTAAATGGTGTTCATTGATGGATCATATTGGTAAGAATGCTAACAATAACAAAGTCAATGATTTCAATGTTTAAATCTGAAAAATATATTCATCATTCTAAAATGTTTCCATTACAGTTGTAGTGATTGTAATTTACCAGACAACCAATGTAAGAGCTAAAAGATATAACCCCACTCCCAAGCCAGTCCCACCTCCATGAAGCATCATAGCTGAAAGCGCTTAATTTTCTAAAGTAAAACTGTCTACCAACCTAATACATCGGTAACATTATCTTCATATGCATCATCAAACATATTTTCATTTCACAAGTTAAACATAGCCACTCTGAACATATTTCCTCCCTCAATGAAGCACTAGGAAGCAAAGAACGATCATCAATGACAGCGAGTATATGAACTTAATCATTTCCCACTGCCCTCTTCACGCTCAGAAGGAAATATCGCATCTCTTCATCGTGGTTAGCAAAACCAAACACCTTAGAAACACATTTCACAAGTCAGAAACTATAGAAATGATCCCTGAAAGTATAGTCTTGACCACTCAATCAGTTAGGACAGGGAGCTGTACACAGGAACATCATCTTCACTTACGGCTGTTTCTGTTCATGATTATAACGCACATATCGATCAGAGGAAGATACAACACAACTTCATAGAATACTATTACACTACTGAATACAGCATAGCATTGTTGTTAAAAAACAGCCTTGCTGTTTGAGAAAGAATTGCTGATCTTAATCATTCAAGAGGTGTAACCAATCAAACAGCAGTCAAAACAACAGGCGCGAGAAATTAAATGGTGTTCATTGATGGATCATATTGGTAAGAATGCTAACAATAACAAAGTCAATGATTTCAATGTTTAAATCTGAAAAATATATTCATCATTCTAAAATGTTTCCATTACAGTTGTAGTGATTGTAATTTACCAGACAACCAATGTAAGAGCTAAAAGATATAACCCCACTCCCAAGCCAGTCCCACCTCCATGAAGCATCATAGCTGAAAGCGCTTAATTTTCTAAAGTAAAACTGTCTACCAACCTAATACATCGGTAACATTATCTTCATATGCATCATCAAACATATTTTCATTTCACAAGTTAAACATAGCCACTCTGAACATATTTCCTCCCTCAATGAAGCACTAGGAAGCAAAGAACGATCATCAATGACAGCGAGTATATGAACTTAATCATTTCCCACTGCCCTCTTCACGCTCAGAAGGAAATATCGCATCTCTTCATCGTGGTTAGCAAAACCAAACACCTTAGAAACACATTTCACAAGTCAGAAACTATAGAAATGATCCCTGAAAGTATAGTCTTGACCACTCAATCAGTTAGGACAGGGAGCTGTACACAGGAACATCATCTTCACTTACGGCTGTTTCTGTTCATGATTATAACGCACATATCGATCAGAGGAAGATACAACACAACTTCATAGAATACTATTACACTACTGAATACAGCATAGCATTGTTGTTAAAAAACAGCCTTGCTGTTTGAGAAAGAATTGCTGATCTTAATCATTCAAGAGGTGTAACCAATCAAACAGCAGTCAAAACAACAGGCGCGAGAAATTAAATGGTGTTCATTGATGGATCATATTGGTAAGAATGCTAACAATAACAAAGTCAATGATTTCAATGTTTAAATCTGAAAAATATATTCATCATTCTAAAATGTTTCCATTACAGTTGTAGTGATTGTAATTTACCAGACAACCAATGTAAGAGCTAAAAGATATAACCCCACTCCCAAGCCAGTCCCACCTCCATGAAGCATCATAGCTGAAAGCGCTTAATTTTCTAAAGTAAAACTGTCTACCAACCTAATACATCTGTAACATTATCTTCATATGCATCATCAAACATATTTTCATTTCACAAGTTAAACATAGCCACTCTGAACATATTTCCTCCCTCAATGAAGCACTAGGAAGCAAAGAACGATCATCAATGACAGCGAGTATATGAACTTAATCATTTCCCACTGCCCTCTTCACGCTCAGAAGGAAATATCGCATCTCTTCATCGTGGTTAGCAAAACCAAACACCTTAGAAACACATTTCACAAGTCAGAAACTATAGAAATGATCCCTGAAAGTATAGTCTTGACCACTCAATCAGTTAGGACAGGGAGCTGTACACAGGAACATCATCTTCACTTACGGCTGTTTCTGTTCATGATTATAACGCACATATCGATCAGAGGAAGATACAACACAACTTCATAGAATACTATTACACTACTGAATACAGCATAGCATTGTTGTTAAAAAACAGCCTTGCTGTTTGAGAAAGAATTGCTGATCTTAATCATTCAAGAGGTGTAACCAATCAAACAGCAGTCAAAACAACAGGCGCGAGAAATTAAATGGTGTTCATTGATGGATCATATTGGTAAGAATGCTAACAATAACAAAGTCAATGATTTCAATGTTTAAATCTGAAAAATATATTCATCATTCTAAAATGTTTCCATTACAGTTGTAGTGATTGTAATTTACCAGACAACCAATGTAAGAGCTAAAAGATATAACCCCACTCCCAAGCCAGTCCCACCTCCATGAAGCATCATAGCTGAAAGCGCTTAATTTTCTAAAGTAAAACTGTCTACCAACCTAATACATCTGTAACATTATCTTCATTATGCATCATCAAACATATTTTCATTTCACAAGTTAAACATAGCCACTCTGAACATATTTCCTCCCTCAATGAAGCACTAGGAAGCAAAGAACGATCATCAATGACAGCGAGTATATGAACTTAATCATTTCCCACTGCCCTCTTCACGCTCAGAAGGAAATATCGCATCTCTTCATCGTGGTTAGCAAAACCAAACACCTTAGAAACACATTTCACAAGTCAGAAACTATAGAAATGATCCCTGAAAGTATAGTCTTGACCACTCAATCAGTTAGGACAGGGAGCTGTACACAGGAACATCATCTTCACTTACGGCTGTTTCTGTTCATGATTATAACGCACATATCGATCAGAGGAAGATACAACACAACTTCATAGAATACTATTACACTACTGAATACAGCATAGCATTGTTGTTAAAAAACAGCCTTGCTGTTTAAGAAAGAATTGCTGATCTTAATCATTCAAGAGGTGTAACCAATCAAACAGCAGTCAAAACAACAGGCGCGAGAAATTAAATGGTGTTCATTGATGGATCATATTGGTAAGAATGCTAACAATAACAAAGTCAATGATTTCAATGTTTAAATCTGAAAAATATATTCATCATTCTAAAATGTTTCCATTACAGTTGTAGTGATTGTAATTTACCAGACAACCAATGTAAGAGCTAAAAGATATAACCCCACTCCCAAGCCAGTCCCACCTCCATGAAGCATCATAGCTGAAAGCGCTTAATTTTCTAAAGTAAAACTGTCTACCAACCTAATACATCGGTAACATTATCTTCATATGCATCATCAAACATATTTTCATTTCACAAGTTAAACATAGCCACTCTGAACATATTTCCTCCCTCAATGAAGCACTAGGAAGCAAAGAACGATCATCAATGACAGCGAGTATATGAACTTAATCATTTCCCACTGCCCTCTTCACGCTCAGAAGGAAATATCGCATCTCTTCATCGTGGTTAGCAAAACCAAACACCTTAGAAACACATTTCACAAGTCAGAAACTATAGAAATGATCCCTGAAAGTATAGTCTTGACCACTCAATCAGTTAGGACAGGGAGCTGTACACAGGAACATCATCTTCACTTACGGCTGTTTCTGTTCATGATTATAACGCACATATCGATCAGAGGAAGATACAACACAACTTCATAGAATACTATTACACTACTGAATACAGCATAGCATTGTTGTTAAAAAACAGCCTTGCTGTTTGAGAAAGAATTGCTGATCTTAATCATTCAAGAGGTGTAACCAATCAAACAGCAGTCAAAACAACAGGCGCGAGAAATTAAATGGTGTTCATTGATGGATCATATTGGTAAGAATGCTAACAATAACAAAGTCAATGATTTCAATGTTTAAATCTGAAAAATATATTCATCATTCTAAAATGTTTCCATTACAGTTGTAGTGATTGTAATTTACCAGACAACCAATGTAAGAGCTAAAAGATATAACCCCACTCCCAAGCCAGTCCCACCTCCATGAAGCATCATAGCTGAAAGCGCTTAATTTTCTAAAGTAAAACTGTCTACCAACCTAATACATCTGTAACATTATCTTCATATGCATCATCAAACATATTTTCATTTCACAAGTTACACATAGCCACTCTGAACATATTTCCTCCCTCAATGAAGCACTAGGAAGCAAAGAACGATCATCAATGACAGAGAGTATATGAACTGAATCATTTCCCACTGCCCTCTTCACGCTCAGAAGGAAATATCGCATCTCTTCATCGTGGTTAGCAAAACCAAACACCTTAGAAACACATTTCACAAGTCAGAAACTATAGAAATGATCCCTGAAAGTATAGTCTTGACCACTCAATCAGTTAGGACAGGGAGCTGTACACAGGAACATCATCTTCACTTACGGCTGTTTCTGTTCATGATTATAACGCACATATCGATCAGAGGAAGATACAACACAACTTCATAGAATACTATTACACTACTGAATACAGCATAGCATTGTTGTTAAAAAACAGCCTTGCTGTTTGAGAAAGAATTGCTGATCTTAATCATTCAAGAGGTGTAACCAATCAAACAGCAGTCAAAACAACAGGCGCGAGAAATTAAATGGTGTTCATTGATGGATCATATTGGTAAGAATGCTAACAATAACAAAGTCAATGATTTCAATGTTTAAATCTGAAAAATATATTCATCATTCTAAAATGTTTCCATTACAGTTGTAGTGATTGTAATTTACCAGACAACCAATGTAAGAGCTAAAAGATATAACCCCACTCCCAAGCCAGTCCCACCTCCATGAAGCATCATAGCTGAAAGCGCTTAATTTTCTAAAGTAAAACTGTCTACCAACCTAATACATCTGTAACATTATCTTCATATGCATCATCAAACATATTTTCATTTCACAAGTTAAACATAGCCACTCTGAACATATTTCCTCCCTCAATGAAGCACTAGGAAGCAAAGAACGATCATCAATGACAGCGAGTATATGAACTTAATAATTTCCCACTGCCCTCTTCACGCTCAGAAGGAAATATCGCATCTCTTCATCGTGGTTAGCAAAACCAAACACCTTAGAAACACATTTCACAAGTCAGAAACTATAGAAATGATCCCTGAAAGTATAGTCTTGACCACTCAATCAGTTAGGACAGGGAGCTGTACACAGGAACATCATCTTCACTTACGGCTGTTTCTGTTCATGATTATAACGCACATATCGATCAGAGGAAGATACAACACAACTTCATAGAATACTATTACACTACTGAATACAGCATAGCATTGTTGTTAAAAAACAGCCTTGCTGTTTGAGAAAGAATTGCTGATCTTAATCATTCAAGAGGTGTAACCAATCAAACAGCAGTCAAAACAACAGGCGCGAGAAATTAAATGGTGTTCATTGATGGATCATATTGGTAAGAATGCTAACAATAACAAAGTCAATGATTTCAATGTTTAAATCTGAAAAATATATTCATCATTCTAAAATGTTTCCATTACAGTTGTAGTGATTGTAATTTACCAGACAACCAATGTAAGAGCTAAAAGATATAACCCCACTCCCAAGCCAGTCCCACCTCCATGAAGCATCATAGCTGAAAGCGCTTAATTTTCTAAAGTAAAACTGTCTACCAACCTAATACATCGGTAACATTATCTTCATATGCATCATCAAACATATTTTCATTTCACAAGTTAAACATAGCCACTCTGAACATATTTCCTCCCTCAATGAAGCACTAGGAAGCAAAGAACGATCATCAATGACAGCGAGTATATGAACTTAATCATTTCCCACTGCCCTCTTCACGCTCAGAAGGAAATATCGCATCTCTTCATCGTGGTTAGCAAAACCAAACACCTTAGAAACACATTTCACAAGTCAGAAACTATAGAAATGATCCCTGAAAGTATAGTCTTGACCACTCAATCAGTTAGGACAGGGAGCTGTACACAGGAACATCATCTTCACTTACGGCTGTTTCTGTTCATGATTATAACGCACATATCGATCAGAGGAAGATACAACACAACTTCATAGAATACTATTACACTACTGAATACAGCATAGCATTGTTGTTAAAAAACAGCCTTGCTGTTTGAGAAAGAATTGCTGATCTTAATCATTCAAGAGGTGTAACCAATCAAACAGCAGTCAAAACAACAGGCGCGAGAAATTAAATGGTGTTCATTGATGGATCATATTGGTAAGAATGCTAACAATAACAAAGTCAATGATTTCAATGTTTAAATCTGAAAAATATATTCATCATTCTAAAATGTTTCCATTACAGTTGTAGTGATTGTAATTTACCAGACAACCAATGTAAGAGCTAAAAGATATAACCCCACTCCCAAGCCAGTCCCACCTCCATGAAGCATCATAGCTGAAAGCGCTTAATTTTCTAAAGTAAAACTGTCTACCAACCTAATACATCTGTAACATTATCTTCATATGCATCATCAAACATATTTTCATTTCACAAGTTACACATAGCCACTCTGAACATATTTCCTCCCTCAATGAAGCACTAGGAAGCAAAGAACGATCATCAATGACAGAGAGTATATGAACTGAATCATTTCCCACTGCCCTCTTCACGCTCAGAAGGAAATATCACATCTCTTCATCGTGGTTAGCAAAACCAAACACCTTAGAAACACATTTCACAAGTCAGAAACTATAGAAATGATCCCTGAAAGTATAGTCTTGACCACTCAATCAGTTAGGACAGGGAGCTGTACACAGGAACATCATCTTCACTTACGGCTGTTTCTGTTCATGATTATAACACACATATCGATCAGAGGAAGATACAACACAACTGCATAGAATACTATTACACTACTGAATACAGCATAGCATTGTTGTTAAAAAACAGCCTTGCTGTTTGAGAAAGAATTGCTGATCTTAATCATTCAAGAGGTGTAACCAATCAAACAGCAGTCAAAACAACAGGCGCGAGAAATTAAATGGTGTTCATTGATGGATCATATTGGTAAGAATGCTAACAATAACAAAGTCAATGATTTCAATGTTTAAATCTGAAAAATATATACATCATTCTAAAATGTTTCCATTACAGTTGTAGTGATTGTAATTTACCAGACAACCAATGTAAGAGCTAAAAGATATAACCCCACTCCCAAGCCAGTCCCACCTCCATGAAGCATCATAGCTGAAAGCGCTTAATTTTCTAAAGTAAAACTGTCTACCAACCTAATACATCGGTAACATTATCTTCATATGCATCATCAAACATATTTTCATTTCACAAGTTAAACATAGCCACTCTGAACATATTTCCTCCCTCAATGAAGCACTAGGAAGCAAAGAACGATCATCAATGACAGCGAGTATATGAACTTAATCATTTCCCACTGCCCTCTTCACGCTCAGAAGGAAATATCGCATCTCTTCATCGTGGTTAGCAAAACCAAACACCTTAGAAACACATTTCACAAGTCAGAAACTATAGAAATGATCCCTGAAAGTATAGTCTTGACCACTCAATCAGTTAGGACAGGGAGCTGTACACAGGAACATCATCTTCACTTACGGCTGTTTCTGTTCATGATTATAACGCACATATCGATCAGAGGAAGATACAACACAACTTCATAGAATACTATTACACTACTGAATACAGCATAGCATTGTTGTTAAAAAACAGCCTTGCTGTTTGAGAAAGAATTGCTGATCTTAATCATTCAAGAGGTGTAACCAATCAAACAGCAGTCAAAACAACAGGCGCGAGAAATTAAATGGTGTTCATTGATGGATCATATTGGTAAGAATGCTAACAATAACAAAGTCAATGATTTCAATGTTTAAATCTGAAAAATATATTCATCATTCTAAAATGTTTCCATTACAGTTGTAGTGATTGTAATTTACCAGACAACCAATGTAAGAGCTAAAAGATATAACCCCACTCCCAAGCCAGTCCCACCTCCATGAAGCATCATAGCTGAAAGCGCTTAATTTTCTAAAGTAAAACTGTCTACCAACCTAATACATCTGTAACATTATCTTCATATGCATCATCAAACATATTTTCATTTCACAAGTTACACATAGCCACTCTGAACATATTTCCTCCCTCAATGAAGCACTAGGAAGCAAAGAACGATCATCAATGACAGAGAGTATATGAACTGAATCATTTCCCACTGCCCTCTTCACGCTCAGAAGGAAATATCGCATCTCTTCATCGTGGTTAGCAAAACCAAACACCTTAGAAACACATTTCACAAGTCAGAAACTATAGAAATGATCCCTGAAAGTATAGTCTTGACCACTCAATCAGTTAGGACAGGGAGCTGTACACAGGAACATCATCTTCACTTACGGCTGTTTCTGTTCATGATTATAACGCACATATCGATCAGAGGAAGATACAACACAACTTCATAGAATACTATTACACTACTGAATACAGCATAGCATTGTTGTTAAAAAACAGCCTTGCTGTTTGAGAAAGAATTGCTGATCTTAATCATTCAAGAGGTGTAACCAATCAAACAGCAGTCAAAACAACAGGCGCGAGAAATTAAATGGTGTTCATTGATGGATCATATTGGTAAGAATGCTAACAATAACAAAGTCAATGATTTCAATGTTTAAATCTGAAAAATATATTCATCATTCTAAAATGTTTCCATTACAGTTGTAGTGATTGTAATTTACCAGACAACCAATGTAAGAGCTAAAAGATATAACCCCACTCCCAAGCCAGTCCCACCTCCATGAAGCATCATAGCTGAAAGCGCTTAATTTTCTAAAGTAAAACTGTCTACCAACCTAATACATCTGTAACATTATCTTCATTATGCATCATCAAACATATTTTCATTTCACAAGTTAAACATAGCCACTCTGAACATATTTCCTCCCTCAATGAAGCACTAGGAAGCAAAGAACGATCATCAATGACAGCGAGTATATGAACTTAATCATTTCCCACTGCCCTCTTCACGCTCAGAAGGAAATATCGCATCTCTTCATCGTGGTTAGCAAAACCAAACACCTTAGAAACACATTTCACAAGTCAGAAACTATAGAAATGATCCCTGAAAGTATAGTCTTGACCACTCAATCAGTTAGGACAGGGAGCTGTACACAGGAACATCATCTTCACTTACGGCTGTTTCTGTTCATGATTATAACGCACATATCGATCAGAGGAAGATACAACACAACTTCATAGAATACTATTACACTACTGAATACAGCATAGCATTGTTGTTAAAAAACAGCCTTGCTGTTTAAGAAAGAATTGCTGATCTTAATCATTCAAGAGGTGTAACCAATCAAACAGCAGTCAAAACAACAGGCGCGAGAAATTAAATGGTGTTCATTGATGGATCATATTGGTAAGAATGCTAACAATAACAAAGTCAATGATTTCAATGTTTAAATCTGAAAAATATATTCATCATTCTAAAATGTTTCCATTACAGTTGTAGTGATTGTAATTTACCAGACAACCAATGTAAGAGCTAAAAGATATAACCCCACTCCCAAGCCAGTCCCACCTCCATGAAGCATCATAGCTGAAAGCGCTTAATTTTCTAAAGTAAAACTGTCTACCAACCTAATACATCGGTAACATTATCTTCATATGCATCATCAAACATATTTTCATTTCACAAGTTAAACATAGCCACTCTGAACATATTTCCTCCCTCAATGAAGCACTAGGAAGCAAAGAACGATCATCAATGACAGCGAGTATATGAACTTAATCATTTCCCACTGCCCTCTTCACGCTCAGAAGGAAATATCGCATCTCTTCATCGTGGTTAGCAAAACCAAACACCTTAGAAACACATTTCACAAGTCAGAAACTATAGAAATGATCCCTGAAAGTATAGTCTTGACCACTCAATCAGTTAGGACAGGGAGCTGTACACAGGAACATCATCTTCACTTACGGCTGTTTCTGTTCATGATTATAACACACATATCGATCAGAGGAAGATACAACACAACTGCATAGAATACTATTACACTACTGAATACAGCATAGCATTGTTGTTAAAAAACAGCCTTGCTGTTTGAGAAAGAATTGCTGATCTTAATCATTCAAGAGGTGTAACCAATCAAACAGCAGTCAAAACAACAGGCGCGAGAAATTAAATGGTGTTCATTGATGGATCATATTGGTAAGAATGCTAACAATAACAAAGTCAATGATTTCAATGTTTAAATCTGAAAAATATATACATCATTCTAAAATGTTTCCATTACAGTTGTAGTGATTGTAATTTACCAGACAACCAATGTAAGAGCTAAAAGATATAACCCCACTCCCAAGCCAGTCCCACCTCCATGAAGCATCATAGCTGAAAGCGCTTAATCTTCTAAAGTAAAACTGTCTACCAACCTAATACATCTGTAACATTATCTTCATATGCATCATCAAACATATTTTCATTTCACAAGTTACACATAGCCACTCTGAACATATTTCCTCCCTCAATGAAGCACTAGGAAGCAAAGAACGATCATCAATGACAGAGAGTATATGAACTGAATCATTTCCCACTGCCCTCTTCACGCTCAGAAGGAAATATCACATCTCTTCATCGTGGTTAGCAAAACCAAACACCTTAGAAACACATTTCACAAGTCAGAAACTATAGAAATGATCCCTGAAAGTATAGTCTTGACCACTCAATCAGTTAGGACAGGGAGCTGTACACAGGAACATCATCTTCACTTACGGCTGTTTCTGTTCATGATTATAACGCACATATCGATCAGAGGAAGATACAACACAACTTCATAGAATACTATTACACTACTGAATACAGCATAGCATTGTTGTTAAAAAACAGCCTTGCTGTTTGAGAAAGAATTGCTGATCTTAATCATTCAAGAGGTGTAACCAATCAAACAGCAGTCAAAACAACAGGCGCGAGAAATTAAATGGTGTTCATTGATGGATCATATTGGTAAGAATGCTAACAATAACAAAGTTAATGATTTCAATGTTTAAATCTGAAAAATATATTCATCATTCTAAAATGTTTCCATTACAGTTGTAGTGATTGTAATTTACCAGACAACCAATGTAAGAGCTAAAAGATATAACCCCACTCCCAAGCCAGTCCCACCTCCATGAAGCATCATAGCTGAAAGCGCTTAATTTTCTAAAGTAAAACTGTCTACCAACCTAATACATCTGTAACATTATCTTCATATGCATCATCAAACATATTTTCATTTCACAAGTTACACATAGCCACTCTGAACATATTTCCTCCCTCAATGAAGCACTAGGAAGCAAAGAACGATCATCAATGACAGAGAGTATATGAACTGAATCATTTCCCACTGCCCTCTTCACGCTCAGAAGGAAATATCGCATCTCTTCATCGTGGTTAGCAAAACCAAACACCTTAGAAACACATTTCACAAGTCAGAAACTATAGAAATGATCCCTGAAAGTATAGTCTTGACCACTCAATCAGTTAGGACAGGGAGCTGTACACAGGAACATCATCTTCACTTACGGCTGTCTCTGTTCATGATTATAACACACATATCGATCAGAGGAAGATACAACACAACTGCATAGAATACTATTACACTACTGAATACAGCATAGCATTGTTGTTAAAAAACAGCCTTGCTGTTTGAGAAAGAATTGCTGATCTTAATCATTCAAGATGTGTAACCAATCAAACAGCAGTCAAAACAACAGGCGCGAGAAATTAAATGGTGTTCATTGATGGATCATATTGGTAAGAATGCTAACAATAACAAAGTCAATGATTTCAATGTTTAAATCTGAAAAATATATTCATCATTCTAAAATGTTTCCATTACAGTTGTAGTGATTGTAATTTACCAGACAACCAATGTAAGAGCTAAAAGATATAACCCCACTCCCAAGCCAGTCCCACCTCCATGAAGCATCATAGCTGAAAGCGCTTAATTTTCTAAAGTAAAACTGTCTACCAACCTAATACATCTGTAACATTATCTTCATATGCATCATCAAACATATTTTCATTTCACAAGTTACACATAGCCACTCTGAACATATTTCCTCCATCAATGAAGCAAAGAACGATCATCAATGACAGAGAGTATATGAATTGAATCATTTCCCACTGCCCTCTTCACGCTCAGAAGGAAATATCTCATCTCTTCATCGTGGTTAGCAAAACCAAAAACATTAGAAACACATTTCACAAGTCAGAAACTATAGAAATGATCCCTGAAAGTATAGTCTTGACCACTCAATCAGTTAGGACAGGGAGCTGTACACAGGAACATCATCTTCACTTATGGCTGTTTCTGTTCATGATTATAACGCACATATCGATCAGAGGAAGATACAATACAACTTCATAGAATACTATTACACTACTGAATACAGCATAGCATTGTTGTTAAAAAACAGTCTTGCTGTTTGAGAAAGAATTGCTGATCTTAATCATTCAAGAGGTGTAACCAATCAAACAGCAGTCAAAACAACAGGCGCGAGAAATTAAATGGTGTTCATTGATGGATCATATTGGTAAGAATGCTAACAATAACAAAGTCAATGATTTCAATGTTTAAATCTGAAAAATATATTCATCATTCTAAAATGTTTCCATTACAGTTGTAGTGATTGTAATTTACCAGACAACCAATGTAAGAGCTAAAAGATATAACCCCACTCCCAAGCCAGTCCCACCTCCATGAAGCATCATAGCTGAAAGCGCTTAATTTTCTAAAGTAAAACTGTCTACCAACCTAATACATATGTACATTATCTTCATATGCATCATCAAACAGTATTTGCATTTCACAAGTTACACATAGCCACTCTGAACATATTTCCTCCATCAATGAAGCAAAGAACGATCATCAATGACAGAGAGTATATGAATTGAATCATTTCCCACTGCCCTCTTCACGCTCAGAAGGAAATATCTCATCTCTTCATCATGGTTAGCAAAACCAAAAACATTAGAAACACATTTCACAAGTCAGAAACTATAGAAATGATCCCTGAAAGTATAGTCTTGACCACTCAATCAGTTAGGACAGGGAGCTGTACACAGGAACATCATCTTCACTTATGGCTGTTTCTGTTCATGATTATAACGCACATATCGATCAGAGGAAGATACAACACAACTTCATAGAATACTATTACACTACTGAATACAGCATAGCATTGTTGTTAAAAAACAGTCTTGCTGTTTGAGAAAGAATTGCTGATCTTAATCATTCAAGAGGTGTAACCAATCAAACAGCAGTCAAAACAACAGGCACGAGAAATTAAATGATGTTCATTGATGGATCATATTGGTAAGAATGCTAACAATAAAAAGTCAATGATTTCAATGTTTAAATCTGAAAAATATATTCATCATTCTAAAATGTTTCTATTACAGTTGTAGTGATTGTAATTGACCAGACAGCCAATGTAAGAGCTAAAAGATATAACCCCACTCCCGAGCCAGTCCCACCTCCATGAAGCATCATAGCTCAAAGCGCTTAATTTTCTAAAGTAAAACTGTCTAGTGTCTACTAACCTATCTAATAATAATACATCTGTAACATTATCTTCATATGCATCATCAAACAGTATTTCCATTTCACAAGTTACACATATCGATCAGAGGAAGATACAACACAACTTCATAGAATACTATTAGTACTAATGCAGGATAGAGGACTTCTACCATGGCTACTACTGTAGTACTAATGCAGGATGGAGGACTTCTACCATGACTACCACTGTAGTACTAATGCAGGATGGAGGACTTCTACCATGACTACTACTGTAGTACTAATGCAGGATGGATGACTTCTACCATGACTACTACTGTAGTACTAATGCAGGATAGATGACTTCTACCATGGCTACTACTGTAGTACTGATGCAGGATGGAGGACTTCTAGCATGTCTACCACTGTAGTACTAATGCAGGATAGATGACTTCTACCATGGCTACTGATATTGATTTGATATTTTTTATTTTCGTGTCTTACATACAGATGTATGCCCAGCCCATATGGGCTTACAAGACACATAACAATAAGTATATAATAATATACTTTACCAATTACTTAACAAATTACATAGACCAAGATGGCCATAAAAAAAGAAAAATACAAGAAAATACAATAAAACGTAATATAACACAAGCTGTACTCAATGTAAATAAACAGAAAAACAGAAAAACAAGGTGAATTCAAATACAATTATATAGGATACAGTGTGTTTTGTCTCAGGTGCCATGCCTTCTCCAAAAATCCTGCAAAACCGAAGATGTCCTCCACAAAAAAACAACTCAACATACAGCTCTCAGACTGCCAAAACAAATCTGGGTTTGCAATTTGAATTTTTTCAAATAAAGCCCTCCTCAAAGTGGTGTACAAAGGGCAATAAAAAACAAAATGATATTCATCCTCCACCACTCCCAGATCACACAGAACACACAGCCGCTCCTCCTCAGGTTTACCCTGGAATCTACCCACTTCCACAGCCAATGGCAGGGTGCCAGACCTCAACTGGGCACACAGAGACCTCCGTCTTCTCTTTAAGTTTAACATTACATAAGGTTCAGTAAAATACTCATTTTTAATTGCAATATATTTTCTAAGTTTAGGTTTTTTCAAAATCTCCACCTTCCACTTATCCTGATGGATTGTTGATAATTTTGTTTTAATTATGTGAACCTTACACTGCAAATTGTTCATAAAAATCATACTCAAGTCAGTAGAAGAAAAAATCATAGACATCTCTCTTGACCAGGGATGACCGTGTGCTCTGTCCCAATTAAAAATCTTTTTAGTCACCCTGCCATTTGGCAGCTGGACCAGGCGGTTCCATAACCTCACCATTTCACCCTTTTGCTTGACCAAGCAAGAATCCCACCCCATGTCCCCTTCTATAGCCCCTTTTGGTGTGTATTTATGGACTCCTAAAAAGTATCTTATGGCCCGGTTCTGGATCGCATTACATTCAGGAGCATCATCAAAACCCCATACTCCAGCAGCATAAAACAAAACAGAACCCACCATTGAATCAAATAATTGTGTATATGTTGAAAACCCAAGGTCAGTGCACACTTTCATTTTACTCAACACGCCCCCTAGCGCCCTTCCTGCTGACTCAGACATTATTTTCCTTCCTTCTATGAAGCACATGTACTCATTAAAGGTAAAACCAAGATATTTATAAGAATGTGTGTAAATCAGAGGCGTTGGTCCAAATTGAAACTTATGACTACTCTGCTGTTCGTGTTTTTTCCTAAAGTGCATAATCTGTGTTTTTTCACTGTTAATCGCAAGTCTCCATTTCATGCACCAAGAACTCATAATATTCAACATGTTTTGTAAATTTGCTTCATTTTCTGCAAACAAAACAATATCATCAGCGTACAATAAAATACTTAGGATTATATTATCTATTGGAATACCAAGATTGGCTTGCTTGATTTCTTGCGCCAGGTCATTAACATAAAGGGCGAATAAAGTAGGAGAAAGCACATCTCCCTGTTTTACACCGAATGGTGTGGGGAACCAGCCGGTCCTAACATCATTCAGCTGCAGACAGGCAGATGGGGCCTTATACAGGCTTTTGATAGCCTTATAAAATAGTCCATCAATACCAGAACAGATTAATTTATAGTCCAAAAGCTCTCTATTAATCCAGTCAAAGGCTTTTTTAAAGTCAACAAAACAAACAAATGTATTCTTGCCCTCGTCCAATCTGGCTCTCACCACCGATGATAAAACAAAAACATGATCAATACAAGCTCTCTTAGCCCTAAACCCATTCTGCTCATCCACCAACATTTCATTATATTCTAAGTATTTATTTAATCTATTATTAAGAACACTTGAGTATAATTTATAAACTGTACTGATCAAACTAATACCTCTGTAATTTAGTGGGACTCTAGGGTCAGCTTTTGCAGATTTGGGGATGGGCTTAATAATGGACTTGTTCCATATCGAGGGGATGGTGCCTGTGTTAAAACAAGTTTGATATAAACAGTGTAATACTAACTACTACTGTAATACTAATGCAGGATAGATGCAGGATAGAGGACTTCTACCATGTTGTTGAGCATATTTGAATTGGTGGACAAAGTCATGTGTCTGCTCCTGTATGACATCACAGCGTGCATGCGTACAACAGACAAGGTGTTTGATATAAAAGAGCATGCGCATAAAATAAACGGTCTCTTAGCCCAGACCAAAGTCCATGTGGTCATGTCTTTTTCTGTATACGTCGAATGCTAGCTAGGATGTTAGCAAACTACTTTGGTTGACTGTACACGTGGAGACTTCTGCTGACAAAAATCTCTCACGCAACACATGTCTACCACTACTCGCCAATGAAGCAAGTTTGTTAAGTTGTTGTAAGTAACATGATGAACTCTCTTTTTCTAGCTCCAGCCACTGTTTCTCCTCAGTGTGTCTGACCTGCTTCTGGCCCTCAGCTGGCTTATAGGAGCTGCACTCTTCACCCAGGACTGTGACAGCCACACTGACTGCTACCATCTGCACACCGTTGAACAGGTAGGAGCCTTCCTATCGTCAAGATGGCGTGACATTCTCTGATACTGGAAGTGCGGCACACCCTCCCCCCAGACAAACACTAGGAAATCCATAGGTCCTGATGGATTTGCAAAAAATATATTTTAAAGATAAATCAAATCAAATCAAATGTATTTGTAAAGCCCGCAATCACAGTTAATGTCCCCATGGGCCGGACAAGTCTTCTTTAAACAAGTCAAGAGGAAATATCACAATAAATGAAATGGGTCAGAACATTCAGTAGCTCTTTGGGCTGATGCACCGTGTCAGTCTGACCTACTACAGCCCCGTTCCCCGTACCTGGTTCAACTAAGTCGATCAAGATGTCATTATCCAGCTTCAGTTAACCCGATGTTTGAAGCCGGGATTTTCCTGTTCCTCGAAGGTGGATTCAGTCTCGTTAACTCAAGCCAGACTTGAGACCCAGGATAAATGCGCGTGCCCGCCTCAGCCGAGAAGGCAGCAAGTGTCGAGAGCAGAGATCCTGATTCTCTAGCGGCATTGATTGATTAATTGATTTAAAACTTTAGTAACATATTGCAGTACGGCTCAATCGCCTCGCCGACAAGTTAAATGCGTTATCTATAGGCTAATTTTAAGTCCCTCATTACCTCAATCAATCAGATTATATTTCTTTAAACTTGCCTGCTGGATTGAATAATCAAATGAGATCTTGCTAGCGAAAATAATTAGTAAAACTGTTATACAGAATAACGATACGGCTCCCTTACCCATTGATTGATGTATGGTCGATCTTTTACTTATCTTCTCTGTGGTGTAACGGGTTCTTCTTTTGACTTTCACGCAGACGACCGGGGTTCGAAACCCAGTCGTCCCCTTCCTTTTGCAATATAGGAATAATTCAATTTGGTGCACGTTGAGAGCTATATAAAGAATGACATCCTCAATGCATGTAGATTTATAATATTTTAACTTAAAACCAGGCTACCTTTGCGTATAATAATTAATATTATATTCAAAAAAATTATATTGGAAACACGGGGTTTCGAACACCAGTCGCTGGGTTGCCAGGATTGAGCACTACCGCTGAGCCACTGTGCCAGATGGGATAAATTCATTGTTTATACATTAATGAACGAGAGACCCGTGTTTAGAATATTCTTTATTTTGTTGTTGTTGCACCGAGCGAGCGCCACGGTATATAACATGCATTATTTAGGACAAAGTGAATTTAGTATCAGCATTTTGGGTCTATTTTACATTTCAAAAGACCCCTCTGGAAGAATGGAGCACAAAAACGTAATTCAGAATGGTATAACGCAGATCCTAGACTGTGGGAATAATTTCAGGAAACGCGCTGTCACTCCTTTGCGGGGGCGTGGCGATGGTTGATCCGGCTAACTTGAACTTAAACCCTGCTTTCGACCAGGCTCAAACTTTTGGATCTGTTGTCATGGTGATTTGGAAAATCCAGGTCCGGGGAGCCGGAAAGTCCGGCTTAAGTCAGACTTAACCGAAAGTTATCCGGCTAACTCAGTTATCCAGGTACGGGGAACGGGGCCCAGTTCCAGAAGGTCTGGACCGCTCATTTGTGATGCTCCACATTGGGAATATTGTTTGAATAATCTCTGTTGACACCAACGTTTGCAGCGAAACGACATGCCGTGAGAAAATGGGCCAGATAAATAAGTTTGTTGTGAGCAACTTCTAGGTTGAGTTGGTCGTGGGCGCTGCAGGCCATGTTTTTTGTAGTTGTTGTTGTTGTTGTTGTTGTTGTTGTTGTTGTTGTTGTTGTTGTTGTTGTCTTCTTCACAGGGTTTCCATCTACTCTGTTAATGTCACCGTGGGAAACCAGGCAGAAAGGAATGTCCTTTATAGTTTTAATCATCAGTTAGGACACTGAAGACTGGGGAATTGTGATTGTGGGACGGACAAATAAATGACTATGGTATCATGTGTAGAGCTGTGCACCAAGTTCAACTGGGGTGAGGTGTTGGTGGCAAACACTTTACTAAAACACATCTATTATACAGTATAACTGTATTCCTAATGACTTATTAGTGTGTTTTATATGTGGGCTCTGCCAATTCAAGTCTCCCCACACATCAGACCAAAAAGAAAGAATTTAAAAAGTACAACACCAAGTGGGACTCTTTTACCTAGAGGGTGCTATTTGATGACATTACAGATTCTATCTTCTTCTATCTTCTTCTTCTATCCCCAGTTGCTATTGCATGTACATATTTGTGTTTTATTACACGTATATGTACATACAGTACATACCAACTATTTTGCCTGTTTTATTCGACATCCATCAATCATCCATAGCAACACTATAGGATCCCCCCTTGAACGGCCCTCCTAAGATTTCTCTCCTCCACATTGCCTGTGGTGCTTTTTTCCTATTGCTAGGTTTTTAGTGGGTTTTTCCTTACCTTCGCTGGGGTATGTCTGGGAGTGTTGCATTTTTTTATTATAATTTTTTTCATTCTTTCCAAAAGAAAAGAGGCCTAGAAGCGTGGCTAACGCTAATGGCACGCATACCAGAGGCTAACTGCCTACGAAAACAGGCACAGAGGCACTGAAAGAGGATTTCACCCATCTAATGAACACACTAGACTAGACAAATATCAAGATGTATCCATCAGTGGACCAATTGCATGCTTTTGCAGAGGACAAGAAGCCTTCAGTCGACTCCTTCAGACATTAAGCACCCCCCACAGCCCAAATGGAACGATAAAAAATAATAAAAAAAAAATATATATAATTATATATATATATATATATATTTTTTTTTTTGCCGACTAATAGTCAACTAACGGCAAATTTTGGCCAATCATAGTCGACTATCCAAATCCTTAGTCGGGGACAGCCCTAGTTTAATCGTTTTTCTTTTTTCTTTTGACATTTCCTCAGAATTCTGTCTAGGAATTGTCCATGGCTTTAATGACCATTGTTAGACCACCATTACAATGTTCAGTTCTAAACATCTCTTTTTTAAATGCTATAACTGTGCAGACTTATTTTAAGTTAGCATACTATTTTTTTCCCATTTTCAATTCTTGTTTTTTTAGAGTGAGCTCTTTATACAAGGCTTAAGGCTTCTTTCTTTCTTTTTTTTCCCGGTTCGATTCCGGCCCCTCCCGGCAGTGCGTCGAAGTGTCCTTGAGCAAGACATTTACCCACTAACTACTCCTGATGAGCGGGTTGGCACCTTGCATGGTTGCCTCTGTGAATGTAAATGAATGTAATAAAAGCACTATATAAATGCAGTCCATTTACCATCAAGTATCTACAGTATGTGTATACATCCAAATTGTATATATTCAAATAAATTACAGGTTGCATCTTTAAATTAATGTTTATGATCCACACACATGGCTGAAATCTAATCATTCGTTTTCTACCTCACCAGATTCTGTTCATGGCCTCGTTCTTCTACACTCTGAACTACGTGTGGTCGCTGTATTCCTGGATCAGGAGGAAGTTCTACTGCGGTCTTACTGGATGCCCTGTACAGGTAACAGCACCAAGAGAAACACTGTTAGCAAGCGAGTTGTTTACAAGCACAACTTCCACTAGACTAGTAGGAACAGCCAGAGAACTATATAAGGAAACAACTTCCACTAGACTTGTAGGAACAACTAGAGAACTATATGAGGGAACAACATCCACTAGACTAGTAGGAACAACCAGAGAACTATATGAGGGATCGAATCCGGCTGTCAGCGTTGCCTCCGGCTTGGCCGGCCGTCATACTGGCTCAATTGGCAGAGTCAGCGGGAGGGAAGCCGGTAGGTGGTAATCTGGTCGTTGTAAACAGCGACTCCTACAGGTCGGTCAGGGCGCCTGCACAGCGAGGAAGGGAGATGGTGAGGGTAGTGTGAGCCTCCCACACGCTACACCTCACCAATGAGAGTCCGCGCTGGCAGGTGAAAAGAAGTGGCTGGCTGACTCCGCATGTATCGGAGGGGACATGCGATAGTATCTATCAACCCTCCCTAGACCGACCAGTGGGGGGCACATGCGAGCAACGACCAGGAAGGGGAGGGGGGAATTGTCACGACTAAATTAAGATGGGAGGAAAACACAGAAAAACAGGAGGAGAAAAAGTGGATTAAAAAAAATAACTATATGAGGGAACAACATCCACAAGACTAGTAGGAACAACCAGATAACTATATGAGGGAACAACATCCACTAGACTAGTAGGAACAACCAGAGAACCCCCCTCCCTGTAGTTCGCCCAGGCCACCCAAGGGGGCGCTCCCCACAGTTTGGGAGCCACTGCTCCAAGCACATGTAAACATCAACAACCCATTTACAATAGCCATATCCCAACTATGAGAAATCGGAATATGATCTGGTGATATTATACAGATACGAGCCAGGAAACTACTTCCACATGAATGCCTTATCCCGTTTACTGTTGGGTCATGTCCTCCTGCAGGACCCTAAAGGGTTAACCATTACCACCAGTAGTCCAAATGTAACAGTAACATGTACAATGTACAAGTGATTAAATGTGATATTGTAGTGCTGATAGACGGGAGTTGGAGGCGATGTGGCAAAGCTGAATGTAATCCCTTTAATATTCATCAGCACAAACAAAACACAAGCTCAGTACGTTACTGGAAAAGCTAGAATGAATGCCGGTGGCAGGAGGTGCCACACCCTAAATCGTTCGGGGGGAACTAATGTTCCAAACAACAGTTCTGTGTGAATTATGTACAATCACTACACAAGCCCCCCCAGAATTCACCCATAGTCAAAATGAACCGGTTCGGTACGGATACGTGTACCTTTACACCCCTAGTAGTAAGTCATGCTGGTATAAATATACTATGGTAGTAAGTAATGCTGGTATAAATATACTATGGTAGTAAGTGATGCTGGTATAAATATACTATGGTAGTAAGTCATGCTGGTATAAATATACTATGGTAGTAAGTCATGCTGGTATAAATATACTATGGTAGTAAGTGATGCTGGTATAAATATACTATGGTAGCAAGTCATGCTGGTATAAATTTAAATATACTATGGTAGTAAGTCATGCTGGTATAAATATACTATGGTAGTAAGTCATGCTGGTATAAATATACTATGGTAGTAAGTCATGCTGGTATAAATATACTATGGTAGTCATGCTGGTATAAATATACTATGGTAGTAAGTGATGCTGGTATAAATATACTATGGTAGTCATGCTGGTATAAATATACTATGGTAGTAAGTGATGCTGGTATAAATATACTATGGTAGCAAGTCATGCTGGTATAAATTTAAATATACTATGGTAGTAAGTCATGCTGGTATAAATATACTATGGTAGTAAGTCATGCTGGTATAAATATACTATGGTAGTAAGTCATGCTGGTATAAATATACTATGGTAGTCATGCTGGTATAAATATACTATGGTAGTAAGTCATGCTGGTATAAATATACTATGGTAGTAAGTCATGCTGGTATAAATATACTATGGTAGTCATGCTGGTATAAATATACTATGGTAGTAAGTCATGCTGGTATAAATATACTATGGTAGTAAGTCATGCTGGTATAAATATACTATGGTAGTCATGCTGGTATAAATATACTATGGTAGTAAGTCATGCTGGTATAAATATACTATGGTAGTAAGTCATGCTGGTATAAATATACTATGGTAGTCATGCTGGTATAAATATACTATGGTAGTAAGTCATGCTGGTATAAATATACTATGGTAGTAAGTCATGCTGGTATAAATATACTATGGTAGTCATGCTGGTATAAATATACTATGGTAGTAAGTCATGCTGGTATAAATATACTATGGTAGTAAGTCATGCTGGTATAAATATACTATGGTAGTCATGCTGGTATAAATATACTATGGTAGTAAGTCATGCTGGTATAAATATACTATGGTAGTAAGTGATGCTGGTATAAATATACTATGGTAGTACGTCATGCCGTTCCGTTCTACATCTTCTGGCCGCCTCAGACCCATCTGAGCTCCGAGCTCTGGGAGGGTCATCAAAGAGAAGCAGGCTATTCTCGGTCCTCGCTCCACAATAGTGGAACGAACTTCCCACCACAGTCAGGACAGCCGAAACACGACCAATCTTTCGCGGTTGACTAAAAACACACTTCTTCAATCAATATCTGAAATGAAGGGGAGAAAAAGAAAATAACCATAGTATTTTACTATCATGCACTTTTCCCACTAAATAATGTTCCTTCCTTGTCTATATTACTAACTACTACTAATATGTCTCTACTACTATGCACTCAACACTGCAGAACCCAAGTTTAAACACCGTTTGATGAACATTGTTACTCAGCTGAAAGAGTTGTACCACGTCAGCTAAATGACAAAAATTTAGAAATGTAAATGTCATGCTGGCCAGTGGTATAACTACCGTATTATGAGTAGGTAACTAGGTACGGGATAAATTCAGATATATAGATATAATATCTACATGTATACAGGTATGTGAACAGGGATATAGGCAGATATATTAACAGTTGTGAATATGCTTCATGTGAATTCTGAGCTTTGTTTCATCCCTGTAGTCTCTCATCGCACCTGCCTCTCATGTCCTCTGTTGTGTTTTAAGTACCCCGCCAGGGTGACGGCCGGCACCAGAATCGCTGCACTTGTTTCAGGGTAAGCATGGAACTTTATATCACGGTGTCTTCAATCAATATCTGAAATTAAAAAAAAAAAAAAACAGGAAAAAAAACTCTTACTGTCTTCTACTATCATGCACTCTTCCACTAAATAATCTTTCTTGTCTATATTACTACTACTATACTATGTATCTACTACTATGCACTCAACACTGCAGCACCCAAGTTTCAACACTGTTTGATGTTGTACCCTTCCTGCTGACTTATATTCAGAGTTAATTATATTGTTTACACAGTTTTTTTTTATTAAAACATATTTTGACTGTACTATAATTGTATTACCTCTCTTGTATTGTATTGTAGTCTTCTACTATTACCCTGCCAATACCTGTACCTCCCCTCCCCATGCTGCTATGACAATTTCCCCAAGGGGATCAATAAAGGAATATCTTATCTTATCATATCCTATCTTATACAATGGGTGATAACCATGGTCAGTCTGAAATCATCACCGCCATGATACCTTGTTTTGTAAGGGGAGTGCAGTGGATGACATTGAAATGGAGGAAATTCCCATTTCTTAGTTTCGTCCGTCCTTCCTCTTCTTGCAGGGTGTTTCCTGTGCTGCTAATGGTGCCAGTGTTCATACAAGGAAACATGGGTCACTGCTACACCAACGCCAGCCAGCCCTTCAGGTAGGTGTGAAGCATGTGTAGAGAAATGTTTCCTAGCAGCTGAATGGGTGCCCCGCCCCACCTCTTCTTCAGTGGTACCGCCCCACCTCTTCTTCAGTGGTAAAACCAGAATAGGCATTGGGTTTGTGGCGCTCAAAGTGCCAAAAAGGTTTGTGGGAAATGGCACAATGCTGGACAACAACACCACCAGGTCCAGAGGACCGAGTGTCTCCCTGCTGGACAACAACACCACCAGGTCCAGAGGACCGAGTGTCTTCCTGCTGGACAACAACACCACCAGGTCCAGAGTGCTCCCTGCTGGACAACAACACCACCAGGTCCAGAGGACAGAGTGCTCCCTGCTGGACAACAACACCACCAGGTCCAGAGGACAGAGTGCTCCCTGCTGGACAACAACACCACCAGGTCCAGAGGACAGAGTGTCTCCCTGCTGGACAACAACACCACCAGGTCCAGAGGACAGAGTGTCTCCCTGCTGGACAACAACACCACCAGGTCCAGAGGACAGAGTGTCTCCCTGCTGGACAACAACACCACCAGGTCCAGAGGACAGAGTGTCTCCCTGCTGGACAACAACACCACCAGGTCCAGAGGACAGAGTGTCTCCCTGCTGGACAACAACGCCACCAGGTCCAGAGGACAGAGTGTCTCCATGCTGGACAACAACACCACCAGGTCCAGAGGACAGAGCGCCCCCTGCTGGACAACAACACCACCAGGTCCAGAGGACAGTGTGCTCCCTGCTGGACAACAGCACCACCAGGTCCAGAGGACAGAGTGCTCCCTGCTGGACAACAACACCACCAGGTCCAGAGGACAGAGTGCTCCCTGCTGGACAACAACACCACCAGGTCCAGAGGACAGAGTGTCGCCCTGCTGGACAACAACACCACCAGGTCCAGAGGACCGAGTCTCCCTGCTGGACAACAACACCACCAGGTCCAGAGGACAGAGTGCTCCCTGCTGGACAACAACACCACTTTCCGACAACGGCCTTGAACTGGTCATGAGTCCGGAGCTCCACCCCTGTAGCCACACTGCCGAATATTAAAATATATATATTTTAATGTTTGATATTATTACTAAAACATCTCATTTCTTTACCATGCTTTGCAGGTGTCTCCTGATCCACACAGACCTTACATCACAGCGGTGGGACCATGAGGCCAAAGTCTGCCACTTTGTTCATATCTATCGCATTGCTATCTTCCTCTGTGCCTTCCTCCTCACTCTTGTTGGCATTGTGGTGAGTTACATGTAAACACTTATGGATATCATACAACATATCATACAATATATACAACATATCATACAACACATCATACAACATATACAATATATCATACAACATATCATACAATATATACAATACATCATACAACATATCATACAACATATACAATATATCATACAACATATCATACAACATATAGCGGTTCATCAAGAAAACAGCTCCAACCAATCACTGCTCCCAGCGGTTCATCAAGAAAACAGCTCCAACCGTGTATCCCCCCCCACCCCACCCTCATCCACCTCCACTGGCTTCCAGTCAAGTCCCGCATCAATTTCAAGATCCTCCTCATCACCTACAAAGCCCTTCACTCCCTTGCCCCCCGGTACCTAGCTGACCTCCTCCGGTATACATCCCGCCCCGGAGGCTGCGGTCTCCTCTCTATCCCCACCACCAACACGCGGACTGTTGGTCCCAGAGCCTTCTCTGTGGCCACACCCACCCTCTGGAACTCACTCCCTCCAAACATCCGTAGTGCTACATCCCTGCACTCCTTCAAATCCCAACTCAAAACCCACCTCTTCACCAAATTTGTAAATGACTCTGCCTGATTTCCCCTTTTTCGTTTTTTTTCCATTCTTTCCTTTTGATTATTATTTTGTTGTTACGTTGTTCCCTGTTCCCCTCCCTTAGCTGCCCCCTCCTGTTAAGCGCCTTGGGTTTCCTGAAAGGCACTATATAAATGTAAGATATATATTTTTTTATCCACTTTTTCTCCTTATTTTTTCTCCCATCCCAATTTCGCCTCGCCAATTCTCCCTTCAATTCTTCCCTCCCCTGTCTCGAAAGTTGCTAGACTATGCCTCCCACTGGTCGGCTGCAGTGGTCCAAGCCTTGCATCACGTGTCCCCTCCGGTACACGAGGTGGCAGCTGTCGCATCTTTTCACCTGAACAGCGTGATCTCTCAGTGGCGAGGAGTAACGCGTGGGAGGCTCACGCTGCCCCCGATACTTCCTGATTCTGCTGTACAGAGCACCAACCGACCTGTAGGAGTCGCTGTCCACAACGTCCAATCCGGCTTTCCCACCCCTAACACTGCCAATTGTGTTAGTATGAACGACCGGCCAAGCCGGTAGCAACGCAGAGAGCTGGGCTCGATACCAGCATCTCCTGCGTTAGTGGCAAGCGCATTGCCCACTGCGCCACTCAGCCGCCCTAAATTTACGATATTATTATTATTATTATCTGCTTTAAAGAACCAGAACGTCTAGTTTTTACTTTGTGATTTCTACATGTGGTAAAATACACAAGATGCAACAACCAGAACAGCAGCTTTTCTGACTGAAATTACCTCAGATAAGCTTCTTAAATGATCTGTCCATTTAAAGAAACACGTCAACATTATGGGAAATGCACTTACCGACTCAAGACAAGAAGATAGATACCAATTTCCTCTCTTTGCATTCAGTAGAAAGCTATCCGGCTGCAAGCTAGCCTAGCTCAGCTCAAATTAATGGAAGCGGATACAGACCTATAGCTTAAAACTCAGAGAGAGGTGCTTTTGGCCAAAAATGTGGCTAGCTGGTCCGTATCCGCTTCCATTCATTTGTGCTGAGCTTTCTACTGAACGCACAGAGAGGCCATTGGTATCTATCTTCCTGTCTGACTCTGGAGAAGACGGTAAGTGCATTTCCCATCATGTTTGCGTGTTCCTTCAACATGGCTAATAACTTCAACAACAACCCATAGTGAGCTTTACTATCTAATAATAGCGATCATTTTGTGAGACTGGGTGTTCACTTTTTAGAACTGTAGGTATCTCTTTTTGGAAATAGCCTCCACTTAGTACACTGCATATCTGCACAGACATGCTGCAGATCCACAACCTGTATGACCTTTCCCAGGTGCTCATGGGGAAGGCCCGCCGCATTCACAGGCGTGTCGTGACCTCCGGTGGTTACCTAGGCGACCAACAGTGGGCCTCCTTCCGAGTGGTGGACAGACGAATGCTTCTCTACCCCTCCGTCTTCCTGTTCTGCTGGGGCCCAGGTACGTCCAAGGAGAATCACAATGCTGTTGTGTTCTTTGCCAGTTTCCTTGCTTCCGGTTATCAAATGACTTGTTATTTCAGTACTTGTTATGTTTGACAACATACTGTAACTGTATACTGTGGTGTAGAGCCCAACCGATTAATTCATGATGGCCTATCACTGACATAATCGGTATTCACGTATATCTTGGCCGATATGAAAATAATTGAACATAATGCAGAGAAGACTTCTTGGGGTCATTTAGAAATGGTGTCATCACAGTTTGTCATCGTTTACATGTAACTCAGTCACACAATACTCAGTCATTGTTTACAATACTCTCAGCAGCACTGTCTGCATGAATCTCATCACTAGCTTGATAGATTAGAGAATATGTGGTTTAAAGTTTAAAGTTAGTAGAGAGGACACCAGACGTCTAGCTTGATAGAGTAGAGAATACGTGGTTTAAAGTTAGTAGAGAGGACATCAGACGTCTAGCTTGATAGAGTAGAGAATACGTGGTTTAAAGTTAGTAGAGAGGACACCAGACGTCTAGCTTGATAGAGTAGAGAATACGTGGTTTAAAGTTAGTAGAGAGGACATCAGACGTCTAGCTTGATAGAGTAGAGAATACGTGGTTTAAAGTTAGTAGAGAGGACACCAGACGTCTAGCTTGATAGAGTAGAGAATACGTGGTTTAAAGTTAGTAGAGAGGACATCAGACGTCTAGCTTGATAGAAGAGAATACGTGGTTTAACGTTAGTAGAGAGGACATCAGACGTTTGACTTGATAGAGTAGAGAATACGTGGTTTAACGTTAGTAGAGAGGACATCAGACGTTTGGCTTGATAGAGTAGAGCTGTGCTTTAGCAAAACACTTAACCCCATAATTGCTCCCGATGAGCAAGTTGCCACCTTGCATGGCCGCCTCCACCCTCGGTGTGTGAATGTGTGACATGTTGTAGAGCGCTTTGGATAAAAGCGTTATTATGAATGCAGTCCATTAGAATTTAACATGCCAATAATGTGCTTATGAGTAAAACCTCAAGTGTTACCAGAAGGAACTTTTGAACTACAACATTATTAAAAAACTTGATTTCACTATTTGAGCTTTTGTCTCCCAGCCGTCTACCTAGCGACTATGGAACTGGCGCGGCCAGAAGCCGTCCACGGACTTGTTGGAGTTATTCTCTACATATCTCAGGTAGGAGAGCCATATTGTGGTAACTCTGTCGATGCGGTAATAGTAAGTTAACCCTTGTGTGGTGTTCTGGTCTGTGGGACCCATTTTCAATGGGTTTACCAAAAGAGAAATGATACAATGAATCATTGAGCCATAAAATGGTAGAATGAATTCACACTGTGCATCCTGTACACATTTACATTACATGATGTGGTGTTCGGGTCCATGTATGTGAAAACAAGTAAATGTGCTAAAAGGTTGAATTGTGTTCCTCCACTGTCTGCCTTCACCTTGTTTCATTTATATTGTTCAAGATAAACATGATTTATTCCATTCATTCAGTTTTTAAATCTCAACACCAGCCCTGTGAACTTTGGGTGAGTAACAAAAACACCAACACCACACGAGGGTTAACTGATTGATTGTCTTGATGGAGGGCATTGGGGGGCTGAGGTTCTGTCTCCTCAGTCTCTCTCTCTCTCTCTCTCTCTCTCTCTCTCTCTCTCTCTCTCTCTCTCTCTCTCTCTCTCTCTCTCTCTCTCTCTCTCTCTCTCTCTCTCTCTCTCTCTCTCTCTCTCTCTCTCTCTCTCTCACTCTCTCTCTCTCTCTCTCCTCTAGGCCTTCACCTCATCCTCGCAGGGCCTCCTCAACTGCTTAGTCTACGGATGGACTCACAAGCACTTCCGCGCCGCTGGCAGGAGGACGTCGCTGAGAGACGTGGACACCCAGACGCCTCTTCTCCAGTCTCAAAAGAGAGGTTATCAGACCGTGCGCACGACAGGATAGGACAGGACCGGACCCCGCCCCGCAGGAACTACGGCGCCACGTGACCTGACGGACCGAGCTGAATGGCAGCAGGTGTTTTCCTGTTCACCTGCAAACGTTTTTGGAACGTGAGGGGAAAGCACCTCGGGTCTCATTGTGACTGTGGAGAAGTGGGCTGGGGCCGAGACTGTGGGCAGAGGAAGGTCGGGGGAGGGGAGGGGAGGGGATTTACGACAAGAGGAAGAGGTGCCGCGAAAACAGGATCTGAAAAAAGGTGTTCTTGGTTGTTTTATATTGGTATAAATAGGCTCCCTAGCATGTCCATTATTCTGTTCTCTAATGTACGGCCGTGTTTACAACCACAGTGGAGGAATCTTTGGAAGCATTCCAGAACAGCACGATGTCCAGAACAGCATGATGTCATGCATGGGCCTCCAATTTTGCCCAACCGTGCGGAAGGTCACTTGAGGCCCGTCACCTTGAACTCTCTACGCAGCAACAGGGGGAACGTTCTTCACAGAGATGTGGCTTTGTGTGGAAGCCTGACCGCTACTATTGTGCCATAATGGTAAACGAGGGCGCCGGTCCGCGGGCTCTACGGTCTCCTCCCAGGATTTCTGATCCTCATTCATGAACTCACTGAAGTTACTAACCTGTGTGTTCCGGTCTGTGGAACCTCTTTTCAATGTTTACTAAAAGAGAGACGATACACTGAATGGGTTTTCTTCAACCTGAGACTCATTGTCCTTGGCTCATTTTGTGAAGAACATATTTTGTGAAGAAATTCAGGCATCATAGCCTGAATTTCCCCAAGGGGATCAATAAAGGAATATCTTATCTTAATTTGTTCCTCACATTTTTCCCACCCAAATTGTAAAGCGCTATATATATATATATATATATGCACCATTTACCATTTATAAAAGAACATGTTTCCATTGGGTGCACACCAATTCAAAGTCAATAGGGTCAACCTCCCGTTTGTCCAAGCTGGCTGAGGCTCACTGAGACTGCAGGCAGCTCTTTAAGACAGAATGCCCACACTACTATTTTTTTTATTATTATCGGATCTGTGTGTGTGTCCAGACATCACCTACCTTTCTGCACGGGTCGCCGTGGTAACGACGTAGGCATCAGTAAGTCTTATCAGAACGTTTACCAGCCACACGTTGATTTTCTTCTCCCCTCACAAGTGATCATACACTGTAAGCTTCAGGGTTAAAGTGGTGTTTCATCATACACTGTAAGCTTCAGGGTTAAAGTGGTGTTTCATCATACACTGTAAGCTTCAGGGTTTAAGTGTTGATTCATCCTACAATGTCAGCTTTAGGGTTAATGTGGTGTTTCATCATACACTGTAAGCTTCAGGGTTAATGTGGTGTTTCATCATACACTGTAAGCTTCAGGGTTAAAGTGGTGTTTCATCATACACTGTGAGCATTAGGGTTAAAGTGGTGTTTCCTCATACACTGAGCATTAGGGTTAAAGTGGTATTTCATCCTACACTGTGAGCATTAGGGTTAAAGTGGTGTTTCATCATACACTGTAAGCATTAGGGTTTAAGTGTTGATTCATCATACACTGTGAGCTTTAGGGTTAAAGTGGTATTTCATCCTACACTGTGAGCTTTAGGGTTAAAGTGGTATTTCATCCTACACTGTGAGCTTTAGGGTTAAAGTGGTATTTCATCCTAGACTGTAAGCATTAGTGGTGTTTCATCCTACACTGTAAGCTTTAGGGTTTAAGTGTTGATTAATCCTACACTGTCTGTAAGCATTAGGGTTAAAGTGGTTTCATCCTACACTGTGAGCATTAGGGTTAAAGTGGTATTTCATCCTACACTGTAAGATTCAGGGTTAAAGTGGTGTTTCATCCTACATGGTGAGCGCTAGTGTCTGCATAAGGGATGGGTGTTTGTCTGCCCCACACACACACACACACACACACACACACACACACACACACACACACACACACACACACACGATGACGTACTCTTCACAGCTGATTACACCAGCTCAACTGGTCATCTGTTCTTGTGCAGAAACATTCTTGGCAACAGCAGTCGATGCCTCTGTGACTCCATGGGAACAAAACAAGGTGTCTGTTGAAAACAAAGCCAGTCTGTTTACATTATTGTTCACATTCAAATATACTGTCCTGCAATCTGTTTCTTTCATCACTGTACGATAAGATACATTGTGCCTGAAATATTCAGCACAAAAAAACATAATGGTGGTTTGTTTTCGTGGTGATTTCAGTTTGACCGCGGTGTATGTACGTATCCTACGGTACTTCCATGGTAGTTGTAATGGTAGTGACCAAAGAATGAGGAAATACAACCGTACTTTGTTGGAAATATCTGGTACCTTTTGTTAGGGATTACATCCTGTAACCATGTGTGTGTTAAAATTATAATTATTTGCTGTACAGTGGTATTTTCGTTGTTGTAACAGAATACTCTCACAGTTGAGTATAGCCAGATTCTACATGTTATTTGTGCTATGCTGGTCATTTTTATTCGGGTGATTAAAGGTGCTATAGACAACATTTCTATGTAGAGTAATCTTTTTTTATATAATACATCCACAGAGCTTTTAGAACGGTACAGAATTCTTCCCCACAAAAAGATTATTGATTCATTCAGATCCAGATTCAGATTTATTTGCCATATGCAACAAGTACAATGGAATTACTCCACAGCATAAAGGAATAAAAAGCAACAATTAACAGAGTAAAACAAGCAGGTATTTATAATATATACAATAAACTGTGTGTGCAATAACATAAGTATAAGTAAATACAAATGAAATATAAATAAAAACAAGGACACAATAAATACAGTAAGGAATTTATCATTTAAAAAATGTTTGCCGGTCCAAAATGAATGTTGTTTACATGTTGCATGCATGTATCCCCTCCCTACTCCCATTCTCCACATGTGGAATGCACCTGATTGGATAAATGACATGCTGATTGCTCTAGTCAGTCTAGTGCGACATCTAGTGGCTGAATGCTACTACAATGCATTTAAATTCAGAAACTGTTGATATTTAGACTTTTGATTAAATGTATGTTTGCAGGTTTACTATTTTACTACATGTCTGTGTTATTTCCTGATTCAGCAACATATACAAAAACAAAACACCACTCAAACGTAAAAATATGTTTTTACTTAATATACACTTAAATCAATATGTGTGAACACAAGCTCCTCTCCCAAAGCCAGAAACCAGACAAGAATCAAACGTGTGATGTCATCAGGTATAAAGTCAGACATTGAATGGGAGACAGATTTATTTTGGACCCACATAATGTTAATGTTCTTATGTTGTTATTGTTATTATTATTATTATTATTATTATTATTATTATTATTATTATTATTATTATTATTATTATTATTATTATTATATCCAAATTAGCTTTATTCTATAGTAGTGGTCTCAGTTCTGAAACGGAACATGTATTTGTATCTTTCCCAATTCATTTAATGTCTATGGAGCATCTTCAGACGTTATACTTGATGACATCACAAGTTTGAGTTCTAGCACACTGGTCTTTGGATTTGGGAGAGTTGCTCATTTTCACTAATATTTTTCTACCATCTTAGACCAGAGGAATAACATGTATGACTTCTGAAATTGGGCATAGTTACCGTTTTAAAGTAATCACTGAACAAATTATTTGTCAATTCCTTTAAAGGGGAACTCCAACATTTTGGGAAATTAGCTTATTTAACATCTTCCCTGGAGTTAGACAAGAAGATACATACCTTTTTTGTCTCTGTGCGTGCATTTTAGCTTTGGGAATAGACGCTCCGTTAGCATAGCTTAGCTTCATCACTGGAAGTGAGGCAGGACAGTAGCCTTACAGTGCCTTACAGTGTATTGCAAGGTCTGACATTGACCAAACTTGATATGCATGACCTTGGTGGGCTCTAGGTCAACTCCTGAAAAGGGGGTCAATGTCAGACTTTGCAATCAAAAGTTAGGGGGCTAATAACCCTTGCCATAATTTCAGTGCGCCCCCTAACTTTTGATTGCAAGGTCTGACATTGACCCCCTTTTCAGGAGTTGACCTAGAGCCCACCAAGGTCATGCATATCAAATTTGGTCAATGTCAGACCTTGCAATACACTGTAAGGCACTGTAAGGCTACTGTCCTGCCTCACTTCCAGTGATGAAGCTAAGCTATGCTAACGGAGCGTCTATTCCCAAAGCTAAAATGCACGCACAGAGACAAAAAAGGTATGTATCTTCTTGTCTAACTCCAGGGAAGATGTTAAATAAGCTAATTTCCCAAAATGTTGGAGTTCCCCTTTAAGAATTTGAAGTGACATTTTCATTGTGTACAATACTGAACACTAATGACGTTCATAACACATTCATAATGTATTAGCAAATTAACTACCTCTGTTGTTTTGATGTAACAACCTACCAGACATACCTTGGTGTATGGCACATTAATAACAACCTACCAGACAGACCCACCTTGGTGTATGGCACATTAATAACAACCTACCAGACAGACCTTGGTGTATGGCACATTAATAACAACCTACCAGACAGACCTTGGTGTATAGCACATTAATAACCTACCAGACAGACCCACCTTGGTGTATGGCACATTAATAACAACCTACCAGACAGACCTTGGTGTATGGCACATTAATAACAACCTACCAGACAGACCTTGGTGTATGGCACATTAATAACAACCTACCAGACAGACCTTGGTGTATGGCACATTAATAACAACCTACCAGACAGACCTTGGTGTATGGCACATTAATAACAACCTACCAGACAGACCTTGGTGTATGGCACATTAATAACAACCTACCAGACAGACCTTGGTGTATGGCACATTAATAACAACCTACCAGACAGACCTTGGTGTATAGCACATTAATAACCTACCAGACAGACCCACCTTGGTGTATGGCACATTAATAACAACCTACCAGACAGACCTTGGTGTATAGCACATTAATAACCTACCAGACAGACCCACCTTGGTGTATGGCACATTAATAACAACCTACCAGACAGACCTTGGTGTATAGCACATTAATAACCTACCAGACAGACACACCTTGGTGTATGGCACATTAATAATAACCTACCAGACAGACCTTGGTGTATGGCACATTAATAACAACCTACCAGACAGACCTTGGTGTATAGCACATTAATAACCTACCAGACAGACAGACCTTGGTGTATGGCACATTAATAACAACCTACCAGACAGACCTTGGTGTATGGCACATTAATAACCTACCAGACAGACACACCTTGGTGTATGGCACATTAATAATAACCTACCAGACACACCTTGGTGTATGGCACATTAATAATAACCTACCAGACAGACCTTGGTGTATGGCACATTAATGCCAATATTGAACGACTGCACAATTGGCTCTTGACAAGTGTAAATTATGGATTAGTCAGTTGCAGATGCAGTTAACGTTGGATGGTTTAGCTCAACTGGTTAGTGCAGCTGCCTGTGGTCCCAGGTTCAAATCTCTCGGTTACATGAGCTATTTTTTTTATTTCATTCATTTATGCATTTCTTTATCCACTCTGGTTGGATGCTGTGCTGTATAATGACAATACATTTTAATCGGATCTCATCTTGAGATCGCTACCTGTTGAGTGGATCAGCATGGTACAATGCTGAACCTCCGAAGCTGTTTTATATGGGCCATTCTACCGAATTGGTTGAAAGTCAGGTTGGAAATATTTAGAATTTGTTGTATGTTTATTCCCAAAACGTTGTCCGAATATATATTGTACCATATCTAAAGTACATATATCTAGTGAGCGTACCGGCAATTTTTATATTGTATTTTCAGAATCTTTTGGAATGTTTTTCCTCTCCCAAAAATGGTCACTACCGAAACATAGTAATACACTATAGTAAAAAGGTATTATATTAACCTGTTACGATTGTGTTTCCTTCCCTTCTCTAAAGAGTATTTTTGAAAATTATTCTTGAAGGTTTTCACAATTAAATCAATAAAAATTACATTTTTACCAGATTTCTAAGTTCAATTGATACAATTAGATCAAAATCTAAAAGCAATCTTTCTCTGTAAAATGCATAACACTGATCATATTGATTTCAGAGTTAATGATTGATGAAATTGAACGTACATTTAAGTATCATAACATTTTAGTTTATAACTCAATATACTTAATTTTCTTTACAAAACACCCAGTGTTTCGGTAGTGACTGCATAATACATAAAAACATAATATTTAGCATAAAACCCCCAAAAATGTACCTTATTGAAGAGAATATGTGTTCCATTCTTAAAGTTACACACTGATTTTCTGACTTTGGAACACATTTATTTCAAAATGATGGGATTTAACTACTTATCATTCCATTTTGTCACTACCGAAATGATGACATCACTACGAAACGTTACCATATGTTTCGGTAGTGACAATTCTAGCTAACTTTGAGCATAACTAAAGAATGCTAGCAAGCACATGGCTAGCATACACATCTTTGAAGAGGTGTACACACATAAAAACATGATATTTCGCATGAAAACCCAAAAGGTTTACTTAATTGAAGAAAATATGTGTTCGGTGGTGACAATATGGTTACACACCGATTTTCAGACTTTGGAACACATTTATTTCAAAAGTATGGGATTTAGCTACTTACCATGCAGCCATGAGGGACAGGGAGGCAGTGTCAATGCCTGGTCAAAAATGCAGGGGTGTGGCTAAAAACCAGGCTCAGCCAATGGACTAAAACTCCTGTGTTTCGGTAGTGACATGAAAACTAGGGACAAGGTTTTTTGAGTATAGTTTTTTAATTTAAAAATTAAACCCACAATAAATCTAAATCGTTCAACTTCTGTTTAAACTTAATCATGAAGATCTTTGAAATTACACCATTGAACTCAATAAAAAAAAAGTGTAAGTGTTATTTACATACATTGAAATTTACATGTCAGGGTTTGGTACAGCTACTTCCCAATAGAAAGTACCTTATAAATGATGATTTTGTATATTATTTAGCTCATCACAATATAATTGAATGCCTTGGGTTTAAATAGATCATAACATATTCTTAGTAAATATCTATGTCTGAATACTTCATTGTTTTGTTAAATCGTTTTTCTTGTTGTGGGACAGCACTTTGAACTAATTCGGTAGAATGCCCCATATACGGCACATTTCGCCACTGTCGTGTTCATATGGTTGTGTTTACCTCCGCCTGCCGCCGCCCATTGATGACGCGGGCTGGTTCGCCAGAAAGCACCAAGGTTCAGAGGCTCCAAAACGGAGCCGGAGCTTGAACCGATGTGAAAACGCCCGATCTAAAAATCGGAAAAAAATAGTTTTTTCCTTGCGAACCGTGACATCATCAGTGGGCGTGTCATATTCTAGGCTGTGAAGACAAGTGAAAACGGTCGAACAGCAGAGGTTCAGCAATCGGCATTGCCCTCAATCAATCCATTCAACATGTGGCGTGGAAGCGATTTGCGACATTTCTCAAAATGAGATTAGATTAAAATGTATTGTTATTATACAGCACAAGTACAATACACCATCCAACCAGAGTGGATAAATAAATGCTCCATAAATAAATAAATGCATGGAGAAAGGCTTAGTGAGGCAGCTTCTATTATTCTATTGACTTGTTTTATTAGGTATTATAGTAGTAAGTCCTACTGTAGAACATGACATATTAGCATGACATTTAATTTAGTAATGTCAATACTAAACGACTGCGCGATTGGCTCTTTTTTTTTTTTTGTTTTTTTATTATTCATTTATGCATTTATTTATTTATTTTTTGATCCACTTTTTCTCCTTATTTTTCTCCCATCCCAATTTCCTAATTCCAATTCTTCCCTCCCCTGTCTTGAACGTTGCTAGACTATGCCTCCCACTGGTCGGCTGTAGTGAGGATAGAAGCCTTGCATCACGTGTCCCCTCCGGTACACGAGGAGGCAGCCTGTCGCATCTTTTCACCAGACAGCGCGGACTCTCAGTGGCGAGGACTCGGAGTAACGCATGGGAGGCTCACGCTGCCCCCGATACTTCCTGTTTCTGCTGTACAGGCGTCACCCAACCGACCTGTAGGAGTCGCTGTCCACAACGTCCAATCCCCACCCATCGGCTTTCCCACCCTCTAACACTGCCAATTGTGTTAGTATGACGGCCGGCCAAGCCGGTAGCAACACCGAGAGCTGGGCTCGATACCACTATCTCCTGCGTTAGTGACGAGTGCCTTGCCCACTGCGCCACTCAGCCGCCATTTATGCATTTATTTATGAAGTTTCTCTTTTTAGTTCGCTTAGCCATTATTCCACATTCCACAAATGCATTTTTCCTTGGGGGTGTTTAATTACCATATATGGTTAATTAGGGGCGGTTCTGTATGCAAATACTTAAAATTGTGCACAAGCATAGATGGTAAGAACAATTGGTATTTATCAACACGGGAGTACTTGCATGTGTGCGTACAACCTGTGTACGCACGTTTGATAAATCCAGATTTTTCTCTGTGTAGAGACATTCTAAAAGAAAATAGAACACTTTCTATGCATTGTTGATAAATGAGGGCCCAGGCATGCCTTGGGGTAGGTAGACACAACAGCCCTGTTTGGCATCAATTTGTATCATTGTATAAACTAAAAATTTCCAAATAAAGAAATAAAAGGTTTCATGGAAATGTTTTTTTATTTCTTATCTGACTATAACAACATAGGCGGTTTCAACCCTGTTTTCATAAGAGTTGAGCTGTTTCTTAAATGCAGTTTAAAGGTCAAGTCATCGTGGAGGAGGAAATCCCGGAATTGCCAAGCTTGTCTGCCCCTGTAAACAGACATGACAGCGCTGTCGTGTGGAAACTGTGCAACTCCTCTTCTGACGGTCCTTATGTGCCGACTAAGTTGCATGACCCGTGGGCCCACAAAACCCATTGTGTAATAAAAAAAAAACAGTGGTTTCAGAGAAAACTGATAGGCATGTGTGTGCCGTCTTCTGTCAGGATTGGGGGGGTGTAGGACACACACACAAGAAGGGTATCCTAAAGTTACCCCAGAGGGTAACACTGAAATAAATAAAAATAAAAGCTACTGTATAGAAAACACAAAACAGCAGGATAAAAGAAATGGGGGGGGGGGTAAACACCAACATACCCACCACTGCCTAGCAGTTGAAAAACAAACAAGAAAACAAAAGAACTACAGACAGAAAACCCTGGAAACATGAATTTGAGACACTCCAATACAATACTGAGGGCAACATGAAATGAACAAGCATCTGAACACAGGAAACCAAGCCTACTTAAAAGGCACTGCACACCTGACACCAATCAGGTGGCAATCAAGCCCACACACCTGCAGGTTCCCACACAGTAACACAACACAATCGATGGAGGCGTAACAGAGGTCAATATTTCAATATATTGAAATTACCTTTGTAAAGCACAAAATGATGGCAGTTATTCTTCATTTCTGTTGTAGCGATTTGTAAAATCATATTTATTCAGCCTTTATTTTACCAGGAAGTCCATTTGAGATTTAAATCTCCTTTCCTAGGGAGTCCGGGCCAAACATGGCAGCAGAGGTCAACACAACATATAAAACAGATAATACAGTAGAAATACAAAGTGTTAAAATATACAAAAATCACAAGTCACAATCTGGATCAGAAACAGTAGCAACACATCTTACTGTGAATGACTTGTTTCAACTTTAAAGGAACAAAGTGGTCAACTTCCCCTCTGTGTGTTCAGTAGAAAGTTATCCGGCTGCAAGCTAGCCTAGCACAAATTAATGGAAGTGGATACGGACCACTAGCCTATCGTAAAACTTGGGAGAGGTGTTTTTGGTTTTTGGTATGCAGATAAAGCGGATAAGATGCGACTAGCCTCGGCGTTGGCCAACTAACACCTCTCTCTGAGGTTTAAGCTAGGCTAGTGGTCCTTATCCATTTCCATTCATTTGTGCTAAGCTAGGCTAGCTGGGGGGGGGGTTACAAGATTTCGACTACAATACATACAACCTTCTCTTGGTAATTTCCTGGTTGTTAAACAAAAAATACAAACACAGTAGGCTAATATTGATTTAATTTAATGATTTGCTGAAAAAAGAAAAACGTTTTAAATGCATAGCTTTATAAAAATAGGCAGAGCTAAAGCTCGGTCTGGGTTTTGTCAACAATGAAAATAAATGATGGAATGATAACAGACTGGCCGCTGGTAGTGCAAGCGTAGGACGCCAGCACTCGACAGGGGCTTCTGATGGCAGGTGGTCATGAGAAGTAAAAGAAAATATATTTAAAAATTGAACGATAGCGTCTGTGTAAACGCCACGCCCACTCAGGAGGAAAGGAGCAGTTCCATTCCATTGGCGCTGCTTTGAATGCGTCATCCTTCCTTTTTATAGTATCTTCGATCAGGATAAGAACCGGCATAAGCTTGCTCAAAGACACTATGATGAGTATCCCGAATGATGTCCCAACATTAACGTCCATGTGCGCACACACACTCCTGTTCTCTCCTGGACACTCTGGATTCACTTATTTGCCAGACACAAAGCTTGAGTGCAACTGGATCATCTGCGTGTGCTGGAAAATGGCATCCGGACTGGAAGTCGGGCTGGAGGTCAGGCTGGAGCAGCTCGCCGTCACTCCCCCGACAACCGGGAGGTATGCGTGGTGGAGGATGGGCAGCTGTAAGGACAGTCTTCGCCGCACGCTGCAAGGCAAAACACCCACGTGTGTCTCGTTAACATAGTGTGACTCCAAAATGGGATTATTAGGGATGCTCGATATTGGCTTTTTTACCGATACCGATATAGTCCAACTCTTCATTTCCGATACCGATATCAACCGATACCGATATATGCAGGGTTTCCCCCCCCCAAAAAACGGAATAATTTCAGGTAATTAACATTACATATCATATACCATGACACATCCGATCACTGGCTGGGGCTAGCCATGGTGTGGTATGGTATGGTTGGGTTTGTGTCTCCATTAGGTATGTTCAGCCTGGCTGGGGATAGCCATGGTCTAGCATGGTATGGTTGGGTTTGTGTCTCCATTAGGTATGTGCAGCCTGGCTGGGGATAGCCATGGTCTAGCATGGTATGGTTGGGTTGGGTTTAGGTCTCCATTAGCTATGTTCAGCCTGGCTGGGGCTAGCCATGGTCTAGCATGGTATGGTTAGGTTTGTGTCTGTGTCATCTATATGAATTGAAAATGGGGGACCCTGATGGAAACAAGACAAACGTCTTTCTCAGGTCTGCATCCCCTTAACAATTGTATGTATTGAGCCGTACTGTATTGTACCCATTCTGCAATCTGTTAAATAAAGTTTTCATTCATTCATTCATTCTCCATTGTGTTTCTTGTAAACTCTCCGGTTGCTAGGCAAACTTTCTAAATGTACACCACCAACTGTGGTACAGAAGCTAAAACCTGTTGATACATCAGTCTCAGGCAGGTTTGTCCAGGTCCTAAAGACAATGGAGACGCTCACTGTGTGCCAGACAGGCCACAGCACGGCTAAACCCTGGCCAGTGGAGATGAGGCATTATATACAAGTCAAGACAGTAGTTGTGATGCCTTGGTATAATTACAGTAAACAAATGAGACCGTTGCTAAAACAATTAGTAACCTAATTATCATAATAATATCATATTTCCCATAAACCCTGTTGTTCTTGCCTCCTCCCCTGTTTCCACAGTTTTCATTGTGTTACAATTTGTCTTATTTTGCCTCACCTTCTATTTTTACATTTATCACACAATAGAAACCAAGTAAATGTCAATATCGCTGCTGGCGGGACAAAACCTCATAACTCCAAAAACCCAACTTTTCAGCAGATGAAAAAAACGAAGACAGATTTGAGGGCGAATAGAGTTAGGAGGTTTAGACAGATGATCGGTTTAATGCTTTCCCATTGTTTAAACTTTGTAAAACCCACACACACATATGGAGGATGATCTACGGAGTTGATTTATATTTTTTTTTTAAATTGAAAAATGGAGTTATGAGGTTTTGTCCCGCCAGCAGCGATATGTAATATCATGCGTCTGTGTGGCTCAATGAGCAAAGGACCATACCAAACTGATGTTAAAGGACCATACCAGTCTTTTCGACGTGTTGGTTCCAAGTCATTATTGCCTTGATACAAGTAATTACAAGCTCAATTAAATTATATGGTATAGCAGTCCCTATAAGACAAGGTATTGCTATTCTGTCATGTACATCATTTCATTGAGCTGTAATTAACGCAAAATAAGGATTCAATGTCAGTGGTGGCCATATCCAAAACGAATTTACTCCCAATAACTGTCAAACTAAATGAATGTGTGCAAAACTGTTTAGAGTTTTTGGATGTGTGTGTGTACTGTATGTGCAAAATAAAGTGGCCCTTTAATACCACCACAACATAAAGGACCATACCAGTCTTTTTGGCGTGTGGGTTCCAAGTCATTCTTGCCTTGATACAAAAATGTGTTAATGTGTAAATGAAGTGTTAATGTGTAAATGAAGTGTTAATGTGTAAATTAAGTGTTAATGTGTTTGGGCCTCACTGCTCGGGGGAGTTGACGTCCTGCGTCCTGATGGGTTTCATCCCAGACGCAGCTCTGTCTTCGGGGCAGATCTGGGCTTCATGGACCAGCCTTCTGAGCAGCCATCTTTCTTCACCTGCTGTGAGGGAAACCACTGACTTTTGTTTACAAGCCTCAAACTATTTAGCAAAGAAAGTTAAAGGAACACATACAGTACGCCTTACCGTCTTCTCCAGAGTCAGACAAGAAGATAGATAGATATCAATTTCCGGGAGCATGTCTATGTTCCCCGGGTCCTATGATCCCCGGTAGCGATAAAAAAGGGTTCTATGTTCCCCCGGGTCCCATGTTCCCCCACTCCCGTTGCGGCTCCCGAAAAAGCGACAGAGTTGTGTGAGGGCCGACCATGTCAGCTTGCTTCATTTCTCTGTCATTACGGTAGTGTTCTCAAACGTACACGTTGCGACTAAAAAAAGGTTCTATGTTCCCCGCTACTCCCGAAAAAGCGAGTAAATACATGTTATGAAGTATAGTTAATTTACTATGTGTACATCCTCTGGCCTGTTTGTAGAACTTCCCTGTGTTGTTGACAAAGCTAAACCCTATTGATATGAAGTCTAATGGGAACATGAGAGGATGCCGTCATTTGCTGCTATGTTCATGGCCCTGAGAGCGTTGCTTTATTTCGGGAGTGGGGAACATAGGACCCTTTCTTAAAAAAAAAAACAGGGAACATAGAACCCGGGGAACATAGGACCCGGGGAACATAGGGATGACCCCCAATTTCCTATCTGTGTGTTCAGTGGAGGGTTATCCGGCTGCAAGCTAGCCTAGCTTAGCACAAATTAATGGAAGTGGATACAGACCACTAGCCTAGCTTAAAACCCTGGGAGAGGTGTTTTTGGTCAACAGCTAACTGGCCACTTCCATTCAATTGTGCTAAGCTAGGCTAGCTTGCAGCTGGATAACCTTCTACTGAACACACAGAGAGAAAAATGATGTGATGTGGTCTGGTGTGATGTGGTGTGATGGGAGGGTGATGTGTGATGTGGTGTGATGTTGTGTGATGTGATGTTGTGTGATGTTGTGTGTGATGTGTGTGGTGTGGTGGGAGGTTGTCTGGTGTGATGTGTGATGTGGTGTGATGTTGTGTGCTGTGATGTGGTGTGATGTTGTGTGATGTGGTGTGTGATATGTGTGGTGTGGTGGGAGGTTGTCTGGTGTGATGTGTGATGTGAAGTTGTGTGATGTGATGTGGTGTGGTGTGTTTACCTTTATCATTGTTTAGGAACGTACTAAGGTGACGGTCCATTGTATCAGCAGAAGTTGACGCAGACATCTCATACAGTTGCATGGCTACAGACTCTAATTCCACATCAAGCTGCACAGAGAAAAATAAACGGCATTATTACAACTGTCATAGATTGTGAGTACGGACACCGCAATGGACGAGCCTCAGATCACCACGCGGTAGGTGAGCCAGACTGAACGATGCGGCTTTGGAAGAGTGTCTGCCCAGATATCAAAACACTCCAAAGCCACATGTGGGGCGAGGTAGGGCCCAAGAACTGCCCTGTCAACACTGAGGTATGAATATAACTCAGCGTGGAAAACAGATGTGTTCTGGAAATACTGAACTGTATCACTTGTTTTTAACCTCTTTAGCCGCAGATGACATCACGTCATAAATCAATCTCTCCAGACTGTATGACATTAAATTAAGTAGCGTTTTTTTTTTTTTAAATGTATCCAATAGTAAAGACCCTAACCATGTCACAACAGCAGGCATAGTGTATATTTTCAGCAATATGCTTGTTTACCAATAGGTTAAAGTGTTATTAGTGAGATTTTAGTTTATGGAACGTCTTAATAATTTAGCGAATATCTGCCATTTTGAATTAGCAGTGCGTCGCCAATTGTAGTCATATGCGAGGGCATCAATGAGCGTTGAAATTTAGAAAAACTACCTTTCCGAGCTGATTCCAGCTTCCTGCAAGCAAATTACTTCTGTATGCATTTTTGGTATTTCTCGGGATTTGTCACAGCTGACCTGTGTTATCCTTCTCCTGAGGTGGTGCTTCTCGCTGTGCAGCAGTTCCTCTCCACACTGCTGCTGCTGGGGGCAGGGGTCCCCTAACTCCCCCTGAGCCTCCTCCTCTGCACCACACTGGAACTCACAGGTCCGCTCCACCGCGTTGCCCTGATCGGCCCTGATGTACAGGAGCTAAAAAGAAACAAAGGAAAAATAAACGTTTGACTCTGTAACTCTGTTAAAGTTGGCGGAGTCGGAGCGGCTGGGTAGCGTAGAGGTCTAAGCACTTGCAGAGACTCAGGGTTCGAATCCAGCTGTCAGCGGTACCTCCGGCTTGGTCAGCCGTGGGGAGCTGGTGTGTTGGCAGGTGAGTGAGTGAGTGAGTGAGTGAGTGAGTGAGTGAGTGAGTGAGTGACATGGCCAGACATAGAGATGCTGTTTCATATTATGTATACAAAAAGGGACACGCGGTGTCGTCAATGCAAAGCTGCGGATTCTCTAAAGCGCCATGCATGTGAGCCGCCACTAGGGGCACTAGTGGTTAACCGTGTGTGTGTGTGTGTGTGTGTGTGTGTGTGACTGCATGAGTGACTGAGTGAGTTAGTGCATTTAAAAAAAAAATTAAAACGGGTGAAGAGCAGCATGGTCACCTTCGGTCCAAACAGCAGCAGCAGGATGGAGGTGTTGCAGAAGAGGACGGCCAGCGCTGTGAGACAGAACTGACCGCTAGGCTGCCGGTCGGTCAGGAGAGAGCCTGCCGCTCCCAGGCTGCAGGAGATGGTCACGGCGCACATGCTCAGACCGAGGCGCCTGCTGCTGCCGGAGAGTCCGGCCCGCGCCTGCCTTACGTTCCAGGCAAGGAAGCACCCCAGTCCCTGAGGAGAGGAACACACGGTGCAGGTCGACCGTTTCCATTTGTTAACCCTTTCACTACCAAATGGTTAACCCTTTCACTGCGACAATACAGAAGGTTAACCCTTTTCACTGCCACACGACAAAAAAAACGTTCACTACCACACTACAGAAGGTTAACCTTTCACTACCACACTACAGAAGGTTAACCTTTCACAACCACACTACAGAAGGTTAACCTTTCACTACCACACTACAGAAGGTTAACCTTTCACTACCACACTACAGAAGGTTAACCTTTCACTACCACACTACAGACGGTTAACAGGACAACGTGAATATTAAACAAAACTAGACTAAATTTTTTTTAGGAACGGGACAAAGTGAACATTTAACAAACCCTGACTAAAAACTAGTTTTAGGAACAGGACAAAGTGAATATTAAACAAAACTGGACTAAAAACTAGTTTTAGGAACAGGACAAAGTGAATATTAAACAAAACTGGACTAAAAACTAGTTTTACGAACAGGACAAAGTGAATATTAAACAAAACTGGACTAAAAACTAGTTTTAGGAACAGGACAAAGTGAATATTAAACAAAACTGGACTAAAAACTTGTTTTACGAACAGGACAAAGTGAATATTAAACAAAACTGGACTAAAAACTAGTTTTAGGAACAGGACAAAGTGAATATTTTAAACAAAACTGGACTAAAAACTAGTTTTAGGAACAGGACAAAGTGAATATTAAACAAAACTGGACTAAAAACTAGTTTTAGGAACAGGACAAAGTGAATATTTTAAACAAAACTGGACTAAAAACTAGTTTTAGGAACAGGACAAAGTGAATATTTTAACCCTTTTGCCTCCTTAGCAACTATTTCCTGTATTTAGCCTTTGTGTGTGTGTGTGTGTGTGTGTGTGTGTGTGTGTGTGTGTGTGTGTGTGTGTGTGTGTGTGTGTGTGTGTGTGTGTGTGTGTGTGTGTACAACGGTGGCTGTGTTGATGATTATGTCATGAAATTGGGTCCGTTTGCTTATTTTCCATATATTTACAGAATTTGAGAAGATTATATTTTGAAAAACCGACCCCAGTGGTTTATTTCATGCCATTTAGGGGTTAGGTGTTAAGCACCTCATATACTGGTATCCCTAACCCTAACCATATCCCTAACCCCTAACCCTAACCCCAACCCTAACCCTAACCCCAACCCTAACCCCAACACAAACGGGAATATAAGGGGTTACAATTCTGGACAGCACTTATCCCCCCCCCCCCTCAATGCTTTCTTTTTAATTATATTTAAGTTTTCAGGAGCCGTATCAATGGTCTCATCCGAAGGACGGCCGGGCCTCAGGAAAGGTCAAGGCCCCTTGTCACAGGCCAACTCTGTGTATGTCATAAATGTATAGATGTAGCAGTACTGTCTATCTGTATGTCATGTAGGCTATGCCATATATGTCCTGATTAATTGAAAATGGGGGACCCTGATGTAAACAAGACGAAAGTCTTTCTCTGGTCTGCATCCCCTTAACAATTGTGTGTATTGAGCTGTACTGTATTGTACCCATTCTGCAATCTGTTAATAAAGTTTTCAATCAATCAATCAATCAATCAATCAACTGCACTTGGAGGCACAGACTTTGTATTTAATTTCTAGAGGAGTGGGCTGATTTGGTTCAGTCTGCTTATACAACAGCTCCCCCTAGTGGCGATTCTAGATAACAGCTTGTCTGAGTTGTTGGGATGGGCCATCTTAGAGAGGGGGCTATTGATATTATGTACATCTTTTGATCTTACAGCACTTATATTGGTTTCTCCCCTCTCTTAATGATTTAATTTTAGTTGAATTCAAGTTTCCAGGAGCCTTATCATTAGCTTTATACATACAGCATCTCCTTTATTTTATGCTAGGAAACAATTAGGGACCAAATTGCACTCTTGTTTAATATAACATCTCCTCCTTACTCTAGGTTATACACATTTTCCTTTCTAATCCTTTTCTGTTTGTTTTCTTCACAAGTTATCTCCCCCCTTTACCTAGGAGTGGACAGAAATATTAGGAGAAGGTCAAATATCCCTGTGCCCGTGCCCACCCCAACACTTACTCAGTGTTGGGTAACAGTCCCCTAACCCTAACACAAACGGGGATATACGGGGTTACAATTCGGAAATCTTTGGAATCTTTGATAGATATGTTGAGTTAGGTTCATAGTGGTATTCATAAAAAAAGAATTGGAACAAAATATTACAAATTAAGTTTTTTATGACCTTGAACGTGATGCAATCTTTTCATGCACTGATGTGCCAACTCTGTCAGTTACCTAACAAGGCAGAAGGGTTAACCGTCGAGTCACCTTTGTCGCAGTTCTGGTCAAATACGTTAGGGTTTTCTTCACGTGTGTTTGTGGTTAGCGTTGGCTAGATTTTATGTATATGCCAAAAAAGTTGCTCAGTATCACATCTTGGACTCACATTACAATAATCCATGTTTGTTTTTTAAAAACAATCACTATTAAGCGTGTGAACAACAAGTGTCACACCTTTCACCCTAGTCGCAGAACTGGACAGGTTAGAGTTAGGGGGTTAGGGTTAGGGTTAGGGTAACCCTAGGGTAACCCTAACCCCCTAACCCCAACCCTAATTTAAGAAATGGTTAAAATCCTGAAAATGAATAGATATTCGATATGTATGGTGAGGACTGAAGTTAATAATGATATTCATGAAAGAAAATTGGAACAATACATGAAAAAGATATGTTGGACTGAGATCGCAGTTTTGGTCACTAGGGAGACAGGTAGTGGTTTTTTTTTAAGGTTGACTCGAGGGTTAAACAAAACTGGACTAAAAACTAGATTTAGGAACAGGACGAAGTGAATATTAAACAAATAAGAACGTGTATCTCTACCCACCAAAAGAGGTCCTTTGTATCCATACACAATGGTGAGCCACAGATCCATGTTGGTGCTGTCGCAGCGCTCTGAGAAGGTTTGGACAGTAATGTCCTCATCATTTGGATCAGCCTGAAAACCATAGAATCCGTGGTACAAATATTGTAGTGGGAAATCCAAGTGCTTCACATCTGCAACATTGTTGTATAAAATGTATAAAAATGAAAATGTGTCTTTATATTTATTTCATTCATGAACATAATTATGTGAATTAATACCCCGATGTGAGGTGACTGAAGCAGTAAAAAAGAAATATCAAGAATGTATCAAATGGGGCGGTCAGGTGGCGTAACGGAGATTGCGTTCGTCACCAAACCCCGGAGCGGCTGGATTCGCCTGTTCGAATCCAGCTCACAGCTCCGGGGTTGTCACCAGCTTGGCTGGCCGTTCACACTAATACAATTGGCAGTATTAGAGGGTGGGAGAAGCTGGTGGGGTGGGTCCGGGTCGTTGTAAACAGCGACTCCTACAGTTCGGTCGGGGCGCCTGCTAAGCGCGGATAGGACCTGAGTGGGATAGTGTGATCCTTCCACACGCTACGCCCTCTCAGTGAGAGTCCGCGCTGCCAGGTGAAAAGAAGCGGTTGATTGGCTGGACGTGTGTCGGAGGAAGCACGTGGTAGCCTCCACTCTCCCAGACCGACTGTGGGGGGTAAGTGCGCAGCGACCAGGAAGGGGATTGGGAATTGGCATAACGACTAACATTGGGATGGGAGAAAATCGGAGGAAAATGGAGGGGGAAAAAGATCAATAAAAAAAAAAATGTATCAAATGAAATAAAACGTAATCAAATTGAATTCATGATGCATTATATCTTTGCCTAAATGAAGAGAATCAAATAAAATAATTGCTGAACATTGTTGTATTATTGCAGCCTCATTCATCTTTGCTTGGTTGTTAGTTTGTTTTTTGGCCAGACCTGGAGAATGCGATCTATACGAGGCAACGTCTGCTATCGACCGACTGACTGACTGACTTCACGTTGTTGAAATGTCTTGACTCTCCAGTGTTGAAATGTGCCTCTGAAACTAGTCTCACTGGCATGTATCTGTCACTGGCATGTAACCATCACTGGCATGTATCTGTCACTGGCATGTAACCATCACTGGCATGTATCTCTCACTGGCATGTATCCGTCACTGGCATGTTTCCATCACTGGCATGTATCCGTCACTGGCATGTATCTGTCACTGGCATGTATCTGTCACTGGCATGTATCTGTCACTGGCATGTTTCTGACACTGGCATGTATCTCTCACTGGCATGTATCTGACACTGGCATGTATCCATCACTGACATGTATCTCTCACTGGCATGTATCTCTCACTGGCATGTATCAGTCACTGGCATGTATCTGACACGGGCATGTATCCGTCACTGGCATGTATCAGTCACTGGCATGTATCTGACTCTGGCATGTATCTGAGACTGGCATGTATCTGGCACTGGCATGTATCTGACACTGGCATGTATCCGTCACTGTCATGTATCTCTCACTGGCATGTATCTGTCACTGGCATGTATCTCTCACTGGCATGTATCTCTCACTGGCATGTATCTGACACTGGCATGTATCCATCACTGGCATGTATCTGACACTGGCATGTATCTGTCACTGGCATGTATCTGTCACTGGCATGTATCTGACACTGGCATGTATCTGACACTGGCATGTATCTGTCACTGGCATGTATCTGACACTGGCATGTATCTGACACTGGCATGTATCTGTTACTGGCATGTATCTGTCACTGGCATGTATCCATCACTGGCATGTATCCGTCACTGGCATGTATCTGACACTGGCATGTATCTGACACTGGCATGTATCTGTCACTGGCATGTATCTCTCACTGGCATGTATCTGTCACTGGCATGTATCTGTCACTGGCATGTATCTGACACTGGCATGTATCTGTTACTGGCATGTATCTGTCACTGGCATGTATCCATCACTGGCATGTATCCATCACTGGCATGTATCTGACACTGGCATGTACAGTATCTGTCACTGGCATGTATCTCTCACTGGCATGTATCCATCACTGGCATGTATCTGTCACTGGCATGTATCCATCACTGGCATGTATCTGACACTGGCATGTATCTGTCACTGGCATGTATCTCTCACTGGCATGTATCAGTCACTGGCATGTATCTGTCACTGGCATGTATCTGACACTGGCATGTATCTGTTACTGGCATGTATCTGTCACTGGCATGTATCCATCACTGGCATGTATCCATCACTGGCATGTATCTGACACTGGCATGTACAGTATCTGTCACTGGCATGTATCTCTCACTGGCATGTATCTGTCACTGGCATGTATCTGTCACTGGCATGTATCCATCACTGGCATGTATCCGTCACTGGCATGTATCTGTCACTGGCATGTATCCGTCACTGGCATGTATCTCTCACTGGCATGTATCTCTCACTGGCATGTATATCTCACTGGCATGTATCCATCACTGGCATGTATCTCTCACTGACATGTATCTCTCACTGGCATGTATCTGTCACTGGCATGTATCTGACACTGGCATGTATCTGACACTGGCATGTATCTGTCACTGGCACGTATCTGACACTGGCATGTATCTCTCACTGGCATGTATATCTCACTGGCATGTATCTGTCACTGGCATGTACAGTATCGGTCACTGGCATGTATCTCTCACTGGCATGTATCTGTCACTGGCATGTATCTCTCACTGGCATGTATCTGACACTGGCATCTATCTGTCACTGGCATGTATCTCTCACTGGCATGTATCTCTCACTGGCATGTATCTCTCACTGGCATGTATCAGACACTGGCATGTATCTCTCACTGGCATGTATCTCTCACTGGCATGTATCTCTCACTGGCATGCATCTGGGTCCAACTTAACTAGCTCTGCCTAGTCTTGTGTTTTTTAACAGATAAATGATGTCTCCTAACTTTTCACCCTCCTCAGCCTTTTCATTGCTACCTCCAGACTGTGACCGGACACCGCCCGTCTGAGTGGGTCGAAGACTTGTCGGAAGGATAACACAGCCACGTCCAGGACTAGCATGCCAGCCACTACCGCGTTTGGTTTATGAGCCCAGCTTTTCTTCTGTGAGAGATGAAGCCAAATAGAAAGCATAGCAGTTAGAATACTATTCTACGCAGTCAGAATACTATCCTGCTATTGTCAGGAGAAAAAGGTGCATGGTGGTGGTGTTTGTTTCCCTGGGAACACAATTTGGCAGGCCGGAAAAATCTGATTGGTTCTTAATAAATCACGTTGAGTGCCAACGACGAGAAATCTCGTTGTTCGCCGCCATGCGTTGAGTGCCAACGACGAGAAATCTCGTTATTTAATCGTTATTGCTTTTATTAGCGATATCCATTCATTTTTCATCAATCCAGCCTCACGTTATCATTGGGACTGGCTCTGACCTCGAAAAGGGAAAATACCGCCCCCTATTGTCTCCCGGATGGTAATGCACCCATTGGATTGGACTCAATGGAAATGCATGAAAAAAACAGATTCCACATTTTACTTCTCAGGCATGTAACCCGAGACGATTGCATTCATTGGGGACCCTCAGATCAGCGTGGAATATGTGTTTCGAGGTTGGATCGTTGGATCAATAAACGCGATCGATATTTGGAATGGCGATCAGGAATTGGAATAATCTTTTTGCAGAACATCTGATGTGAGGTAAGGAATCTATTTTACCAGTCTTGTTTTTTTTTTTACATATTCCACAACATGGCCCCTATGTGTGTATATGACGTTAGCGCTGACCAGGTCATAGATAATCGATTTCTAGCTTCTCTAGCGTGCATAAGTACACATATACTATCGATAATCTAGCGTTTATTTGAAAACGATTCATAAATCAGCCGGAAAATGACAACGTGTTGTGTGTATTCCAGTAAATGGCTATTTCCACGGAATCTATTTTTTTTCTAGAAATTTCCAAAAACGTCAGTTTTTCAAAACGGTATAAAACGGAAATGTACCGATGAAAAAACAATCCGTTTCATACATGTTGACTGCAAGCAAGTCCTTGATAAGCGACGGGCGTATTAGACACATAGCCATAATATAGAAATAGCTCTGCGAAAATCATGAAATATCGGAAAATCAGTCCCAAAAGGCTGGCATTCAAGCGATAAATCGTGCGCCCCCTGCTGGCACTCAATGTGTTAACATTCAGGCCTGAGAGATTTTCAGCTCATGGGAGAGTGCAGGGGGGTAAAATGAACAAATGTTGATGAGAGCCTTGATGTAAGTGGTTGTAGCTACGGCCAGTGTTGTAGTCGAGTTCCTACATCTCGAGTCAGTCCCCAGTGTTCGAGTCCGAGTCCGAGTCCGAGTCACCAAAGAATAGTCCAAGTCGAGTCCCCATTACCCGAGGCCGAGTCCAAGTCATCAAGGTTGAGTCCACTCCACTCTGGCAGTCAAAGAGCTGACATAAAAATAAACAAAATACATTATTAAACATGAATGACACAGTGGTCACCGTTTCAATGGGAGTTTATTTACTTTGTGACACAATAGCCAAACAAATGCACTAGCCATCAATATCTTATGCCAAATGAGTAGGGCCTATTACAAAAACATATATAAAATAAATAACTGTATTTATCAATTAATAAGTCAGAGTCCTCGTCTGAGTCCTGAAAATCTGTCCTGGACTCGGACTGGAGTCAGAGTCCTGGACTCGAGTGCTACAACACTGGCTACGGCTGTGGGGGCGCTGGAGACATGGAGACATGATCCGATATACAATATACCTACTCCCCAACCGGCGCATGCATAGATTGCCCAGGGAGTGTGTCTGGACAATCCTGGGCAATCTGCGCATGCAGAGTTTTGGGAGTAGGTGCGGAAAAGTGACTATAGCTCGGCCGAGAAAGTGCAGATCGACTTGGGATTGGTCTCTCCGTGTCTCTGAGACTCAGGCGTATAAAAAAGTATTTGGATCATGACACCACCAGCACCCGCACAGCCATAGCTACAAACAACCACTTACGTCAAGGCTCTCATCAACAGTCAGGGATGTAGCTCCAGATTCTGGGCCCCATGAAAGAATGTATTAGTAGGCCCCCAGTGAATGCGAGCGTGCGTAAGCAGAATTTTTTTTGGGTCATTTTTTTTATTGATGAAAACGCATAATATGGTTTTTACCTATACATTCGGATCAGCAGTTCAGCACCTGCACTGTTGGTGGGTGAGCCTAGTAAAGGATGTCGCATTGCGTTCATCTTCAATGAATGGACCAATGCAATAGTCTACCAAAGCCCCCCCTCTCTCTCTATATATCTCACACACACACACACACACACACACACACACACACACACACACACACACACACACACACACACTTCAGAAACAAACATAGTATCAATGAGAGCATCAATAATACACCTGAGTGATGTCTAGTAAAAAAAAAAAAAAAAAATGTAGGGGGCCCCCCCCAGTGCTGGGCCCTTGGAATCATCCTAAGCTACCCCCCCTCAGCTACGCCCCTGTCAACAGTCATTCATTTGAACCCCCCCCTCTCCCATGAGTTCCATGTAACGCGGAAGTGCAGTGGTCTATGCTGTAATGTTTGATTACAGGGCCTGGGACAGTCAGTCCATTACAGAGACATTTCTTTCTCAGAGCATCTGATTTATTGGTACTAGCTGATGGGATAAAAAGAGAATTTCACCAAATATTACTAAAATGCACGAAATTTGCCTCCCCACCTTTAAGACAGGCTACCTTTTTGTTCGTCCCATTGTTGGTGTAGATTGAAAACACTGTCCAGGTTTTGGCAAACAGTGCCGCAAAGCCGATGGTGTGCCCTACTGAAAGAACCCACAGACGAACCTTCAAGAAAATGCAGGGAAAATGTTAGACAACTTGGGATCCTGGTTTGCCATGTTTTTCTTTTTAAACTCTTACTTAAAGGAACACTCCAACATTATGAGAAATGTGCTTACCGTCTTCTCCAGAGTCAGACAAGAAGATAGATACCAATTTTGGATACAGACCACTAGCGTAGCTTAAAACCCCAGGAGAGGTGTTTTTGGCCAACAGCTAGGCGAGCTGGTCCGTATCTACTGCCATTAATTTGTGCTAAGCTAGGCTAGCTTGCAGCCGGATAGCTTTCTTCAAGCTAACAAGTTAGCAGGAGGGGGTACATATCTGGTGGCTAAGGGTAAGTGGTATTGTTTGTCTAGCAGTGCAGAATTTGAGTTCCTCACTTTGAGTGCATAGTAGTATAGACCTAGTAAATAGTAGGTAGTAGTATAGTCATAGTAGTAGCATAGTGCATAGTAGATAATAGTATAGACATATTATTAGCATAGTATGTAGTAGTATAGGCATAGTACTGTAGCATAGCAATTAGTAGATAATCGTATAGACATAGTAGGGAGTAGTATAGGCATAATAGCATAGCACATAGTAGATAGTATAGACATATTATTAGCATAGTAGGTAGTAGTATAAGCATAGTAGCATAGTACACAGTAGATAGTAGTATAGACATAGTAGCATAGTACATAATAGTAAAAGACAAGACCCCTTTTTTTAGGGGTAGGAGGAGGTCAGCAGAGTTTGGGGAGTTACTTGAATTGTGTTTGGGGAGTCCAATGTAGGGCTTAGTGCACCACAATAGCATTTGTCTAATAGTACACAAAATTATAAAGGTTTCAACAATAAAACACAATCCAAGTATTGACGAAATAAGTCACCGAGCAGAGAACTTCAAACACTTGGTCAGACACCAAGGCTCCATCCAGGCCAAAGAGGAATATGGAAGAGCAGGTTAGCAGCATGCTGAGAATAAGGAGGTGGTCCATGGACTGGCCAGATGCCTTCAGCAGCCTTGGGGAAGCGAGAAACAGCGTCTGTTATCACATCATTCTTAGGCCAAGGAAATCCAAAGATTATTTCCGCCAATTTATTTTGTCAGGTGAATTGATGTTGGATAATCCCTGTGACCACAGCATGAATATACTTCGTTCACTTTCACTTTCACTTTCACTTTCTTTACTGTGAGACAGACTAGGGACGACAGTGGCTCAGGAGGTAGAGCGGTCGTCTAGTAATCAGAAGTCAAGTCAAGAGTCAAGAGTTTTATTTGTCACGGCATACAAGTATACAATGAAATGCGGGGGGTCTTGCCCGCAGCGATTGTGCATAATACAATAGTAATATATAATAAGAATCCAATAGAACAACATTGTGCAATAAAACAAGTAAACAAAGTAGGGCATATCGGTATATGTACATGAGTTATTTACAGAGCATGGTAGGACATGCTAGGTCCTGTGGTAGTGCAATACACTGTTAGCTACGGATGAGGCACTGGGTATTTATGTACACTGCTATACAATGCTATATTATATATACACTATATAAGACTATACAATCTCAAGCTATACTATACTATTCTTAAAGTGACCTTTCCTTTTGTAAAGTGACCATAAGTGTGAGCGTGTGCAGCATGAGTGTGTGTGCTCATGTTAAAGTGGCTGCTAGTGTGTGAGCGTGTACAGTGTGTGTGTTGTGTGTGTGCTCATGTGTGCTTGTGATAGATTTAATTCATTGATGTCTAGTAATATTCGATGTCAATATCTTATATATATCTATGCACCTATTGTCTCCCCCATGATGCAAGCTATAGCCTGGGCGTCTCTCAGTCTGACCTGCTGACCTCTGGCTGAAGGCTCCTTCCACACACACAGGGCCCCCTGTACATCTCACGCACACGCACACACACTCACGTATACATATGCGCACACCTCTCCCCCACCCAGCTGTCCACCCATGAGTTATGGAGATGTTGTTCGAGAATAGGGGTCTTCTCCATCTGGAACCTATTAGCCCCCCTTCTGAACAAGCACACACACAGCCCAGCAAGCACACACCACACACACACATACTACACACACAGAAACATATACACACATACACCCCTCCCCTCTTCCTCTGTATAAATGACATATACTGTGATGTATTCTGCCCTTCTTCTACTGGTGCGAGAGGATGTGCCCGCGCGGGGTGACTGTTCTTCTTCTCTGTGAATAAAAGCTCAGTTTGAAATACTCCGTGTTCCGCTTCGTCTTTCGGTCGACTGGTCCACACCCATATCAATTAAGAATTCACGAGGGATAGGAAATCCCTAACACTTGTGTGTGGAGAGTTCAGTGTTCAAGGCTCTGATGGCCTGGGGGAAGAAGCTGAGCCGAAGTCTCTCTGTCCTAGTTGCTGGTGTTCGCAGGCGTCTGCCTGACCTGAGCAGAATGAACAGGCTGTTGTTGGGGTGCTGAGGGTCTTTCATTATTCTGCAGGCTCTGGATTTGCACCTCTTGTTGTATAGGACCTGCAGGGGTGGTTGATTTGATTTGATTTGATATTTTTTATTTTCGTGTCTTACATACAGATGTATGCCCAGCCCATATGGGCTTACAAGACACATAACAATAAGTATATAATAATATACTTTACCAATTACTTAACAAATGACATAGACCAAGATGGCCATAAAAAAAGAAATACAAGAAAATACAATAAAACGTAATATAACACAAGCTGTACTCAATGTAAATAAACAGAAAAACAAGGTGAATTCAAATACAATTATATAGGATACAGTGTGTTTTGTCTCAGGTGCCATGCCTTCTCCAAAAATCCTGCAAGACCGAAGATGTCCTCCACAAAAAAACAACTCAACATACAGCTCTCAGACTGCCAAAACAAATCTGGGTTTACAATTTGAATTTGTTCAAATAAAGCCCTCCTCAAAGTGGTGTACAAAGGGCAATAAAAAACAAAATTATATTCATCCTCCACCACTCCCAGATCACACAGAACACACAACCGCTCCTCCTCAGGTTTACCCTGGAATCTACCCACTTCCACAGCCAATGGCAGGGTGCCAGACCTCAACTGGGCACACAGAGACCTCCGTCTTCTCTTTAAGTTTAACATTACATAAGGTTCAGTAAAATACTCATTTTTAATTGCAATATATTTTCTAAGTTTAGGTTTTTTCAAAATCTCCACCTTCCACTTATCCTGATGGATTGTTGATAATTTTGTTTTAATTATGTGAACCTTACACTGCAAATTGTTCATAAAAATCATACTCAAGTCAGTAGAAGAAAAAATCATAGACATCTCTCTTGACCAGGGATGACCGTGTGCTCTGTCCCAATTAAAAATCTTTTTAGTCACCCTGCCATTTGGCAGCTGGACCAGGCGGTTCCATAACCTCACCATTTCACCTTTTTGCTTGACTAAGCAAGAATCCCACCCCATGTCCCCTTCTATAGCCCCTTTTGGTGTGTATTTATGGACTCCTAAAAAGTATCTTATGGCCCGGTTCTGGATCGCATTACATTCCGGTGCATCATCAAAACCCCATACTCCAGCAGCATAAAACAAAACAGAACCCACCATTGAATCAAATAATTGTGTAAATGTTGAAAACCCAAGGTCAGTGCACACTTTCATTTTACTCAACACGCCCCCTAGCGCCCTTCCTGCTGACTCAGACATTATTTTCCTTCCTTCTATGAAGCACATGTACTCATTAAAGGTGAAACCAAGATATTTATAAGAATGTGTGTAAATCAGGGGCGTGTACCACAGTGCAATACCTGTGGTACGCTCGGCTGAGCGCACCACTCTCTGTAGGGCCTTCTTGTCCTGTGCCGTGCTGTTTCCATACCAGGCAGTGATGTTTCCAGTCAAGATGCTCTCTACAGCTCCGGAGTAGAAGGACTCCCAGTTCAATTCCCACTCCTCCTGGGCATCGTGTCGAAGTGTCCTTGAGCAAGACACTTAACCAGTGGTGGCTAGTGAAAGATATTCTAGGTGGGGCGGTGCCATATTCAATCAGTTTCAGTAACTACAGTATATAACCAGACCTGCAAACTGATAAGAGGTGAAAAAGGTGACATGTTTGTAAACCAAAACCCTGTAGGGGTTTGTGGGCATTGTCTCCCAGAAGAAAATCGTTGTGATTTTAACATGTAAACGAAGCACTCAGAGAAGAAAATAAAGGGAAAAGACAACCCGTATCCGGGTCTGACAGCACTACAATTACATTTTCAAATCATAATATCATAAAGCAGAGGCTGAGGCTCCCTTTTTTTTGCTGCCGGTAGAACATTGCGTATGAATTGGAAGAGCCAGCACTGAATGTATCTTGTGATTATAAAAAATCTTGTACGACAACAAGTCCACAACTATTAGCGTTAGTTATTTCCTGGTTGGCGTGATTCCGGACGTAATGTCAAACGAATGCCACGCGCTCAGCCTAGTGTGACTTAAGTATAACGAAAGCACGTAAGGGCTTGCCCTAAAACAACCCATAGAAATGCATTGGAGGTCGTGTTTTTTTAGGGGAAAAAATGCCAACACACGAATGAACGAGAGGACTGAGGGGCGATCGGCAGCCAGAGAGAAATCGCCCATGGAGTTTCAGACAGTGATTCTGAGATTCATTCCAGAACTAAATTAGATGCTGCGGCTGATTGGACTATGATATTCAGAGGCAGGATTTTTAAAACTATTATTATATTTATCATACATCATCATTATTTTTGTAAAAAACTATGTAAATTATTTCTTTATAAAAACTCCCTGTGGCAGGGAGAGCGACGCACAAATTGCCATAATCAGTCAGCCGCCCCTGCACTTAACCCCTAACTGCTCCTGATGAGCAGGTTGGCACCTTGCATGGTCGGTGTGTAAATGTGTGATTGAATGGGTGAATGTGAGGAACAATATTGTAAAGCGCTTTGGATAAAATAACTATATAATGCACCATTATTTACCATTTACAGACTGCAAAATACTGCATTCCTCAGTGGACACAAACCAAATGTTCTTTTCATTGACTACTATATACAGTATAGGCAGTCCAGTCCAGCATATTCCAGTCCAAGCCAGTGTGTGGACGTTTTTAGATTAAATTAAGCACCTCATACACCAGTGATGTTACCGACTCACTCACTGACGGCTAGAGTTACAAGAAGAGGATCACGGCCCCGACCTTCTCACAGAAGTTATCCAGCGCTAGGAGACAACGCTACTTCTTACAAGAAGAGGATCACGGCCCCGACCTTCTCACAGAAGTTATCCAGCGCTAGGAGACAACGCTACTTCTTACAAGAAGAGGATCACAGCAGCCCCGACCTTCTCACAGAAGTTATCCAGCGCTAGGAGACAACACTACTTCTTACAAGAAGAGGATCACGGCCCCGACCTTCTCACAGAAGTTATCCAGCGCTAGGAGACAACACTACTTCTTACAAGAAGAGGATCACGGCCCCGACCTTCTCACAGAAGTTATCCAGCGCTAGGAGACAACGCTACTTCTTACAAGAAGAGGATCACGGCCCCGACCTTCTCACAGAAGTTATCCAGCGCTAGGAGACAACGCTACTTCTTACAAGAAGAGGATCACGGCCCTGACCTTCACAGAAGTTATCCAGCGCTAGGAGACAACGCTACTTCTTACAAGAAGAGGATCACAGCCCCGACCTTCTCACAGAAGTTATCCAGCGCTAGGAGACAACGCTACTTCTTACAAGAAGAGGATCACGGCCCCGACCTTCTCACAGAAGTTATCCAGCGCTAGGAGACAACGCTACGTCTTACAAGAAGAGGATCACAGCAGCCCCGACCTTCTCACAGAAGTTATCCAGCGCTAGGAGACAACGCTACTTCTTACAAGAAGAGGATCACAGCAGCCCCGACCTTCTCAGAAGTTATCCAGCGCTATAGGAGACAGCGCTACGTCTTACAAGGCAATTTGTCTCCCAGTGGTAACGGAGACACCATTTTCAAATGTTTCTGTGACGATTCTCTCTTCTCATAATTCTAAACCGATGGTTAGCCTTTCAGCTCCTAGTGGCGGTTCACAGGCATTGTGTAAAACCAGTTCAATCGGACACATCTTCAGTTCAATCCGTGCTCATTACAAAGCCAGATCAAGAGATGCAACACCAGCACTGCAGCACAGATGGATCAGTAAACCCACCCTCCAGTCAGAACACCAGTAGCCCGGGGAGAGGAGTCTTTTGATCGTTGGTTTGATACCCAGGCCAGCAAGAATAATTTGGGCCAATCTGTAAAACCCTTGACCATTGCATTTCCCTGTAGCAACTAGCAAGACACTTAAGTTGTTCCTACTGAAAACTTTGAGAAATGTAATTACCGTACTATGGTTCTTCGTCCGTCTACTCTACATTACCAACGAGGTCTCATCAGAAAATGTAAATAAATGCAAATATTCACAGCATTCTCTATTGGAGTCATTCCCATTACGGACTCTGTCAGTGGGTGCCGGCATGGGTGGACATGGAAAGGGCATCTTGTTCTAGAATATCTTTGCAATCCTTAGTTTGCTCTTCGCTCCCAGTCACAACCGCCCAGTACACCAACAACCTCTTAGTACAACACTCCCTCCGGATCTGGTCCCAGTTCAGAAAACACTTTGGTCTCCACGCCATGTCACCGTCCTCACCTGTCCACAAAAACTTCCTTTTCCCTCCCTCTATGGTGGATGAAGCCTTCAGCAACTGGTATAAGAATGGCATTCTGAGCATTTATGATTTGTACCAAGACAGTTCATTTATGTCTTTCACACAATTATCCCTAAAGTTTAACTTACCAAAAACAAATTTTTTCAGATATCTACAGATACGTGATTTTGTTAAGAACAAATTTGCTCAGTTCCCCCATATACCTCCAAAAACTGTGATTGACCGCATCTTGGAGGTGAAGGTTGCAATCAAAGGCTCAATATCTAAACTATATAACATCATATCCCTATCCATACCCTCCTCAGTATTGGCTATAAGACAAAACTGGGAGTCCGATCTAAATCATCAATTTACAGACAAAGAATGGGAAAATGCTCTTGCCCGAATACACTCTTCTTCAATATGCGCCCGCCATTCACTGATACAGTTCAAGCTCCTCCACCGTCTATATTGGTCAAAGACTTGCGAAGATAAACCCTGGCATGGATCCCACATGCGACCGGTGCCACCAAGCCCCTGGCTCACTTATTCATATGTTTTGGCATTGTCCAGCACTGGCCCCTTTCTGGACTTCCATTTTTAAATCTTATTCAGACATATTTTTTATGAATGTTGACCCATGCCCTCTTATTGCATTATTTGGTCTGACACCGGAGAACGCTGCAATATCTATTGGGCAATCCAATGCCATGGCCTTTGCCTCACTCATTGCCAGACGCCTCATCCTAATCAACTGGAAGGCAGCCACTCCCCCTTCACACTTACACTGGATGAGGGATGTTATGTCTCTTATACATATAGAGAAAATCTGATTTACAACACAAGGCCACACAGATACCTTCCACAAAACATGGCAGCCCTTCCTATCTCGTTTCAAAACCCATATGACTCCTTCCAAACTTGGGACCCCATGACCCCCCCTCCTTCCCCCATCTACCTTCCTGACACTGCTAGCCCACGTATGGCTGGGGAGATGGCATTGTGGTGGTCTGCTGAGGGTGTTAAATTTACTTTCCATTTTATTTGTTTTACCATCTGGAAATTACGCTACTAAAATGGAGAGTATTACTTATATTATATATTATTATTACTGTCTTTCCTTTTTTTATTTTTATTTTTTTATAATTGTAACCTTTTTTTTATATTTTATTTTTTTATTATTTTTTAAACAGACATATAAACAAACATGACAACACACGATAAGATATACAAGCATTAATTAACAGTGCATATCCAATGAAATTACCATTTAGTCAAATGTCTTATACAGGATATACCCCTATTACTGTCTTTCCTATTTATATTTATATTTATTTATATTATATTTATATATATAACCTAGAGAGCTAGTTTCAGAGTGTGGTGCTGAGTACCAAGTATCTCATCTCATGGCCCACCAAGTATCTCATGATGCAGCAGTTAAGGTGTTGATACCATTCAGCACCACATACAGTATCTGTGTGAAGCTGGCTTTTCATCCATGACAGCTCTGAAAACAAAATATAGGGCCAATTTGAAAGGTCACGATATAAATTTCAATAAATTTAAACATGGCCCATTTCATGACTATTTTGTTGGGGCGAGGGGGTGGGGGGGCCCAAAATATTTTGGTCCGCCAAAGGGGGGCCTGACAGAAAAGGTTTGAGAAGCACTGGGTTAGGGGATAGGAATGGGGAAGGAAATGGAAGTTGTATAATTTGGATAACTGAAATGTATAAATCTGCACAAATTCTTCCAATAAAAAAAGATAAACCTAAAAAGAAAATGTAAATAAAGTACTAATCGACCACAGGAAAAAGGTACATAATGCACATTATGTTATAGCCATATGTAGTATATTTACGTAATACGTATTGTATCTGCAAAAGTCCAAAACAAACGCTGCAACCAGGAATCGTCATTGCCGTTTTGGGCGAGTGCTCTCACCACTATCTAACTAGGATTACAGTTAGAGTTACAGTAAGGTTAGTTTTAACTAGGGATGCTCGATATTGGCTTTTTTACCGATACCGATATACCGATATTGTCCAACTCTTAATTTCCGATACCGATATCAACCGATATCACATTTGAATGCCGATATCGGCCGATAATATCGGTAGGCCGATAATATCGGACATAATTTCTATAGAAATGTAAAAAAAACAAAACAAAATAAAAAATTGAAAACCGATACCGATATTTTCCGATATCACATTTTAATGCCGATATCGGCCGATAATATCGGTAGGCCCTATAATATCGGACATCCCTAGTTTTAACATAAAGTTAGGGTTCCAGCAGGGGAACATTTTCAATACAATACGTACATAATATTACTTACGGCTATAACATAACGCACATTATGTGCCCTTTTCCCTGTGGTCGATTAGTACTTTATTTACATATTTTAAGTGAGATCGGGGCTGACGGTACATACCGGTGTTGGCGGTGCTTGATGGTGAAGCAGAGGACCATGAGGACGCTGATGAGGACTACCGTGGAGGCTAAGGACAAGATGCTGTAGAGGACAACACTGATGTGCTGCTGCTGCTGACGTACAGACGTCTGCTCTCGGGCTGGACTCCCACCTACATGAAGAGTCAGTGTATTCATTAGGTTCATGTATGTAGAACTCTGTAGGTTGTACCATGGTGTGTCTGTTACTGTATGTAGAACTCTGTAGGTTGTACCATGGTGTGTCTGTTACTGTCGAACTCTGTAGGTTGTACCATGGTGTGTCTGTTACTGTCGAACTCTGTAGGTTGTACCATGGTGTGTCTGTTATGTAGAACTCTGTAGGTTGTACCATGGTGTGTCTGTTACTGTATGTAGAACTCTGTAGGTTGTACCATGGTGTGTCTGTTACTGTAAGTAGAACTCTGTAGGTTGTACCATGATGTGTCTGTTACTGTATGTAGAACTCTGTAGGTTGTACCATGGTGTGTCTGTTACTGTCGAACTCTGTAGGTTGTACCATGGTGTGTCTGTTACTGTATGTAGAACTCTGTAGGTTGTACCATGGTGTGTCTGTTACTGTATGTAGAACTCTGTAGGTTGTACCATGGTGTGTCTGTTACTGTATGTAGAACTCTGTAGGTTGTACCATGGTGTGTCTGTCATGTAGAACTCTGTAGGTTGTACCATGGTGTGTCTGTCATGTAGAACTCTGTAGGTTGTACCATGGTGTGTCTGTCATGTAGAACTCTGTAGGTTGTACCATGGTGTGTCTGTTACCGAATATACATTTGGGAAAGCACAGATAATGAGACACATTCGGGAATAAAATGTTTTGTATGTTTGAACTTCAATATGAACAGGCTGACTCTAGAGCTATGTGGCAGGGCCTCAGAACGATGACAGATTACAAAGGCACCTCCCTCAAACTGAACAGTGACATCTCCTTAGCAAATGATCTCAATACCTTCTATGCGAGGTTTGAGGCTGGGAATAACAGCACCAGCCTGCAAACCACTGCAATAGAGGGGGGGGGGGGCGCTGCTGATGGAGATTCAGTGTTCAGGATAACAGAACATGAGGTGAGGAGGACCTTTAAGAAAGTGAATATCAGGAAGGCAGCAGGACCGGACGGCATCCCCGGCCGCGTCCTAAAAGTCTGTGCCGACCAACTGGCCCCGGTATTCACTGACATATTTAACCTGTCCTTGGAACAGGCTGTCATCCCCACCTGTCTGAAGAAGTCCACTATTATCCCTGTACCCAAGAAATCCAAGCCTGCTTGCCTCAACGACTACTGCCCTGTAGCTCTCACCTCCATAGCCATGAAGTGCTTTGAGAAGCTAGTGAAGGGCTACATCTGCTCCTCCCTCCTCATCAACCTGGACCCCCTGCAATTTGCATACCGCCACAACAGGTCCATGGAGGACGCCAGCCCATGTGCTGCACACAGCAGCATCACACCTGGACAAGAGGCAGGGGAACTATGTGAGAATGCTATTCATCGACTACAGCTCAGCATTCAATACCATAGTCCCCTCCAAACTCATAGCCAAGCTCAGGGACCTGGGCTTGAACTATGACCTCTGCCAGTGGGTCTTGGACTTCCTGACGGGCAGACCCCAGGTGGTGAGAGCAGGCAACTGCACCTCCTCATCCATCACTCTCAACATAGGGGCCCCCCAGGGCTGTATCCTGAGTCCCCTCCTCTACTCCCTGTACACACATGACTGCGTGGCACAGCGGAACAACAACACAATCATCAAATTAGCTGACGACACAGTAGTGGTGGGCTTGATCTCTGCAAACGACGAGAGGGCCTACCTGGAGGAGGTTAAGGTTCTAGCGGGATGGTGTCAAGAGAACTGCCTCTCCCTGAACGTCAGCAAAACAAAGGAGATGATTGTGGACTTTAGGAGGTCAGGGGTCAGGGACTAAGTACCTCGGAGTCCACATATCCGAGGACTTGACATAGACCACACGCATTGACAGTGTTATCAAGAAGGCACGACAACGCCTCTACTTCCTTAGGCGCTTAAGGAAGTTCAACGTGAGTCAGAAGATCCTCAAGAACTTCTACTCATGCACAATAGAGAGCATCCTGACTGGCAAAATCACCTCCTGGTTTGGGAATAGCACTGCACAAGACCGCAGCAGACTACAGAGAGTGGCCCGTTCAGCCGAACGCACAATTGGAGGGGGGCTTCCCACTCACCAAGACATTTACAACAAGCGGTGCATGGGCAAGGCTAAGAGAATAATCAAAGACTCCAGCCACCCAAACAACTGCCTCTTTGAACTGCTGCGGTCAGGCAAGCGATACCGGAGTCTCATGGCAAGCACAGAGAGACTCAGAAGGAGCTTCTATCCCCAGGCCATCAGGATGCTCAATGAACAATGATTGCTCAATGAACAAGGTTTGAACAATGAACAATCGTAACAACCATCAAATGCACTCACAGCACACACATCCACACGCACACACTCACTTTAAACAAACAACTCACTGCAGCACCCACTTTACCCACTTTAGAACACCTAAACACACTTTATATTTATTGGCAAAGAATTTGCACTACAACCCATACCTCATTACACCTTACTGTAAATTGTACCTAAATTGTACCTCATCCCATTTCTGCATTGTACTGTATAGTATATAGTATATTGTATTGTAACTCAGTTACTTTTCTACTCAGCATTGTACATTGTATATATGTATATATTGAACACCTTTGTCTACGTACTTGACTTCTATTTTATACTTACTATACTTTATACTTATCTATTTTTATCTAGCACAATCTCTGGAGCAAAACAGAAAGAAGCATTTTATATAAAAGTATTCTGTACTTCTGTATGACAACTAATAAAGAAACTTGAACTTGAACTTGAGTTCCATTGACACGTTTGGCGTCAAAAACAGGACTTCCCTGTCTCTTTGGACCAATGGAAATATCAGTAATCATATTTTTAAAGTCGTTGGTCAAATGCATTTTCTCTCGTATCTCGGCTGCTCCATGATGAGCAATGTCTCCCCTCAAAAGCCTAGAGAAAGCTTGTCTTAAGCGCGACTTAAATCGTTGTCATGGGTTGTCCTGGTATGACACAAATGCAGTTACTGGTAAACGGAGATACTGACTAAAAACATGCACCGCAATGCTTTTGTCCTCCAGACACACACCATTTAAAATATTGTCAAAAATATTTCCACTACTCTAAATCAAGAAAAAAACGAATTACTAAGTATTTTATTTTTTATTTTTTTATATCTTTTTCCCCCTCCTTCTTTTTCCGATTTTTCGTTAGTCGTTATGCCAATTCCCAACCCCCTTCCTGGTTGTTGCGCACTTTCCCCTACTGTTGGTCCGAGAGGCCGGAGACTGTCACATGCTTTCCTCCGACGCATGTGCAGCCAGCCGGCAGCCAGCCTGGCCGCGCAGATTCTCACCGGGAGAGTGTAACGTGTGGAAGGCCGCACTACCTCTCTCTCACCAGATCCTACCTTCGCTGAGCAGGGGCCCTGACCGAACTGTAGGGGTCGCTGTCCACAACGCCCAGGACCCACCCATGGCTCCCCTCCCCCTAACTCAGCCAAACGAGTTAGTATAGCGATCAGCCCGAGCCAAGGCAATGCTGACTCTCCGGGAGTCGAGACCGCAGCCTCTCTATAAGTATCGTTTGAAGGCGGACATGATGGTTACGCGATCAGACGTGGAAAACTACGTTATTGGAACCGGGCGGTATCCGCTCATCCTTCCTCATGTACTGTATGGAAAACAACCCAGGAATTTCATATTTAGGCTATTTATCATTCTTAGAACTCATGTAGAACTCTGTAGGTTGTTGGGATGTCTCTGCTCCACCTTCACCCATGGATGTTTCTTTGTATTTGGCAAATAAAAGTTTCTGATTCTGGTGAAAGAGACTTAAAGTAAACAAAACAGCTGCCATTAGGGAGATGTGTAATGTCTCCTACCTTTAAACTGTATCCTGTGGGGAATCACTCTCAGCTGCTGGGTGTAGGTGTCATACTTGCCCACCACCACCTCTCTGCCTCCTGTGGAAACATAAAGGCTGAATGACTCGTCGTTAAAGAACCCAGGACGCCTCTCGTAAAGAGTAGGGGGTTCCCCGACGTTCCTGGCCCAATTCCCAATCAGGTCTCCGACATCATGGCCACCTAATCAGCCCTTCCCTTTAATTGGCTGATATCAATCCCTGTCTCCTGAGCCGTTCAGCCATTGTGTAGTGTGATGTGTGCCTGGTGCCAGTGTATGGCAGCCATTGAGCCTGCATAGCCCAAGGTTGGGTGCTACCAGTGGTGGTGAAGGAGGCCATTTCCACCCTACATTGTAAAGTGCTTTGAGTGTCTAGAAAAGCGCTATATAAATGCAATTAATTATTATTATTATTATTATTATTATTATTATTATTATTATTTTTATTATTATTATTATTATTATTATTATTATTATTATTATTATTATTATTATTATTATTATTATTATTATTATTATTATTATTATTATTATTAAAAGGTTGGATCTATTGACCCTTTGCAAAAGATCTGCAAATACCACCTCCCTTAGTGATGTTACTATACTACACCCTAGGCTCTGTTGCTCATACTGTACGAACATTGAACACTGTTGCCTATACTAAATTTATACCTACCTAGTACTGCTTTCACTGTCTACAAGTGCCTTACACTGTAATCATAGTAAATCATATAATCGTATCAGGGTGGATGCTAAACTTTTCGTTGTACTGTACTTGTGCTGCATAATGACAATACATTTGAATCTAATTGAATGTAATATATGGCCAACAATATTTCAAGATGAACTTGAATGAAAACATCATATCACAATATTTCTCCTGAGTTTTGACGGTATAACTGTATTTAACAGTATAGTTTTCCAGTACAAATTACAATGTGATATGACATATTTTCATGTCTTTATCTTGTAATACAATTGTCACAATCCAATTTCTATTTAATTTTCCTTTACAGTATAGAGTACTGTATGTATGTATATACTTTTTTTTTGTATATATATACAATTTATAATTTTTTTTAAATTTTATAAGACCACCATGACCACCCTGACCACCCCAACCAACCTGACCAACCTGACCACCGACCACCCTGACCACCCCAACCAACCTGACCACCCTGACCACCCCAACCAACCTGACCACCCTGACCACCCTGACCACCCTGACCACCCCAACCAACCTGACCACCCTGACCACCATGACCACCCTGACCACCCCAACCAACCTGACCACCCTGACCACCCTGACCACCCCAACCAACCTGACCACCCCAACCAACCTGACCACCCTGACCACCCTGACCACCCTGACCACCCTGACCAACCTGACCACCCCAACCAACCTGACCACCCCAACCAACCTGACCACCCTGACCAACCTGACCACCCTGACCACCATGACCACCCTGACCACCCTGACCAACCTGACCACCCTGACCACCCTGACCACCATGACCACCCTGACCACCCTGACCACCCCAACCAACCTGACCAACCTGACCAACCTGACCACCCCAACCAACCTGACCACCCTGACCACCCCAACCAACCTGACCACCCTGACCACCCCAACCAACCTGACCACCCCAACCAACCTGACCACCCTGACCACCCCAACCAACCTGACCACCCTGACCACCCCAACCAACCTGACCACCCCAACCAACCTGACCACCCTGACCACCCTGACCACCCTGACCACCCTGACCACCATGACCACCCTGACCACCCTGACCAACCTGACCACCCTGACCACCCTGACCACCCTGACCACCCTGACCACCCTGACCACCCTGACCAACCTGACAAACCTGACCACCCTGACCACCCTGACCACCCTGACCACCCTGACCAACCTGACCAACCTGACCACCCTGACCACCCTGACAAACCTGACCACCCTGACCACCCTGACCACCCTGACCACCCTGACCAACCTGACCACCCTGACCACCCTGACCAACCTGACCACCCTGACCAACCTGACCACCCCGACCACCCTGACCACCCTGACCACCCCAACCACAGGGTGACATTCACCTTGAAACTGGCTCAATTCAATCCACGTCATACGCTCCCCGTCCCGGAACAGAACTCGACCCTAGGAAGACGACATCATCACATATCTTCATCATTATGAAGTCGTTATCACATATCTTCATCATTATGACATCATTATCACACATCTTCATCATTATGACGTCGTTAGCACATATCTTCGTCATTATGACATCATTAGCACATATCTTTGTCATTATGACATCATTATCACATATCTTCGTCATTATGACATCATTATCACACATCTTCATCATTATGACGTCGTTAGCACATATCTTCGTCATTATGACGTCATTATCACATATCTTCGTCATTATGACGTCATTATCACATATCTTCATCATTATTTATGACATCATTATGACATATCAGATGGTTAATGATGATGATGGTTAATGATAAAACCGGTACTGAAACAGAGAGAAGGCACCTACTGTAACACCTTCGAACTGCGTCCGCTTCATGGACTCCAAGAGCATTTGACCCGCCTTCTTACTGCTGATGGTGAAGTTTGGGCGGATGCTGTACTTCTCCCTGTGCTTCACGGCCTCCACGACTCCACTCAGAGCCTGAGCCACAGCCCAGACTCCATCGTAGGCGAAGCCGTGGAGGAAGCTGCCTCTCGTCCTGGCTCGCATCAGCTCTGAGAGGTAGGCCTCGTTATACTCCTGAGGGGTCTTGATGAGGAAAACACAAGAACATGTCATTACATCATTACATATCTCAGGGTATTGCCACCCCGTTGTGAGAATCCACATATTCTTGTGCCCCAGGACAATTCAATTGTGTGAACATGAAACACTTTCACCTAAAACTCTAAATCAGAGAGAGAGAGAACCCTCAAATGTGGGATGTCACTGAGCCTCAACTGCTAGCAAGGAAACTATAAGAGAAGGAAGGGTCATTACGTCACTGTGTGTAGCACGTTAACGCACATTGGTGCCAAGTGTGTAAACTTTCAGTTTGGCCGACTTTGAGTTGAATGGGATCAGCCGTCTCCTTAAGCAGGATGTCAGAATCCTTGGTAATCTGTTGCATTGTTAACTTAGCTAGCGTTTCATATTCGTTGATGTATAATTCCTCAGATAGCTTGTATATTTTGAATTCTAATACAGGCTTCAATAGAACTGTCGCCAATGTCTGGCACCAAGCAGAGCATAGAACAGCTGGTATTCTGACGTAAGGCCAGGTAGAAGCCTTATATAACCCATGCCCTACACTGTCACTTTGGACAGCTAGCGCTGGGGAAGCAGCTACCACTGGGTCACCATCTACCATCTATCAAGAGTGCACTAGATAGCAACAAGTATGTTGGTGCTGTCTTCTTAGACCTTAGCAAGGCTTTCGACTGTGTCAACCATAATATCCTCCTAACCAAACTAACTCACTTCAATTTCTCAGCTGCTACAATAGAATGGTTTAGATCCTACTTATCAAACCGAAAACAATGTGTCACGGTCAATGGTGCCAAGTCCCCATATCTAGACAACCCTGTAGGTGTCCCTCAGGGATCAATCCTTGGGCCCCTGCTATTCTCCCTGTATATCAATGACCTGCCAAATGTGTGTCCCGAACTCAATGTACACAGTCATCTACACACAGGGCAAGGACATAGAGTTGATTACATCTAGGCTCACATGCGCACTAGACAAGGTACAATGCTGGCTAAACAGCACCTGTCTCCTACTTAATGCGAAAAAGACTGTGTGCATGTTCTTTAGCAAGCGTCCAGAAACCATCAATCGGTCCAATGTGTTCCTGAGGAAGGAGGGAAGGAAGGAAGAACTAGAACTTGTTTCCCACTTCAAATTCCTTGGGGTCATCTTGGACTCAAACCTGACCTTTAAGAAACACATAAAGAAAGTGAGGAACACCATCAACTTCAACATTTCCAACTTCAAACAAATATGGCCCTCCCTAACACTTGAAGCCGCAAAGACATACCTACACTGTATGGTCTTCTCTCACATTGAATATTGCCTTCTAAACTGGTCATTTACTGGGGCCACAGCCATGAAACCCATAGAACAACTTTACAACAGAGCATTGAAGGTATATGACAGGAAACAGTACTCATACCACCACTGTAAAATCCTGGATAAGCATCAAATTTTAAAATTTTAAAACCTCAGACGTTATAAAAGTTCCTGCTTTGTATATAAATGCCTGCACAGATTAGCCCCTCCCCCTCTCAAGGAGTTTATCAACGAGAAAAGGAACACTGGATTAGCCACTAGGTCAAACACCAGAGGGGATTGTGAGGTCCATTTTAGAAAGACCGCCTTCAGCAAAAATGTTCTATCGATAAAGGGAAGTGGAACATGGAACAGCCTTCCGGTCCCCTTAAGGGAATGTACCACCCTGTCCACCTTTAGGGGCCAACTCAGGAAATGGCTGTTAGACAGCCAAATATGCACTCATTAGGGATGTTAGTGATGTTGTACTGACTGAATGTCATGTTAGTACAACATGTTAGATAACATTAATGCCTACACGGAGACAGTGCTGGACTATGTTTGTACTAGGGTGAAAGAAACAATCCCCACTACCAAAATGAAAGTTTACCCAAATCAAAAACCCTGGGTAGACAAATCCGTCCGTGAAGCTCTGAGAGAGCGCACCAAAGCATACAATGACGGCCTAGTGGCAGGCAACATGAATGACCACAAGGTGGCGCGACACAACGTAAGGAGGACAGTGTCAGAGGCCAAACGGCGCTACAGGGATAAAATTGAACTCCAGTTTGAACAAGCTGACTCTAGAGCTATGTGGCAGGGGCTCAAAACGATGACAGACTACAAAGGCGCCTCCCTCAAACTGAACAGTGACATCTCCTTAGCAAACGACCTCAATACCTTCTATGCGAGGTTTGATGCTGGTAATAACAACACCAGCTCACAAGCCTCGGCAATGGGGGGGGGGGGGGTCGGCTGCTGATGGAGGCGCAGTGTTCAGGGTAACAGAGCATGAGGTGAGGCGGACCTTTAAAAAAGTGAATATCAGGAAGGCAGCAGGTCCGGACGGCATCCCCGGCCGCGTCCTAAAAGTCTGTGCCGACCAACTGGCCCCAGTATTCACTGACATATTTAACCTGTCCTTAGAACAGGCTGTCATCCCCACCTGCCTGAAGAAGTCCACTATTATCCCTGTACCCAAAAAATCCAAGCCTGCTTGCCTCAACGACTACCGCCCTGTAGCTCTCACCTCCATAGCCATGAAGTGCTTTGAGAAGCTAGTAAAGGGCTACATCTGCTCCTCCCTCCCCATCAACATGGACCCCCTGCAATTTGCATACCGCCCCAACAGGTCCACGGAGGACGCCATATCCCATGTGCTGCACACAGCAGCATCACACCTGGACAAGAGGCAGGGGAACTATGTGAGAATGCTATTCATCGACTACAGCTCGGCATTCAATACCATAGTCCCCTCCATACTCATAGCCAAGCTCAGGGACCTGGGCTTGGGCTATGACCTCTGCCAGTGGGTCTTGGACTTCCTGACTGGCAGACCCCAGGTGGTGAGAGCAGGCAACTGCACCTCCTCATCCATCACCCTCAACATAGGGGCCCCCCAGGGCTGTGTTCTGAGTCCCCTCCTCTACTCCCTGTACACACACGACTGTGTGGCTCAGCGGAGTAGCAATACAATCGTCAAATTTGCTGACGACACAGTGGTGGTGGGCCTGATCTCTGCCAACGACGAGAGGGCCTACCTGGAAGAGGTCAAGGTCCTGGCGGGATGGTGCCAGGAAAACAGCCTCTCCCTGAACGTCAGCAAAACAAAGGAGATGATTGTGGACTTCAGGAGGTCGGGGGTCAAGGACTACAGCCCCCTCAGCATCGACGGGGCACCGGTTGAGAGAGTCAACAGCTTCAAGTACCTCGGAGCCTACATATCCGAGGACTTGACATGGACCACACACATTAACAGTGTGGTGAAGAAGGCACGACAACGCCTCTACTTCCTCAGGCGCCTAAGGAAGTTCCAAGTCAGCCAGAAGATCCTTAAGAACTTCTACTCATGTACAATAGAGAGCATCTTGACCGGCAACATCACCTCCTGGTTTGGGAATAGCACTGCAAAAGACCGAAGCAGACTACAAAGAGTGACACGTTCAGCCGAACGCACAATTGGAGGGGGGCTCCCCAAACTCCAGAACATTTACTACAAGCGTTGCAAGGGCAAGGCTAAGAGAATCATTAAAGACTCCAGTCACCCGAACAACTGCCTCTTTGAACTGCTGCGGTCAGGCAAGCGATACCGGAGTCTCAAGGCGAGCACAGAAAGACTCAGAAGTAGCTTCTATCCCCAGGCCATCAGGCTGCTAAACGAACAATGAATGAACACTACACAACAACAACCACCAAACGCACATAGCACACACATCCACACGCACACACTCACTTTAAACAAACACACTGTAGCACCCACTCCACACACTTTATAGCACACACCCACTTTAAACAAACACACTGTAGCACCCACTCCCCACACTTTATATTTATGGATGAAGGATTGCACTACAACTCGTACACCTTACTGTAAATTGTACCTAAAATTGTACCTCATCCCATTTCTGCTTTGCACTAGATAGTACTGTACATTAGTACACTGCATAGTATTGTGTATTGTATATTATATGGTAACTCAGAACATTGTACATATGTCTATACCGAACACTGTGACCTCATTTTCTTCTTCTAAATTCATGCTATATTATGTTATTATGTTATTTGATACTATCTTGTCTAGCACAGTCTCTGGAGCGTAACAGTAAGAAGCATTTTGTATGAAAGTATTCTGTACTTCTGTATGACAACTATTAAAGAACTTGAACTTGAACTTGAACTAGTGTGGTCATGTCAGTGATGTCAGTTTTTATGAATGAACGTTGTATTGTTTGTGTTTGTTTTATGTTAGGACTACGGGTGGAAATTAGCCCTGTGCTATTCCCGGCATATTTACCTCCTTATCATGCTGTGATGTTATGCATACACATGTAATACTACTGAGTCACCATCTACTGCTGAGTCACCATCTACTACTGAGTCACCATCTACTACTGAGTCACCATCTACTGCTGAGTCACCATCTACTACTGAGTCACCATCTACTGCTGAGTCACCATCTACCATCTACCACTGAGGAGGCATCTACTACTGAGTCACCATCTACTGCTGAGGAGGCATCTACTGCTGAGTCACCATCTACCATCTACTGCTGAGGAGGCATCTACTACTGAGTCACCATCTACCACTGAGGAGGCATCTACTACTGAGTCACCATCTACTGCTGAGGAGGCATCTACTACTGAGTCACCATCTACCACATCTACTGCTGAGTCACCATCTACCATCTACTGCTGAGGAGGCATCTACTACTGAGTCACCATCTACCACTGAGGAGGCATCTACTACTGAGTCACCATCTACTGCTGAGGAGGCATCTACTACTGAGTCACCATCTACCACCGAGTTTCAGTTTCAGTTGAAACTGTATTTGAACAGGGACAGCACACATTAATGAACATAAATGTTAGCCAAAGCTAATTTTCAACTGGTGTTAAAAAGCCGCTAAAAAGTAAAGCATAACATATGGCATACAGGTAATTTAAGAACAGGTTAAAAACACACCATGCTAAATATTTACATCAGACTAAGTGCACAACAAACAGGACACCATGCTGCTAATAAACAAAATGGACATATTTTAGAGATATATTTATTTTCGTATGACTGGGAAGGTCACCTCATATGAACCTGTAACTCACCAAGTGCACTTAACCCCTCCCTCTCTCTCTCTCTGTCTCTCTCTCTCTCTCTCTCTCTCTCTCTCTCTCTCTCTCTCTCTCTCTCTCTCTCTCTCTCTCTCTCTCTCTCTCTCTCTCTGTCTCTCTGTCTCTCTCTCTCTCTCTCTCTCTCTCTCTCTCTCTCTCTCTCTCTCTCTCTCTCTCTCTCTCTCTCTCTGTCTCTGTATCTCTCTCTCTCTCTCTGTCTCTCTCTCTCAGTTTTGTCTGTGATTGCTCTCCGTTGTTGTCGTGAAGCAAGGCGCTTTCCCTCAAACCAACTGCCCCCATGTGGGATTAATATAGCTGTATTATTTTGTAGAATATGTACCACTATATTATGTACCACAGTATCCTAATTCCATCGCCACGTCCTCCCACTGAAATACAATAAACCATAATATTGATATTTATTGCCAAGCGGTAGCTGTGGTTTCAAGCCCTCATTTTAATTTGTATTATTATTTCTTAACTTACTGTAACGGATCTTACCCTTCCAGAGATGCCTTCGACCTGCCTGTCGCTGAGCTGCTGGATGTCCAGGCTGATGGCACCTTCCATGGCCGTCTGTAGGCTGTTTGAAGTGCAGCCGGAGGCCGGGAGATCCAGCCACCACCTGACTTTGGATTGGCTGGCTAGGACCCACTGGTACCTCCTTCCAAACATATTTAGTCTGTAAGCCTGCCAGAGACATTTAGGATGTATTGTATACGTAAAGGGAAGCAGTGTACTGGTTGTTGTGGATATGTGTATAGCCTACTGCTAGAGGGGAGGTGTGTATAGCCTACTGCTAGAGGGGAGGTGTGTATAGCCTACTGCTAGAGGGGAGGTGTGTATAGCCTACTGCTAGAGGGGAGGTGTGTATAGCCTACTGCTAGAGGGGAGGTGTGTATAGCCTACTGTTAAAGAGGAGGTGTGTATAGCCTACTGCTAGAGGGGAGGTGTGTATAGCCTACTGTTAAAGAGGAGGTGTGTATAGCCTACTGTTAAAGAGGAGGTGTGTATAGCCTACTGTTAAAGAGGAGGTGTGTATAGCCTACTGCTAGAGGGGAGGTGTGTATAGCCTACTGCTAAAGAGGAGGTGTGTATAGCCTACTGTTAAAGAGGAGGTGTGTATAGCCTACTGCTAGAGGGGAGGTGTGTATAGCCTACTGCTAGAGGGGAGGTGTGTATAGCCTACTGTTAGAGGGGAGGTGTGTATAGCCTACTGTTAAAGAGGAGGTGTGTATAGCCTACTGTTAGAGGGGAGGTGTGTATAGCCTACTGCTAGAGGGGAGGTGTGTATAGCCTACTGTTAGAGGGGAGGTGTGTATAGCCTACTGTTAAAGAGGAGGTGTGTATAGCCTACTGTTAAAGAGGAGGTGTGTATAGCCTACTGCTAGAGGGGAGGTGTGTATAGCTTACTGTTAAAGGGGAGGTGTGTATAGCCTACTGCTAGAGGGGAGGTGTGTATAGCCTACTGTTAGAGGGGAGGTGTGTATAGCCTACTGTTAGAGAGGAGGTGTGTATAGTCTAATGCTAAAGATGACTGGCTATACGTGGCTTCATGGCATGTATTTCCACGTTAATGAGGCTGTTGGTAATTATACTCTAACACAGGGAGAAACCATAGATATGGAGTGTTGCTGTTTGGTTAGTTCCTCTCTGCCCCCTCTCTTCCTGTTAGTCCCAGAGTACAGATGTTGGGTTTCCCCGACTACGTCAGGAGTTAGTAAGCTCATGCATCACTGGGGCAAAAAGACAACATTAACGCTATCAGAACAATAGAGCAGCCTATAATATGTAGCCACTTATCAATCCATGCCTGAGGTGAAAGGGTCACACAAATTACATCCAGACGTTTTCATTTGAAAGGACCTTTGTCAGAGCAGTGCTATGGTTTCTCCATGGAGCCCCATTATACTTGTAGTGCTGAAACGGAGCAGGTTAAGGAATGATGACTTGTTTCAGATGGTATCTATTCTAACTATCGGAGCAATGGGTTTTGTTTTTAGTATAACGGGCTGTTGGACTAATGGGCTTTTTGGTCCAATGGTAATTTGTCCGACTATTGGGCTTTTGGAATAATAGGCTATCGAACCTGTCGAGCAGGTCAAGGAAAGTCACTTGTTCCAGATGATATTGAGCGCAGCGTGTTTACAAACAGGAAACCACTAATGAAATAATAGAATATCGGTCTGTCCATCTCATGGCGGTGTTCTAGAACTGGAGGAAGGATGGCAATATGGCTGCTCATTCATTTCAATGTAAGTTGCTCACCCAGTGCATACGCTGATATACGGAAGCCCAGAGAAGCCAGTTCAGTAAACAATCGTGATCCTCTGGCTCATATAACATGTCTCACAGCTGATAAATGCTGTCTGATAAGTACTAGTCAACTTCACCAGCTGATAGATAGATGCTGCTCTACTAGTCAACTTCACCAGCTGATAGATAGATGCTTTCTGCCCTACTAGTCAACTTCACCAGCTGATAGGTGCTGTCTGCTCTACTAGTCAACTTCACCAGCTGATAGATAGATGCTTTCTGCTCTACTAGTCAACTTCACCAGCTGATATATAGATGCTGTCTGCCCTACTAGTCAACTTCACCAGCTGATAGATAGATGCTGTCTGCCCTACTAGTCAACTTCACCAGCTGATAGATAGATGCTGTCTGCCCTACTAGTCAACTTCACCAGCTGATAGATAGATGCTTTCTGCTCTACTAGTCAACTTCACCAGCTGATAGATAGATGCTTTCTGCTCTACTAGTCAACTTCACCAGCTGATAGATAGATGCTGCTCTACTAGTCAACTTCACCAGCTGATAGATAGATGCTTTCTGCTCTACTAGTCAACTTCACCAGCTGATATATAGATGCTGTCTGCCCTACTAGTCAACTTCACCAGCTGATAGATAGATGCTTTCTGCTCTACTAGTCAACTTCACCAGCTGATAGATAGATGCTTTCTGCTCTACTAGTCAACTTCACCAGCTGATAGATAGATGCTTTCTGCTCTACTAGTCAACTTCACCAGCTGATAGATAGATGCTGCTCTACTAGTCAACTTCACCAGCTGATAGATGCTGTCTGCTCTACTAGTCAACTTCACCAGCTGATAGATAGATGCTGCTCTACTAGTCAACTTCACCAGCTGATAGATGCTGTCTGCTCTACTAGTCAACTTCACCAGCTGATAGATAGATGCTGCTCTACTAGTCAACTTCACCAGCTGATAGATAGATGCTTTCTGCTCTACTAGTCAACTTCACCAGCTGATGGATAGATGCTGTCTGCTCTACTAGTCAACTTCACCAGCTGATATATAGATGTTGTCTGCTCTACTAGTCAACTTCACCAGCTGATAGATAGATGCTGTCTGCTCTACTAGTCAACTTCACCAGCTGATAGATAGATGTTGTCTGCTCTACTAGTCAACTTCACCAAGTAAAGGCTCTGGGTGACTTTTCTAAATAAACAATCTTTATGGTAGAAAAAAGTACATAATTAACAAAGTTATTAGAGAATATATTCCATGTTGAAGATTTCTCTGTGGGCCGTCTATGGGAAAAGTGTCTTTCTGGGCCTGAGGGAATTACACTGCATTACCGCTGTTTGGCCAGCAGGGAGGGCTGGTGTACCAGCTGAAAGCACTGCATGGGGTCCATCTTGGTCGTACTCACACAGCAGAAGACCTCTGATGCAGAATCCTCTTCAAACTGCCCTATGATTATCCGTATGTCTTTGTCCTGTTGCAAAGAGAATAGGACCAGTAGGAATTACTTAGCTGACGTTCATGTTACATGATGTAAGAGTTTATTTTAAACATGAAGTTCATTGTTCATTTCAGTGATAAGAATATCAACAGCCTACGTACTTTGCATGTTTATCCACTACCTATGAATCAGGGTAAACAACTGTATGTATGTATGTATGTATGTATGTATGTATGTATGTATGTATGTATGTATGTATGTATGTATGTTTACTTTGTATGTATATCATTGACTATGAGTCAGGGTAAAATACTGTATGTATGTATGTATGTATGTTGGAGCCAGATTCAGTTGTTATTAAATTGTATGCATAATATGTGAAAGAATATTACTTGAACCGATGATTAGAAATAATTAAATTCATGACTATTTGAATTTTTACATACCTGTATATATACTGTATCTATCTGTATATATCCATTACCACTGGCCAGTATGGTTTTCTACCATAATGTATTCATACCTGTATCAATGCACATAATAATACTGTAATACTGTAACATTGTATTTTACTACTGCACTTTACTGTTACATTTGCACTCTGGTTAGATGCCAACTTCTTTTTGTTGTATGATGACAAAACATTTTAATCTAATCTAATCTGAGGGGATTTGTACTCAGTACCTTCAGATCCCTCAGGTTGGGGTCCCAGGAGAGACTCAGTACCTTCAGATCCCTCAGGTTGGGGTCCCTGGAGAGACTCACCTTCAGACTCCTCAGGTTGGGGTCCCTGGAGAGACTCACCTTCAGACTCCTCAGGTTGGGGTCCCTGGAGAGACTCACCTTCAGACTCCTCAGGTTGGGGTCCCTGGAGAGACTCACCTTCAGACTCCTCAGGTTGGGGTCCCTGGAGAGACTCACCTTCAGACTCCTCAGGTTGGGGTCCCTGGAGAGACTCACCTTCAGACTCCTCAGGTTGGGGTCCCTGGAGAGACTCACCTTCAGGTTCCTCAGGGTCACGCAGGGGTCCGTGGAGAAACTCTCAGTGGCAGCAACCAGAACATCAGCCTTCATCAACCGTTTCATCAGATCAGTCTTCATCTATATAGATATATACAGTAGATATAAATATTAGAAGAAAAGGAAAACTGATTAGAATGAATAGGAGAGGAGTCACTGTGTGCTTCTGCTTCATACTTGAGTAATAAATAAATAAAAACGTATTCAAGTGACCCATGAACAGACAGACTGACTTATACCAGTTGATAGACAGACAGACAGGCAGGCAGGCAGGCAGGCAGGCAGGCAGGCAGGCAGGCAGGCAGGCAGGCAGGCAGGCAGGCAGGCAGGCAGGCAGGCAGGCAGGCAGACAGGCAGGCAGGCAGGCAGGCAGGCAGACAGACAGACAGACAGACAGACAGACTGACTGACTGACTGACTGACTGACTGACTGACTGACTGACTGACTGACTGACTGACTGACTGACTGACTGACTGACTGACTGACTGACTGACTGACTGACTGACTGACAGACTGATTTATACTAGTTGATGGATGGACAGACAGACAGACTGACTTATACTAGTTGCTGGTTATGGCTAATAAACCTAATAAACATGGTGCTAAATGCACTAGTAATTGTCTTCAGCTGAAGTCTGAATTCTGGCTGCTATGTCAAGCCCTGGGAGATATAGCTAGCAAACCAGATCTGACTCAAATAGTGTTTGCACCTAATTCAAATGAAAAGAAAATCCATGTGTTTGTTTTATTATTCTTTGGGCGCCAGATGGGTGGGATTTGCCACATACTGTAGGACAATAATGAGTGCCATAGGACAAAAGTGAAACCATTTGAAAGCTGATTTAGTATACTTTTCTGTGACCGACAACCTACTGGACACTATCTGACCTGTCCTGGTGCAGTAAAACCCACCCATCTGGTACTACAAGTATGGAATACAAACACTAGAATCATTTCCAAAATTGCTATTTTACCAGTTCTGTAACAAACCATGGACAGTTATCATGGTTATGTTAGTATTTATACTCTAATACAGGGAGAAACCATAGATATGTAGTGTTGCTGTTTGGTTAGTTCCTCTATGCTCCCTCTCGTCCTGTTAGTCCCAGCGTACAGATGTTGGGTTTCCCCCGACTACGTCAGGAGTTAGTGAGCTCATGCATCACTGGGGCAAAAAGACAACATTAACGCTATCAGAACAGTGGGGCAGACTATAATATGTAGCCACTTATCAATACATGTCCAAGCTATGTGGTTGTGTTGGTGGACAAAAAGAGATCGAGTTAAAAGTACCTCTGAAAACCTCTGCATTTCCTGAGTAAGAATTCCCACGCGGCTCCATTTGTAGTACAGTAAGGTCTTCATCACGGCCTGGTTCAGGGTGCCGTCTGAGGGCATGACGCTGAAGAGGTTAGGGTACCTGTCCCTGTCGGCTAACAACGGCGACGTGGCAGCAAACGAAAGCTGAAATATTAACGTATACTCTATGTGAGTTTCATTCCCAACATATAAACAAAAGCTGAAATATTAACAGATACTCTATGTGAGTTTCATTCCCAATTAAAAAATGAAAGCTGAAATATTAACCTAAACTCTATGTGAGTTTCCTTCCCAATTTAAAAACGTGTTTATTGCCCATACTTATTGTAACGTATAATATAACTGATAGGGCATACAGACCCTCATCTGCACCTTTGATTACACTGTTTACTTGCTCATATGTGTATATTCAGAATTAATTATATTGTTTACACTGCTATTTTCTTTAATCTTTACTATAGTTGTATTGCCTATATTTATGTCTTGTACTATTACCATACCTGTACCTGTACCCCCCCCCCCCCCCCCCCCCCCATGCTCCTATGATGCCTGTATTTCCCCAAAGGGATCTTAAGTTATCTTAGGTATAGGCCTACAGTATGTCCTCGCCTGGTTATATCCAGAAGTGGTCTACAATCTGGTTTCAAGACTGCATTCCGAAAGTCTTGGTCTTTTCTCAGACTTTGAACTAATTTGTCTACATTTCGACCTTCCCTCCGATATTTGTCATTATACCCGAAGCCTACTCAAATTTTTTTTTTTTTTAAATAACAACATGCAGTAAATGGTAAATGGCTGCTTTTTTATATAGCGCTTTTATCCAAAGCGCTTTACAATTTGTTACTCACATTTTTACCCATTCACTCACACATTCACTCAAACATTCACACACCGACGGCGGAGGCGACCATGCAAGGTGCCAACCTGCTCATCGGGAGCAATTAGGGGTTAAGTGTCTTGCTCAAGGACCTCCGGATTGCCAGACGACTGCTCTACCTCCTGGGCCACTGTCGCCCCTGCAGTCTCTCTGCTGTCTTTTCTGTTATGTTTTGTCTTATTCTGCAGAAACATAAATTCATAAAACAACATCGTTTTCATAACCCGTTTTGAGAGGTTTGACAACTTAACTTACTTAACTACTAAACCTTTACAGACTCTAGCGCAATGTGTATTATGACTCTTAACTACTAAACCCTGCAGACTCTAGCGCAGTGTGTATTTTTATGACTCTTAACCACCAAACCCTGCAACTTTTGCCATACTTTTCAACTCTTTGTGTTTTCTTCTAAACTGCATTGGGACATCCTTTAAATAAACTTGAACTGACGCTGCATAAACCTGCATGGGATGGGAACTGAGTGGGTCTGGTCTTCAGGTACCTGCACCAGGCTCAGCGCCGGAAGAGACCGGGCCACCAGCGCCGTCACCGCGGGACACACTCCTCCAAACAGCAGCAGGTAGCCGGGACCGGACCACATGGCATCAAACAGAGCTCTGAGCCCCGCAGCCCCGTCACACTGAAGAGAACACATGGCATCAAACAGAGCTCTGAGCCCCGTCACACTGAAGAGAACACATGGCATCAAACAGAGCTCTGAGCCCCGTCACACTGAAGAGAACACATGGCATCAAACAGAGCTCTGAGCCCCGTCACACTGAAGAGAACACATGGCATCAAACAGAGCTCTGAGCCCCGTCACACTGAAGAGAACACATGGCATCAAACAGAGCTCTGAGCCCCGTCACACTGAAGAGAACACATGGCATCAAACAGAGCTCTCAGTCCCGTCACACTGAAGAGAACACATGGCATCAAACAGAGCTCTGAGCCCCGTCACACTGAAGAGAACACATGGCATCAAACAGAGCTCTCAGCCCCGTCACACTGAAGAGAACACATGGCATCAAACAGAGCTCTGAGCCCCGTCACACTGAAGAGAACACATGGCATCAAACAGAGCTCTGAGCCCCGTCACACTGAAGAGAACACATGGCATCAAACAGAGCTCTCAGCCCCGTCACACTGAAGAGAACACATGGCATCAAACAGAGCTCTGAGCCCCATCACACTGAAGAGAACACAGTGAGTGACACACTCTTATCATAGTTCCAAACGGGGGACGGTGCCTGTAAATGTGGTGAGAAAAGGTTGAGTGTTTGAGGGATTCTCCAAACTCATCCAGCACTAACTAACACAGAGAGAGGGGGGGGAGGGAGGGGGAAAGAGAGAGAGAGAGAGAGAGAGAGAGGGGGGGGGGAGAGGGAGGTTGCTGTGTCCACCGGTGTTACCTGTGAGTCCAGCAGGTGGAACTGCACGTCGTAGCTCCCCAGAGGAGGAGGTTGTCTCCTCAGGTCCCGCAGAGCCAGCCGGAGGGCCGGCACCACTGCAGCCGTCAGGTTCCCCTGGCCGCCTGGCGGAGCGCTGAGAGGCATCAGCCACAGCACGGGCAGCGGGTGGCGGACCTGAGACACACAGGGCAGAGCAAGAAGCCACGGTAACATGAGGAACCTTCCCACCCCTGTACATCCACTCATTCTGCAGCTTTTGGTCCCAGGTGCACGTTCTGGCTCCTTGCAATGCCTTCCACCCCATATACCTAACACCCAACACCCCCCACGCTTGCTGCCCACTCATCCAGAAAAACAATCCCTAATCAGCTTGTGTTCTTGTCAGCCAACTACAAGGCTCACCCCACAGGCTTTCTGCCCCGAGGAGAGGCCATGCGGGACGGATAAAAGGATCAACATCACGTAGATCACCTACATCTACATATGCCACTATAATCCCTGCGTCGCCGTCTGCTCACTCTGCTCTGCCTTAGTTGTTTCACTATCAACCTAGCAAAGTTAGCAAACCTAGCAAAGCTAATCGCCCACCGTCAACGGTCACTAGGGATCAGGGGGAGATTATGGGGGGTGGGGGGGGGGGGGGGGGTTGGTACTGTCCATGGTGCTGAAGGTGCAAATGGTGCTTTTGCCACTAGATGAAAGCACAGTTGTGGTGCAGAGATTCCCTACTAACATGCAATATTATTGTTGCCTTTTTAGGATTTAAGGATTTATGCAATCCACCAGTAGTAATGATTATTGTACACTTCAACGTGTAGGTTATTCGACAACTGAGGCTGGGAATCTGCAATAGGCTTTGGTTTTGTACTCCTGGATTTAAAATGAAACAATTACTATTGTACTGAAGTGCGCCTTCAGGTTTAATTTCCACATCAGGTGGAACTTTCTGTACACATTCCTCCTATTTCATGACCAAAAGTAATTGGACAAATTAAGATAAACTTTAAAGTCATCATATTTCATGTCTGTTTGCAAATCCTTTGCAATCAATGACTGCCTGAAGTATGCAAATTATTTTCTTTCTTGCTAACAAAGCAGAGACCAACGCCCCGCAATACATGTGAATAGGACTTAATGGGGTTTTAGGTGTAGAGTGGACTCTCCATCAGAATACTCAAACACAGTATGATATACAGTCAGGGGTGTAAAAAGTACCCAGAGATTATACTTAAGTGAAAGTATGAGTACCGTCTCAAAATCATACTCAAGTAAAAGTCAGAGTATCTGGCTAAAAACACACTTGAGTAAAAGTCAAAAAGTTTCTACTTTTAAATGTACTAGAAAGTTAAAGTTAAAACTTAAAAGTTCTGACTGTCTATTCTTCTGATAGCAGGTGTTTAATCAAAGATCCCCGCTTTCTAGTCTTGCTCAAGGACCAATCAGCATGGGTATGGGCGGGTTAATGGGGATTTGATTTTTAAATAAAGTGCGGCCGCAGGATTAATAGCGTTAACGTTAATTCGGCCAGAGAAACAAATCTACTAATTAAAATTGTTGGACATGCGAGATTTGTACTTTGTAGGGCTGCATTTTAAATGTAATTGAGTAAAAGTACAAGTATACAAACCTAATAATACTCGAGTAAAGTACAAATCCCCAAAAACAGTACTAAGCATTGTAACGAAGTACAATTACTCAAGTACTTTACACCCCTGTATACAGTATATTTCACTTCAGAGTGTCATGTTATTCAGTCCCTGAGGATTCAAACACAGTATGATATGTAGTTGACTTCTGAGTGTCATGTTGTTTAGTCTGAGGGTTCAAAGACGATATAAATCATGACCCTCCTGTCACTAAAAGTGAAAGATCATATTAAATGTTAAATGTTGCGACTTTTTGTCCAATTCTTGCTATGGAAGTCAATGGAGAAACCACAGGAAAAACTCACCAACATTGCATGAAATTCATGTTAACAGCCTCAAATTGAAAGGGTGAATGTCTGCACCTTAACCTCATAGTCACCTCGTGGGAGGCAGAGCAGTCATGTGGTAATCTGGAGGTTCCCGGTTCGATTCCCTCTCTTCCCGAGTGTCCTTGAGCAAGACACTAAACCCCTAACTGCTCCCGATAAGCAGGTTGGCTCCTTGCATGGTCGCCTCCGCCATCTGTGTGTGAATGTGTGAGTGAATGGGTCAAATGTGAGGAAGACAATTGTAAAGCGCTTTGGATAAAAGCTGTTATATAAATGCAGTCCATTCATGATTGATTGATTGATTGAAAAGTTTATTAACAGATTGCAGAATGGGTACAGTACAGCTCAATACATACAATTGTTAAGGGGATGCAGACCAGAGAAAGACTTTCGTCTTGTTTACATCAGGGTCCCCCATTTTCAATTCATCATAACATATATGACATACATGACATACAGATAGACAGTACTGCTACATCTATACATTTATGACATATCAGATTTGCAAATACAGTACTGTTTGTGATACAAAAGTGTCCAGAAAAGGAGTGTATATACATTTGGCATAGAAACTGTACATTGGAGGAGGTTGGTTGGGTGGGGTGGGGTTGGGTGGGTTGGGTGAGGGCTGTACATTGGAGGTGGGGGGGGGGGGGGGGGGGGGGTTGGGAAGGGGACACACACACATTTTACACTGTACATTGGAATATTGACAAAGCCTTACTTGGTCATTTACTGTACAACTAGGTTAGGACATTTGTAGGGGCCAGTTTCGAATTGCAGTCTCACGTAGGTGTTTTTTGAGAGTGTTTTTGAAGGTGGGTAGTGATTCACATTCCTTTACAGCTTTAGGTAGGGCGTTCCACATTGATGTGGCATAATTGCGAAACGTGTTTAGTCCCTTGTTTGAGCCGAATCTGGGTTTTACATGATTTGTGGAGCTCCCTCTGGTGTTGTGATCGTGGTATTCACTGACCTTTGGGAAGTATTTTGACATGTACATGGGTACCTTGGTCGCGTAGTGTATCTTGTAGACCAGGCCCATTGCAAGTTGCTGTACTCTGTCGTCTACTCTAAGCCATCCTAGGTTGTCAAAGTGGGCAGGGGTGAGGTGGGTTCTAGGAGTCAGGTCAAGTAGTAGTCTGACTAGCTTGTTTTGAGATGTTTGTAATTTGTTTTTTAGTGCCTTTGAGGTGCTTTGGTACCATGAGGTGCAAGCATAGTCGTAGTACCCTTGAATGAGTGCTCCTGCTAGAGTCTTCAGGGTATTCTTGTTTACCAGAGAGGAGATCCGGTACAAGAATCGCGTTCGTTGGTTGACTTTTTTTATTACATTGGATGCCATTTTGTCACAGGAAAGATTAGCCTCTAGGATGGAACCCAGGTAGGTAATTTCAACTTTCCTTGTGATAATATTGTCACCCACTGTAACCGAGAAGCCGTCGGTCTTGCTGAGTTTGTTATTTGAACCGAAGAGAATGGACTCTGTTTTGCCCATGTGTAATGATAGTTTGTTGTCGGCGAGCCATATGCAGATTTTGCCTAGTTCCGAGCTGAGGGCTTTTTCAACCTGTAACTTGTTCTTGTCAGAGACCAGCAGGGCTGAGTCGTCCGCAAACAGGAACAAGTTGCAGTCACAAGCTGACGACATGTCATTTGCATAAATTAGGAATAGTAGCGGTCCTAGTATGCTTCCTTGTGGAACACCACAGCTCACTGTGAGGGGGGGGGATAGGGTACCGTTTACTTCCACCATCTGTTCCCTCCCCTCCAGGTAGGATTGTATCCAGCTCACTGATAAACTATCAAAACCAATTGCTTTTAGCTTGTCAATCAGAATGGTGTGATTGACAGTGTCGAAGGCCTTTTGTAGGTCCAGCATGACCATGCCGCAGTATTTGCCCGCGTCCACCTCTTGTTTGATGTGGTCGTTCAAGTAGAGAAGGCATGTGTCAGTGGAGTGGGATGTTCTGAAGCCAGATTGGAATTCGTATATTAGATTTTTTTCCGCGAGGTACTTTTCGATCTGTTCGTATACTATTTTTTCCATGACTTTCGAGATGGATGTAAGGATAGAAACAGGGCGGTAGTTACCCGGGTCTAATTTGCTGCCCTTTTTGTGCAGGGGTGTTACTCTCGCAATTTTGAAGTCCTTGGGGACGTGTCCCTGTTTTATGGAGAGGTTTATTATGTGTGTGATGACTGGGGTGATGGCTGCTGCTGAGTCTCTGAGGAATTTGGAGGGGATGTTGTCATGGCCAGTGGCCTTGTTTGGTTGGAGGGCGCTCAGTTTTTTGAGTACCTCATCGGTTGTTACCATTTCCAGTTTGAAGTCGTCTTTGTGGACGCCTAGGTTCTTGTAGTATGCTACTATGTGTTCTACCCCATACTGCCCTGAGTGGGAGGGTAGTTTGTTTACCAGTGTTGTGGCTATGTTTGTGAAGAAAGTGTTTAAGTAATTGGCTACATCCAGCTTGTCTGTGATGAGCGTGTTGTCCGTCTTTATGTTTATGTTTGAGTACAACAACAAAATATGATTCACTGACAAAATACTTAGACATCACTGTACCTGCCCAAATACAACCATAGGATAAAGGTTTTATAGATTCAAACTGCATTCTAAAGACTAAAAAACAGCATCTGAAAAGGAACAATCCTGGAAAACTGCTGTGTAAGCTGTAGGTCTTTATTTCCTCACATGGTCAAACGATCAAAATACACAATTCTGAGAAAGCACAAAAGTGGAAATAAATCCCTGGATATAATCTTAGGTGAAAAGACTGATGCATTTATTTAGTCTTAAATCACCAACTCTGTCACAGCGTTCCTTTCTGAACAGACCAGGGGGGCGTCTGGTTAGACCGTGGTTCTACCCCAGCCCTGCAGAGGGTGCTAGTGCTTTGTTTTACTTTAGCTAATTTACTTTGGTGTAGACCGTTTTTCAGTCCTGACAAGTAATTCTCAACACTGGAGGAGAAGAATAACTTCTACTTCTGATAAGTGAAAATGTTATACCTTTATTTTGGATGCTGAACCCTCTCCTCCACTGGAGAACACTTTCTAAAAACGGCCTACACTTCAGAGATGACATGCAATCAGTCAAACAGAGTATGCGCCAGGATCTAGAGTGGGTGGACAGGAAGGCTCTACAGAGAGTAGTGCGGTCAGCAGAGCGTATTACGGGTATTGCACTACCACCCCTGCAGGACTTGTACAACAGGAGGTACAAATCCAGAGCCTGCAGAATAATGAAGGACCCCCACCAAGACAACAATAGCCTGTTCAAGCTGCTGCGGTCAGGCAAGTGCCTCCGTATACATGCAGCAAGAACAGAGAGCCTGAGACTCAGCTTCTTCCCCCAGGCCATCAGAACACTGATCTCTCCACACACATGAACACACACACACCACACATCCTCACTTGCACTCTATCACACACAAACACACTACAAAAAAAGGTAACTTTAAAAAACACAACTGTATATTATTGTACATAGGGTGTAACTGAGGGGTTACAAAACCCTGACTGTATTAAAGATTGTGATAGATTAAACCACTACTAAATATTATTATTACTTGCCAAAGTTGCCAGACAGTACAGTTAAATATGGCAGACACTCAATAGACGGCACGGTGACAAAGAGATCACGTTTACAGTATTTTATTAGCAATATCAAATGTACAACTGAGAATTAGTACGTTGCTCTTTTATGGCGAATGATAGTAGAATGTCAAAGTATCAAAGTCAGTGGGAATGAATAATTCCTAGGTTAATAATACTAGACCGGAACGCTGCATGGAGTGAGATGGCGATATAGGGCAAACGAGGGTATAGCTGGAGACTGGTGATTTCCCCCACGGAGTGGTAAGCTCCAGAGGAATTGAAGAATAGGCGGATACTCCTGCTGGTCACTGAAGAAAGGGGGTCTCATACGGATCCAGTCCTTGTAATCCAAGTGCTCGATAGCAGGGTAATAGTCAAGTCAAGTCAAGTCAAGAGTTTTAATTGTCACGGCATACAGGTATACAATGAAATGCGGGTGGTCTTGCCCGCAACGATGTGCAATACAGTGGTACATATAATAGAATCAAAAGAAGAAAACAACATTGTGCAGTAACAGGTAACAGGTAACATGGAGTGACATCTCGGTATCTGTACATAGTTATTTACAGAGCATATGGGACATGCTAGTTAGCTTTGGTAGTGCAATACACTGTTCCTGTTATTCTAATTTAAAGTGTCCTTTCCTTTGGCCATAAGTGTGCGTGTGTGCGACATGAGTGTGTGCCTGCTCATGTTAAAGTGTTAAGTGGCTGCTCGTGTGTGAGCGTGCACAGTGTGCGTGTCGTGTGTGTGTTCATGTGTGCTTGTGTGTGGACAGTTCAATGTTCTGAGCACTCAATGTTCATTGTTCATGGCTCTGATGGCCTGGGGGAAGAAGCTGAGCCTAAGCCGCTCTGTCCTAGTAGCTGGGGTTCGCAGGCGTTTGCCTGACCTCAGCAGCTGAAACAGGCTGTTGTTGGGGTGGTGAGGGTCTTTCATTATCCTGCAGGCTCTGGATTTGCACCTCTTGTTGTATAGAACCTGCAGGGGGGGTAGTGCAATACCCGTGGTACGCTCGGCTGAGCGCACCACTCTCTGTAGGGCCTTCTTGTCCTGTGCCGTGCTGTTTCCATACCAGGCAGTGATGTTTCCGGTCAGGATGCTCTCTACAGCTCCTGAGTAGAAGGACTGGAGTATCTTTCCCGATACTCTGAACTTCCTTAACTGTCTCAGGTGGTAGAGACGCTGTTTCGCCTTCTTTACTACTGTGTCTATGTGTGTTGACCATGTCAGGTCCTCTGAGATGTGGACCCCCAGGTACTTAAAGCTGCTCACCCTGTCCACGGTAGCCCCGTTAATCATCAGTGGTGTGTGCGTCTCCTGCTGTCCTCTCCTATAATCCACGATCAGCTCCTCATTAATAGCTCTTAATCCAAAGCCCGACGGCAGTGATGATAGCTAGCTAGCTTCGTCCTCGAAGCTAGCCCGATGCAGATCTTCAGGTGTAGTTAAATCCAAACGACAATGGTATTAACGATGCTCTTCTCCACGGTACTACGTTTACACAATTCACTATAATACGCCAACAATGGTTCTACAATATCAAGGTCGTATCTAAGGAGCTACTAGTTATCCGTAACGATACACCACGGGTAGGTTCCACTGCTCACGTGTCCAATAGTTCTGCTGCTAGGTTCACCTCGTGTTCTGATACTAATTACGTTAAGTCCACACACACTTGCTAAGGTTCACACTAGTTACTGGGTTCACTTCGCACTTCATGTGTTTAGGTTTCACTCTAAGTTCACTGACTACTGCTGCTGCGCCTTCCACAATATATACTCAGAGTGGTTTCTAGAGCGCAACCGAATCTCTTGTCCGGAATCAATGCGCTGGCCAAGGGCATGTCTCAACTTGTCCGGACTCGTCTTTGAACTTGTCTGGGGGGCGCGACTGTTGGCGCCGTCAAAGCCAAGGGCGGTGTCCAATGAGGAAAGCGAATAATGCTATGATTCAAACGGAGGCTTAAAGGTATATAGCTTATATATATAAATAATATACAAGTTATATAAAATAATAAACGTAGATTCTCAGTATTAATCTGGCCCTTCAGAACATAGGGTGTTACAATGCTTCTTAGCTTTATCTTAGTAATATTTTATTCTTATTACTTTATCATATATATTTTATTATCTATTCCATTTTATTATTGTATTTTTGCACAATCAAGGCGGGCATGGCCACCTTCATTTCACTACATGTCTGTAGGAGTATGTGACAAATAAATCTCTTGAATCTTGAAATAAATCTCTTGAATCTTGAAATAAATCTCTTGAATCTTGCCTACAGGCCCAGGTTATTATACCTGTTTAAAGCTGCCGTAGGCACCTTCAGAGCAGCAAGAGTCAGTTGACCTGCCCAGCAGAATCAGGCCCACGCAACAAAGGTTTCCCACAGACTCCCAGAGGCACCAGCAGCTTTAAGCTGAATTATTAAAAAAAACATATACATATTTCCCAGCCTCTGATCGGCAGATGGTTTTCGAAAAAATAAATAAATAAAAAAGTATTTTCCGATGGGAGCCCGGGAACACCACTTGGCATCTGATTCGCCAAAAACACTGCATCAGCTGTTTCAGATGTTTTTTCCAAGTGGTGTTCCCGGGAACAGTGATGCAGAACTTGCTCTATTTCTGATGCGCAGGTAGGACACATCATTTCATCATCTTGGATCATCTGGATGAATTTGCTATATAAATGCTAGCTCTATTGATGAGCTGTGTGCATTACATATATATTAGGGTTAGGGTTATATGCTTTAACTTTGGAGATTCATTTAAATTATTTAAAGCATTAAAATAAATTACTTTATGGAGTGAAAAATCTTTAACGTTCTGAACTTTCAGCAGTGTATTTGCTTGTTCTTTTTTTTGCATTGGCTCATGCACCTTTTTGAAAATCATCTCACATGAAGATGGAACACATTTTTGTTGTTAATATGATTTATATTACTGGTAGTTCATACAAGACATTGTCGCCCTCTAAGGCCAATCTGCACTTTAACATAGGCCTGGGTTGTTTTTATTTGTTAGCGCCGCGGATATAAGAAAGAGGTCTAGCGGAGTCAATGTTGATGGTTTTGTTGAACATTTGTATTTCACAGGAGAGAAACTGTATTCAAAGAAAACTATTAAAATAGTCTTTGAATCTAAATATACTTTCTTTGTGTTGATTTTACATTAATTCCATGATTTTACTCAAGTAAATATCTTACAAGCTTCGGTCTTAAGTAGAAAAATGCAATTTTTAATCTAGATTAATTTGTTAATTTTTTTTCTATTGACAGCACTAATATATATACAAAGCTCTATAACAATCTGCCGCGAAGACTGAGGGTTAAGTCAAAACTCGGCCCAAATAATTATTGCAAGTTCTCATTGTGTTTTTGAAGGGATCAACCGTCTCAACAAAGGCAGGTGGGGCGAAAACGAAAGTCGCTGCTGAACTGCAGTATAAAATTACCCTTGAACGGCCCTTCTAAGGTTTCTCCCCTCCACATTGCCTGTGGTGCTTTTTTCCTATTGCTAGGATTTTAGTGAGTTTGTCCTTACCTCTGCGTGGGGTATGTCTGGGAGTGTTGCATTAATTTATTTTGGATTCCATGGTGTTTTTCATTTTGTTCTTGATTTATTGTGTCGTTTCTTCTTGACTTAAAGAAGACGTGTCCGGCCCATGGGGACATTAACATGTGTTGTCGGACCTTACAAATACATTTGATTTGATCTCCTAAGTCTCCTCTCAAATCGGTAATGATGCCTTACTCCAACAGTGGTTTTCTGGGAAAGCTTGGTGCTGCCACCACTGGTCGCCAATAAAACACATTACTATGACTGTTAACCTCAATGTCAGGTCAAGGTGCTGATCTTATTGGCGACCAGTAGTGGCAGCACAGAGCGTTTGTCAACGGAAGGCTTTGAAAGGAGACTTAAGACAGAAAAGTGTCATTTTATTCTGCATTTCAGCAGCAGCTTGTGTTTTCACCCGATTGGTCGTTGTCGAGTTTCTTTCTGCTTTCTGTTGATCCCTTTGAAAACACAATGAGAACTTGCAATAATTAAGTTATATATCCATGTCAGATAACCTGACTACTAGGGGCCGCGGCTGGCTCCCGGGCCAGGCTTTGAGAAACACTAGAATGATGGGTCTTGGGGTCAAGGGTCTTGAAGCTCACACTGCATACAATGAACAGAACACATAATTCAACATCAACAATTACGTACAATGTTCTGTGCTAGGAAAACAGGTTTGTTTTATTGGTAACAAACGTAAAAATGAGCTAGCATACATCAGGTCGGCAATACTTTAATTGGACTGAATTTTGACAGCCACGCCTCTTTTGGGGGAAATCAATTTGGGAATAAACAGGGATTAGATGGCGCTTGTTCATAAACTACAACTTTAGGACAAAACACAGGGATATAAATCACACTGAAGACCATCAAGACCCAGAATTAGTTATTACCACTTAGTTTTACATCACTTGGAGATTCATAAGAGTAATATTAAATGACCAGGTAGGGAAATGAGGAAATATCCTACATGTAAAAACTCAAAGGTGGCCAGTGTTGGAAAGTAAATGCACCAACAAAACTTTAAAACAACGTATGTGCTCTGCTAACTTTTTATACAGCAGGTCAAACACAAGGGCATCAATAGGAACAGCGTTTCCCCCAAAAGTAGGCAAAGTACACAGCTTTGCAGGTCTGATGAGTCAACATCAACATCTGCAGCCACAGGTGGCGTGCCGTGCAAACACTTTCCACATTCCATTGTATTTGTAACTAAACGCAAAGATGAGCTAGCTAGCATACTCAACACGCCTCAGGAATGGTAGAATAGGATGAGCTAGCAAGTGAAACTATAATGTTTGTCCCGCGTCTATTAACTCTGAGAGGAAGCACAAGAAGTATTCATCGTGGCACCAAGTAAATGAAACGATACAGCTTCCTTGTCGTACATGCATTTTGTCTGAATTATGCAAAGATTTGAGCAAAGGGTAGATCTGGTGGGAGGAGGACTGTAGCGGAGAGTCGATTCGAGACTTTGTGCTTACAAAAAAAACAAAATAATACAAAAATCAACTCTGGCCTTTGCCGGCCTCTCTTGCTCTCCCAGTCTGTCGAGCAGACCCTCCCTTGGACCCTCTGCCGCCGCCGCCGCCTCCTCCTCCTCCTCCTCCTCCTCCTCCTCCTCCTCCTCCTCCTCCTCCTCCTCCTCCTCCTCCTCCTCCTCCGCCTCCTCCTCGCTTCCTCCTCTGTCCTTGTCTGTGTCCCCCAGAAGGCCCCGTCTCCTCCCTGAGTGCCGGGCCCCACAGGGCGTCCTGGCTCCCCGGGGCCTGGTACCCCGGCAGACCGGGATCCAAGGGGTCCCTGGAGAGGAGGATCCAGACGACCGGTACGTTCCTGCTGACAGTCAGGCTGTCCAGCCCCGCCGTGGGCTCCAGCGGCTCCCAGACCTCCAGCGCCGTGCCGTACAGCAGCCTGGTGTGCTGGTGGAGCCCGGCGACGCGCCGCTTCATGATCTCCACGCACGTGACCGCCTTGCACACGCCCTTCCCGCTCGCCGTGAACAGGATCTGCCGGCTGAGGGGCTTCTCCGGGGGGCGGGGCTTCTCCGAGGGGCGGGGCTGTCCGGGGGGCGGTTCCTGCGCCTCCGCGGCACCACGGTCCGCCTCCTCGCCGTCGGCCGCCTTGGGCGCGGCCTCCACGCGGCTCAGGGCGTAGCGCAGCAGGCTGCGGATCTTGCTGGAGTCTCGGACCTGGACCTCGGGTGTGTCGGCGGGGAGGCCCGGGAAGGGGCAGAGGCTGGGCTGCTGCACTGTACTCGCCTTGCTGTAGTTCTCCATGTTCACCACTAGAGGGACGGGAGGAAAGGCCGTCAGTCATTCTGTATGTGCAGCACAAACATGTTTTAATGCAGTCAGTCATTCTGTATGTGCAGCACAAACATGTTTTAATGCAGTCAGTCATTCTGTATGTGCAGCACAAACATGTTTTAATGCAGTCAGTCATTCTGTATGTGCAGCACATGTTTTAATGCAGTCAGTCATTCTGTATGTGCAGCACAAACATGTTTTAATGCAGTCAGTCATTCTGTATGTGCAGCACAAACATGTTTTAATGCAGTCAGTCATTCTGTATGTGCAGCACAAACATGTTTTAATGCCGTCAGTCATTCTGTATGTGCAGCACATGTTTTAAGGCCGCCAGTCATTCTGTATGTGCAGCACATGTTTTAATGCAGTCAGTCATTCTGTATGTGCAGCACAAACATGTTTTAATGCAGTCAGTCATTCTGTATGTGCAGCACATGTTTTAATGCCGTCAGTCATTCTGTATGTGCAGCACATGTTTTAATGCCGTCAGTCATTCTGTATGTGCAGCACAAACATGTTTTAATGCCGTCAGTCATTCTGTATGTGCAGCACAAACATGTTTTAATGCCGTCAGTCATTCTGTATGTGCAGCACATGTTTTAATGCAGTCAGTCATTCTGTATGTGCAGCACAAACATGTTTTAATGCCGTCAGTCATTCTGTATGTGCAGCACAAACATGTTTTAATGCCGTCAGTCATTCTGTATGTGCAGCACATGTTTTAAGGCCGTCAGTCATTCTGTATGTGCAGCACATGTTTTAATGCCGTCAGTCATTCTGTATGTGCAGCACATGTTTTAATGCAGTCAGTCATTCTGTATGTGCAGCACAAACATGTTTTAATGCAGTCAGTCATTCTGTATGTGCAGCACATGTTTTAATGCCGTCAGTCATTCTGTATGTGCAGCACAAACATGTTTTAATGCAGTCAGTCATTCTGTATGTGCAGCACATGTTTTAATGCAGTCAGTCATTCTGTATGTGCAGCACAAACATGTTTTAATGCCGTCAGTCATTCTGTATGTGCAGCACATGTTTTAATGCCGTCAGTCATTCTGTATGTGCAGCACATGTTTTAATGCCGTCAGTCATTCTGTATGTGCAGCACAAACATGTTTTAATGCAGTCGTCATTCTGTATGTGCAGCACATGTTTTAATGCAGTCAGTCATTCTGTATGTGCAGCACAAACAAGTTTTAATGCCGTCAGTCATTCTGTATGTGCAGCACAAACAAGTTTTAATGCCGTCAGTCATTCTGTATGTGCAGCACAAACAAGTTTTAATGCCGTCAGTCATTCTGTATGTGCAGCACAAACATGTTTTAATGCAGTCAGTCATTCTGTATGTGCAGCACAAACAAGTTTTAATGCCGTCAGTCATTCTGTATGTGCAGCACAAACAAGTTTTAATGCCGTCAGTCATTCTGTATGTGCAGCACAAACAAGTTTTAATGCCGTCAGTCATTCTGTATGTGCAGCACATGTTTTAATGCCGTCAGTCATTCTGTATGTGCAGCACATGTTTTAATGCCGTCAGTCATTCTGTATGTGCAGCACAAACATGTTTTAATGCCGACGTCATTCTGTATGTGCAGCACATGTTTTAATGCCGTCAGTCATTCTGTATGTGCAGCACAAACATGTTTTAATGCAGTCAGTCATTCTGTATGTGCAGCACAAACATGTTTTAATGCAGTCAGTCATTCTGTATGTGCAGCACATGTTTTAATGCCGTCAGTCATTCTGTATGTGCAGCACAAACAAGTTTTAATGCCGTCAGTCATTCTGTATGTGCAGCACATGTTTTAATGCCGTCAGTCATTCTGTATGTGCAGCACATGTTTTAATGCCGTCAGTCATTCTGTATGTGCAGCACAAACATGTTTTAATGCCGACGTCATTCTGTATGTGCAGCACATGTTTTAATGCCGTCAGTCATTCTGTATGTGCAGCACAAACATGTTTTAATGCAGTCAGTCATTCTGTATGTGCAGCACAAACATGTTTTAATGCAGTCAGTCATTCTGTATGTGCAGCACATGTTTTAATGCCGTCAGTCATTCTGTATGTGCAGCACAAACATGTTTTAATGCCGACGTCATTCTGTATGTGCAGCACATGTTTTAAGGCCGTCAGTCATTCTGTATGTGCAGCACATGTTTTAAGGCCGCCAGTCATTCTGTATGTGCAGCACAAACATGTTTTAATGCCGTCAGGTCAGGGTTCCTGCAATAAAAAAAAGTTAAAGACTTTTTACGACCACTTTGAATATAATTGAATACCTATTTCACAGCCACACTGGCAAAAAAAAGTATTAAGGACAATTACCATGAAAGAAGTAATTCCATATGAATTGTTGCGGGGAACTGACAGGCTGTTAGCGTACTGCTTATTTTGCAGCCTGGACATTTACCCCAAACACATTTAAACAGGATACAGAGAAGTTATCACAACATAGAAGTAGGGTTGGGTACCGAATTCTGTACTTTTAACCCTTTCACTGCCACACGACAGCCGGTTAACCCTTTCACTGTGACAATACAGAAGGTTAGCCCTTTACTATCACACAGCCGACGGCGATGCTCCATCATTAGCATCATTAGCTCCGCATTTGCGGAGCTAATGATGCTAATGATGGAGCATCGCCGTCGGCTGTGTGATAGTAAAGGGCTAACCTTCTGTCGTGTGGCAGTGAAAGGGTTAAGGGTACCGACCCAATTACATCGGTACTACCGAGTACCGATTCATGCTAGATCAATCGCTACCAAATTTCTGTACCTTTACATGTTTAGTATAAGAGTGTAATACTACTAGACAAGAGGGTACCTTTTCCACAAATATAATTTATATATATATATTCACTTCTTGGGGTCTGTAGGGTAAGCACTTATTCCCTCCCACCTGAACATTTATGGAGATGTATGGGCCTTTTAAGTCAGTGATAAAAGTGTCTTTCAAGGATAAGTGAGCTCCTGCACTGATTATTATAGTTCAATATTCAATATTTGATCACCGAAACCCCCCAAAAACCATAAACACACACTACACACACACACACGCACACACAGATATAGTGCCCTTTTCAGCCTTTGAGCACCTGCCCCTCTAAAATCCTGTGCACATCCCTGATCGGAACATACAGTAATATGTCTCTGATCGGCCTGATTATCTACCGTGCCTATTGAATCAATAGTATTGTGATGTGAATGGGCCGAAGTGATGACGTCACGAGCAGGGACTCAAGTGGCTCATTATTGAACGCAGGTGTTTTTTGATTGTGTGCTGGATGAGACGCTGAGACTGTTTGATAAGCCAGTGGGTCTCAGAGATCGAGGTTGGAGCATGCACGCAGTAACCAGACTCTGTTAGGGCCCGGGGGGTGGGGTCGATCGTGGAGAGTTATCCGCCGGCGATGAAGACAAGCTAGATAGCCGTCCATAGTTCCCGGTAGCAAGAGGAGGGGAGGCTTAACCTCCTGGAGATAGTTAGGGACGGGACATAGAGGGTCTGAGTTACATCGCTCCCAAAAGACTTTATACTCGGCTCGTCCTCGCGGACACCGAGTACGTTACCAGGTTACAAATCCAACTGTATCCTGGAGGACCACCGTGTGCCGGAACATTCGTCCGGAGAGTGGACGGGGTCCAACGCTTCGACCCTCGGGGGGGGGTCGCGCCGTGCGGCGAGTTAAGTCCACTGTTACCCACACTTGCACTTAATATAGGATTTTGTATTACAGTCTATTTTTATAACTGTGTAGGCCTACTGTATATATATATATTGTATATGGGATATTGTGTAATTTCTATTTACCTTATCTGTATGATATCGTGCCCTTAATTAACCTGCATATTCGACTAGTTCTTTTATATGCCCTATTTATTATATAGCCCAGGCTGGTATATATTGTATAGATATTGTGTGACCCATTGAAGGGGAACAGGGGAACCAAGAGGGAGGGGTAATTCGGACCTGGGGGAGTCTATAATTAGTGTGTTCAATTGATCCATTTTCTACCGGTGCCTATTTGGGAGTGTGATTAGCGGGCCGTGTGTGTGATTAGGCATCCCCTTTGTATAAACGTACCGTGCCTCTTAAAGAGGGTGTTTTGACGTGGGTTACTGTAATAGGATGTATCTATGCATGTTCATAATTGCGTGCCTCATATCAGAGGGTGACTGAGTTACGGTTGCAGACGACCTTTACGTGGTCCGATTAGTCCCCCCAATTAGAGACCCCTAGTACCTGTATGAATTAGGTGTTGTAATAAAGTGTCTTATTAGACGTGAGGCCGTACCAAGTGAGAGAGGTGGCGGAGGGTACAGCGAGAGGGTGGGCTGATAGCGGTAGGCGATGCCCTAGATATTCACATGGACCAGAGCTGGTCGGATAAAGTGTGTGTGACTATTGTTGTACAGTGTGCATGTACCGTACCTCGTTCAAACTAAGGGTTGTTGCCCATATATAAAGTGTGCTGTGAGATGTGCTCCACCTAGAGGTGAAGGGTTTACCTATAGATGTGATAGTGCTGTAGTGCTGTAATGTATAGAGTGATTAACTTAGAGGTGATATAAATTTACCTAGGGGACGTCTGTCTATACCTGCTGCATTCTCTGGTCCTGTTAAACCCTGCATGTCACAGAAGGGAAAGATGTATTGGCTTCATGGCTCATAGGTTTTAATTAATAGCTCGGATCATTGTTTAGCATAGGACTTAAATAAATAAAGTTGGTATTCCTTGTAAACCCGGTTGTGATGTTGGTTATTTCAGGCATCTGGATAAATAGCAGTTTCCCTGCTAAGTAGCAGTTTCTCCTGCTACTGGTATAACTCACGTATTTATTACAGTATGGTGCATTCTGTCTGTCTTCGTTAACTCGTAAATGTATAATGTGATTGTGATCAATGGTAAATACGAGGCGATAGTGTCCAAGTGCGCTAATTGGGTCGTAGAGTCAGAACCAATCAGATCAACCTATCTTTGTTGATGCAGGTCACGTGGTTTGAGTGATTTTTAGGAATCCCAGCATGTGTACCTTATGTGACAAATAAAACAAAACTTGAAAGTCCGGTATCATAGAACCTTCCGGACCGAAACGTCCGTTAAACACTTTGCAACATTATGAGATGTCGCTAGAATAGGTCACAACATAGCAGAATATCATCTAGTCTAGAATCTAATAGCCACTAACCAGCCTGTTGGTTAGCAAGATAACATTTGGTGAATGAATGAAAACTTTATTTAACAGATTGCAGAATGGGTACAGTACAGTGAGTACAGTACAGCTCAATACACACAATTGTTAAGGGGATGCAGACCAGAGAAAGACTTTCGTCTTGTTTACATCAGGGTCCCCCATTTTCAATTCATAGTGACATTTATGACATACACAACATCACCTTTGATGATGTGTCTATTCCCTAGTGTGCGATATAGTGAATGAATGAATGAATGAATGAATGAATGAATGAATGAATGAATGAATGAATGAATGAATGAAAACTTTATTTAACAGATTGCAGAATGGGTACAATACAGTACAGCTCAATACACACAATTGCTATTGTTATATGCACACTGCATGTGGTTAATGTGCCCAGTCAGAATAGCAGCTATAACACAATTAGAAACATGTATCTCACCGTTTGGTTAGTCAGCTACCAGAGCGTCCCTGTCCACATGTTTACTGCTCCCTGCTGCTCGCTGCCAGGGTTTACGTTAACGTACGTCGACGAAGATTGCTGCAAAGTGACGGGCATATAATACAAAATAATATCGTTTTGGGGTTATATGATAGAGAGCTGGTTGATTGTAGCAGTGGCTGTAGTTAGTCTATCTAATTTTCATATAATAATACATATAACAATACAACATAGTAATGAGGATAATAAAAAGCTAAATAATTTAATCATAACTATTAGCAAATACTGTCGCCAGAATAGGCCTACCTTTAATCTCCATTTAAATGTCGACAATATTTCGCAACAAAATGTACAAAGTTAGGCTGAGTAACATTTGCAACCCATAACATAATATGATGTAATACCATGATGTTATGAATTGCACCTTTTGGAAAGCGAAACTAACACAGTTGGAAAGGAAATCGAAACGATCCCACGTGACCAGGCACGGCGGTGGACTATGCTTACCCGCTGCGACTGGTCACGTGGGATAGTTTCGATTCCCTTTCCAACTGTGTTAGTTTCGTTTTCCAGTCTGGCTGCACAATAAAATGTCGTTTTAGCATACAGCAGCCAATGTACAGTATAATATATATTATGAATTGAAAATGGGGGACTCTGATGTAAACAAGACAAACGTCTTTCTCTGGTCTGCATCCCCTTAACAATTGTGTGTATTGAGCCGTACTGTATTGTACCCAGGGGTGTAGCTCCAGATTCTGGGCCCCATGAAAGAATGTATTTGTAGGCCCCCAGTGAATGCGAGCGTGCGTAAGCGGAAATTTTTTGGCAATTTTTTTATTGATGAAAACGCATAATATGGTTTTTACCTATACATTCGGATCAGCAGTTCAGCACCTGCACTGTTGGTGGGTGAGCCTAGTAAAGGATGTCGCATTGCGTTCATCTTCAATGAATGGACCAATGCAATAGTCTACCAAAGCCCCCCCTCTCTCTATATATATCTCACACACACACACACACACACACACACACACACACACACACACACACACACACACACACACACACACACACACTTCAGAAACAAACATAGTATCAATGAGAGCATCAATAATACACCTGAGTGATGTCTAGTAAAAAAAAAAGAAACAAAAATTTGGGGGGCCCCCTCAGTGCTGGGCCCTTGGAATCATCCTAAGCTACCCCCCCCCCCCAGCTACGCCCCTGATTGTACCCATTCTGCAATCTGTTAAATAAAGTTTTCATTCATTCATTCATTCATTCATTCATTCATTCATTCATTCATTCATTCATTCATCCATTCATTTATATTAGTCTGAGACTGGATGCGCTTATTGGTGTCTAAAACATCACATGTTGGAGGTTAATTGTCTATGTATATAATTGTTTTAATTTATTGGGTTAGGCAATGAGAATCATATCTTTAAACTAAATTCTCACTTATGTAATTATTGAAATTACTATGATAGGTCGCTAATAAATTATAAAAATAATAAAACTAATAATGTAACTTGCATGTGGAGTCCAATCATAGCTTTGAAAACATAATGGAGCATGATTTTTAGGCTATAGGCTTAAAGGGGCGCTTCACCAAAATAACAATATACTCACAATATAATAACACATAATCTCACACACATCCAAAAACTAATTTAGTTATTGAGAGTAAATGGGTTTGAATATGGCCACCAGTGATGTCATCAGGGAAGTTGAATCCTTGTGTTAATTACAGCTCCATTAAATGATGTAGACTAGAGGAAGGTTCCTGGTTCGATTCCCACATGTCGAGGTATCCTTGAGCAAGACACTTAATCCCTAATTTCTCCTGATAAGCAGGTTGGCACCTTGCATGGTTGCCTCCGCCGTCAGTGTGTGAATGTGTGGAATGTGAGGGAGATTTTTGGATAAAAACGCTATATGAATGCACCATTTATCAGCATTGTTTTTGGTGAAGTGCCCCTTTAACAGTGAATCAGTTATGAGCCATGGATCATCTTAGATATAGAACAACTGTATTGGTTGATAGATACTATGTCAGCATTTAAGAATAGCCTACATGAATGTGATCAGAGCAATAGTAAAACATTTGCCTCTCACTTAGTTTTGCTCACAGATAATCTTTTCTCTCGTCATTCTCACTGCAGAAGTATCAGATGATAAAGAAACTATTTCTCTGTTCCCTCCCACTGACATGCACACGTTTAGTCCAGTGCTGCTCTTTGTGTTCTAACATTGCTCCTCAGTGTCACACATTATTGCCTTGGAGTTACACTGACGTTGTGATGATGTAAGGAAAGTGAAACTTAAGGAAAGGGAGATTCCTCCACTTGGGCTGTGTATATAAAGCCTCCAGGACTCAGAGTCTCTTCAGAACAACAAGACCAGGGAATCCTGACACACGATGGGGGTCCAGGGCTTGACGAGATTTATGGAGGAAAACAGTCAGATCCTGCAAGACTTTCACCTCAGAAACAACAAGCTGGTAATAGACGGCTCTAACCTGTACTACTTTCTCTATTTTAAAGCAGGCTTGGATCTGAGGCACGGCGGAGATTACGACGCGTTTGAGGCGTTGATAGGAACCTTCGTGAAGGCTCTGAGAGACTGTGGCATAGAGCCATACGTGGTGCTGGACGGGGGCTCTGACTGCAGTGACAAGAAGTTCGAGACCCAGAAGAAACAAGCCCAATGCACGATCAGGGAAGCCCACGATGCAGCCATGGGTCTGCCCAAGAAAGTCCTGCCAGCTCTGGTCAAGGTGGTGTTCAGACAAGCGCTGACCGACCTGGAGGTGCCCTTTGCACTGTGCTACGGAGAAGCCGATCAGCAAATGGCCTCCCTGGCCAGTGAGTGGAGGTGTCCGTTGTTATCCAACGACAGTGACTTCTACGTCTTTGACCTTCCTGCAGGAGTTCTGCCCCTCAACCATTTCCAGTGGAAGCAGAAAGGTAACCTGAACTATATTCCTTGCAAACGCTTCAACACATCCAGCTTCTGCACATACTTCAATATCCAACCCCAGCTCCTGCCGGTCTTTGCTGCCCTGGCGGGAAACGACTACGTGAAGCTCAGAGACCTGGGCCTGAAGGTTGCCTGGGGTAATTTTGCCCCAATGGGCGCTGGGCCGCTTGCCTACTTTGAGGGGCTCCTGCGTTGGGTGAGGGCCTTTCAGGGGCCTCAGGGGCCTCAGGAGGCCATGGAGGCAGCGCTGAAGCTTATGGGGCGCATGGACAGACAGCAGTGGGCTCGTGTCCTGAGCCTCCTCTCTCTGGGCACAGAGGAGTACCAGCTTCCTCCGAGCTCTCTGCGCCTCTTCTTCAGCCAGGGGACAGCACCGCCTCTCCAGCCCGAGGCTGTGGACGAGGTGCCCGACTGGGCCCGTCTCCCTCTCGCCCAGGGCAGGCTGACGTCAGATGTCGTGGACGTGCTCCTGCACAAGAGAGTCACCCTGAAGGCCCAGGTGGATGATGGCAGTCTGCCCAGCGCCCATCTGACCTCTCGGCCAATCAGGCAGGCCATGTATGGGCTGCTGCTGGGTGGGAAGAGAACCAAGGTGGAGGAGTTAGACAGGGAAGGACTCCAGCTGACCAGCTTCAGGGTCCAAGCCACTGTCCGCGGTGCTGCCCAACAGCTGGAACTACGCTCACTGAATAAGGTATAGAGAGCATGCTGACAGTGTTCCAGTGTTTATTGTAAAGCATACTGTGGTTATACAGTGGATACAGTATTGCCTCTCTATTGTTCTTTATATTGTTGTGTTCGTCTAACAAATGGTTTTATTCTAAAATGCTATGTATTCATTTTGGGGGGAGGGGTGGGATTGTCTCCTGAAATTGATGATAAAAAGAACTCCTTGGTTTCAACACATGGATTCAACACATGAGCAGCGCTGCTTGTTTGAGACTTGATCTACTTTGACAAAGGGTTTACAAAATACTATATAATTGTTATTGTTAAAGGACGCGTTAACTTAAAAAACAAGAAAGGTTTACAGAGGTACGCACGTCCAAGCGATAAATACTAGCTGCTGGACAGAAGAACTTTTTTATAAATAGAGTCTGCACACTAGATAATGTTCATATCAATATTTATTGGTATACCTACAACAATACACGTTCATGGGAGCATTATCTAGTGTGCAAACTCCCTTTTTTCTTTTAAACATAAGCTGGCATGATGTTGACTGTACAGGTCTTCATTTCACTAAATGCTTTAGTATTGAGAAAGGTAGCACCTGCATCCTCTCACCTGCAGGCTCAAATACAATCAAATGGGGCTTTAGCCTTCAAACACCACGACACGTGTCCTTTTCCAAATCACAATCAGATGTGTCTTCATGTGTTCTACTGAGGACATCTGTCCAGTGTCCACTGTATCAGTTATAACAGTTATATTGAGTTTCATAGGTTACACTGCACGTCACTGGGCAATTTAAATGCACAAGGCCTATGAAACTCATTATGATGTTTGATACCTGTACGGTTTGCAACCATTTCCTCAGTAGAACATATGAAGACACATGTGACTGTACCGAGCTCCGTGTTTTGCAAAATGACACGTATGATGGTTTTTGAAGGCTAGAAAACTCGCCCTATTGGAGTGTATTGGAGAGAGGTGAGAGGATGCAGCAACAATGCTACGTTTCTCAACACTAAAGGAACCAGTAAAGTAATGGCATTTACTAGTCAACATCCTGCCAGACAATGTTAATTTAAAAATAAATGAACCCATCCTTTATTATTTAGTCACATCACAGCAAAGTCACATTTATTTAGTCACATCACAGCAAATTCCAAATAAAATAAATACATAAATAAATATAAACAAGGGAAATAAACATGTAAGATAAAGAAATAAAGTGACGACAGTAAATGTGTCACAACATTGTTGACATATAACCTACAGATTTGAATAAAATAATAAAATGTTGTATTGTTGCTTGTATTTCTTGTTACAACTAGCCTACACCCTTCATGGTGTTGGTGTTGCTCTGAAAAATGCATGAAAGGAACACAAACGAACTGATAAAGGTTTATGACTTCTTTGTAAGTGAAAGTCACTGTTCTTCCTGCAGGCCGAGCGCTCCGTGTTGCTGCAGGTGTATCTGGAGACTCTGGGCGTGAGTCAGAGCGCTCTGAGCGGCGTGCCGGGTCACCTGCACCTCCCAGTAACCGTCACCTGCTACTGGTTCCATCGGGCCAGTCCTGCCCCAGACGAGAGAGTCCTGCAGGCACTGCTGCTGGGGGTGGTGTCTGGAGAGGTGCGGAGACTGAACGGCAAAGGTAAGACAGACTGCAGGACGGCAGAACCACGCAAACACACACACGCAAACGCACACACACAGGGTGGGATCAATTAAATAATTTATAATAATAAACTAACCCTAGCTGTGACACACATAGGGTTCAAATTGTGATCAGATTCCAGTAGCACTTTACATTACAGTAATGACACGAAATTAAACTAATTTAACAATAATTACATCCAAGTTACACAAATTAGAAACCCTATTATACACTAAATAGATATGGACAGAAGGTATTACCAAATAAGACTCGAAATAGTAGTAACTAAATGTAATTATTATTAGATTGAATTATTATTACTGAATTAAAAACCCTATTATACACTACATAGACACAAAGTATTACCAAATGACTGTCTAATTCTGTAATAATTAAATATTGTAAGTGCTCTTTTGATAATATTTAGTGTCTAATTTGGTAATACTTTGTGTGCATTTAGTGTACAATAGGGTTTCTAATTAGTGCGTAATTCTGTAATAATTATTTTTAAATTGTTGTCTAAATCGGCGTCAAACTTGGTTGTGATTATTGTTAGATCTGTTAATAATTAGTGTGTAACTTTGTGTAATAAATAGACTGTAATATGACGTGATTATGACTTGTTAAGTGGGTTATAATTCTATCAAAGGTACTAAGTACTAGTAGATAGTATAAACTTGTGTAAACACGTCATTTTCCATAACTTTTATAAACACGTCATTTTACATAACTTTTACATAACCTTTCCCTGCCTTTTGTTTCCTGGAAAGTTTCTCATAGCCAAACAGAACTGTGGTGACGATGAGTTTGATGTGTGTTGCAGGATTGTTTAGCGACACCTCTGTGTGTCTGGGGCTGGATCTGGGAGTTGGCCACGCCCTCAACCAGTGGCAGGCATGCATGAGGGACAGCAACCACCTAAACCAGCTGCTGGGACTCCCCCTACCTGATACCCACATGGCACGGTAAGACCCCCCCCCCTACCTGATACCCACATGGCACAGTAAGACCTCCTCCTACCTGATGCCCACATGGCATTGTAAGACAGGGGAACTCTGGTGACCTTTAACCTTTGCTCTGTGTTGGTTAACAGTGTGTACAGGGGATCTCTGGTGCACAATCTGGTCTCCAGCCTGATAGGAGGAATGGCTCCAGAGGTTTTCTTCAGGGAGAATGTAATCGCTAGGCAGCTGTACGGAGCGATGCTGGCTGCCGTACTTCAGTCAAAGCCTCAGGACACCAAAGCGTCCAGCTCAGCCGTGCGGCTGGGGACATCGTCTCCACCGCGGCCCGAAGACCAGCTGACTGTCCAGCTGGACCACCTGTTCCTGCAGTCAGAGGGCGATGAAGAGGAGGAGGAGGAGGAGAGGACGAAGAAGACCACCACGACAAGACGGCCTGAGGACCTGGGGTACTTGGTGTCGGTGAAAACCCGCTACAAGACCAAGGACAGGGGTCAACGGCCACTCAACCCAGAACTGTCCCGCAAACAGGAGCGCAGGGGCTGGGACTGATGCTCATCCACTGGACTGTGTGGCTGTTTTGGGTGGCAGGGTTTTAAGACAAGAGAATCTCCCATACTGGACCTGCACTATGTAACATTCATACAATGGCGCCCCCCTGTGGCCCGTGAGTGGTAAATCAGTGTTTCAGAGACAACGATAAGAAAAAAACACAAGGAAGCAAAATACTGGATCCCACTCGAGCTGAAATGAAAAATGCTGTTTTTAACATTTTTTTTATATAAATTCCACATTTATATTGTGCATTTTAACAATATATGCAAAAGAAAAAAACTACAAATATGACAAAATTCACCTTTCAATATCAATATCTGAAATAAAATAAAATAAAAAAAAACGTACTTACTGCCTTCTATCATGCACTCTTCCTACTATACTAATACGTCTCTACCACTATACACTCAACACTGCAGCACCCAAGTCTCAGCACTATTTGATGAACATTGTTACTCAGCTGAAAGAGTTGTACCTTCCTACTGACTTGTTGTACAGAACTTGTAAGTCACTTTAGATGAAAGCGTTGAGCTAAATGACAAAATGTAAATATGTATACATTTAATTGTTGATGCTGATTTAACGATGAAACTGTTTTCAAGGATACTGAATTGTGTGATGATGTAAATATAATGTAAAAGATATATTTTATTATCTAATATGACCCTGTTGAGGGGCAGGACATGATGAGATCCTCCAGCACCTACATCATTTTGTTTTTCTCTGATGTAGATTGTTTGATTTATCTTTTACCGTTTTATTGTGGTCTTGTAATGTTGATTAAACACAAATAAAGAAATAAAGAAATAAAGAAAAAGTTTGATTATTTCACATCATTTTATTTGGGTGAAATTGTATTTTAGGTGGGAGGGACAGGGCTTGTATTTAGTGTTGGTAGGTGGTTGTGTGGGTAATGATTTATTGTTAGCTTTGTGTTTATATTTTAGATCGTTTTTTTTCTTATGTCTGTTGTGAGTGGACCCCAGGAAGACTATAGCTGTCACCATTGTGGCAACTAATGGGGATCCAGTGGCTCGGGAGGTAGAGCAGTTGTCTGGTAATCCGGAGTAGGGATGCACCGATCCGATATTGGTATCGGCCGCCGATATCAGTAAAATAGCTGGATCGGGTATAAAAAAAAAAACAGATTTTTTTTTATTATAATAAATAAAATAAGAAATAACTATTACCAACCATAACAAAAAAAATTACAATGGGTATCGGATCGGTATCGGTATTGGCCGATACCCAAACCCAAGTATCGGTATCGGGACTGAAAAAGTCGGATCGGTGCATCCATAATCCGGAGGCACCCGGTTAGATTCCGCAGCGTGTCGAAGTGTCCTTGAGCAAGACACTCAATCAATTTGTATTTAATGTTCCAGAGATGATGATGATACTTCACAATAATACAACACTGCCACTGAGCAGCTGTGTTGGAAAACTACACTCGTACAACTACAACAGTCTGCCACTGAGCAGCTGTGCTGGAAAACTGCACTCGTACAACTACTTGAAAACTATCATGCTGGACCTACAAAAGGCCTTCGACACTGTCAATCACTCCATTCTGATTGACAAGCTAAGTTACAGGTTGAAAAAACCCTCAGCTCGGAACTAGGCAGAATCTGCACCTGGCTCGCTGATAACAAACTATCATTACACCTGGGTAAAACAGAGTCCATTCTCTTCGGTTCAAATAACAAACTCAGCAAGACCGACGGCTTCTCAGTTACAGTGGGTGACAATATTGTCACAAGGAAAGATGAAATTACATACCTGGGTTCCATCCTAGAGGCAAATCTTTCCTGTGACAAAATGGCAGCCAATGTAATAAAAAAAGTCAACCAACGAACTAGATTCTTGTACCGGATCTCCTCTCTGGTAAACAAGAATACCCTGAAGACTCTGGCAGGAGCACTCATTCAAGGGTACTACGACTATGCTTGCACCTCATGGTACCAAAGCACCTCAAAGGCGCTAAAAACTAAATTACAAACATCACAAAACAAACTGGTCAGAGTACTGCTTGACCTTACTCCTAGAACCCACCTCACCCCTGCCCACTTTGACAACCTAGGATGGCTTAGAGTAGACGACAGAGTACAGCAACTTGCAATGGGCCTGGTCTACAAGATACACTACACCACTAAGGTACCCATGTACATGTCAAAATACTTCCCAAAGGTCAGTGAATACCATGACCACAACACCAGAGGGAGCTCCACAAATCATGTTAAACCCAGATTCGGCTCAAACAAGGGACTAAACACGTTTAGCAATTATGCCACATCAATGTGGAACGCCCTACCCACAGTAAAGGAATGTGAATCACTACCCACTTTCAAAGAGCACCTACGGGAGACTGCAACTCGAAACCGGCCCCTGTAAATGTCCAAACCCAACCCCCTCCAATGTACAGTTTCCCCCACCCCACCTCCTCCAATGTACAGTTTCTTCCCCCTCAAATGTATATACTCTCTTTTTAGACTATTTTTGTACTCATAAACAGTACTGTATATTTGTAGATCTGGTATGTCATAAATGTCTCGATGTAACAGTACTGTCTACCTGTATGTAATTATGATGAATTGAAAATGGGGGATCCTGATGTAAACAAGACAAAAGTCTTTCTCTGGTCTGCATCCCCTTAACAATTGTGTGTATTGAGCCATATTGTATTGTACCCATTCTGCAATCTGTTAATAAAATGTTCAATCAATCAATCTACACACAGTCTGCCAGGTGTGCTGCTTCCATTCATTTGTGCTAGCTTGCAGCCGGATAGCTTTCTACTGAACACACAGAGAGGAGATTGGTATCCATCTTCTTGTCTGACTCTGGAGAAGATGGTGAGCACATTTCCCATAATTTTGGCTAGTTAAATACTTTGTACGCAGAGCATCAACGTGGGCGGGCGGGACTCAGTGGAGAATTATACGATTTTTTAATATTTTATAGCTGTGTATCTAATGAAGTAATACATATTGTTGATTGGAGACTTAACGTTCTCGAATGGAAAAATACATCCAAGCATCGTTTTAATTTTACACTTAAGACCACCTTCAGAAGTATACAGTATATTTTACACTTAAGACCACCTTCAGAAGTATATACAGTATATTTTACACTTAAGACCACCTTCAGAAGTATACAGTATATTTTACACTTAAGACCACCTTCAGAAGTATACAGTATATTTTAAGACCACCTTCAGAAGTATATACAGTATAGTTTACACTTAAGACCACCTTCAGAAGTATACAGTATATTTTACACTTAAGACCACCTTCAGAAGCATATACAGTATATTTTAAGACCACCTTCAGAAGTATACAGTATATTTTAAGACCACCTTCAGAAGCATACAGTATATTTTAAGACCACCTTCAGAAGCATACAGTATATTTTAAGACCACCTTCAGAAGCATATACAGTATATTTTAAGACCACCTTCAGAAGCATACAGTATATTTTAAGACCACCTTCAGAAGCATATACAGTATATTTTAAGACCACCTTCAGAAGCATATACAGTATACTTTAAGACCACCTTCAGAAGCATATACAGTATATTTTAAGACCACCTTCAGAAGTATATACAGTATATTTTACACTTAAGACCACCTTCAGAAGTATACAGTATATTTTACACTTAAGACCACCTTCAGAAGCATACAGTATATTTTAAGACCACCTTCAGAAGCATATACAGTATATTTTAAGACCACCTTCAGAAGCATACATTATATTTTAAGACCACCTTCAGAAGCATATACAGTATATTTTAAGACCACCTTCAGAAACATATACAGTATATTTTAAGACCACCTTCAGAAGCATATACAGTATATTTTAAGACCACCTTCAGAAGCATATACAGTATATTTTAAGACCACCTTCAGAAGCATACATTATATTTTAAGACCACCTTCAGAAGCATATACAGTATATTTTAAGACCACCTTCAGAAGCATACATTATATTTTAAGACCACCTTCAGAAGCATATACAGTATATTTTAAGACCACCTTCAGAAGCATATACAGTATATTTTAAGACCACCTTCAGAAGCATATACAGTATATTTTAAGACCACCTTCAGAAGCATATACAGTATATTTTAAGACCACCTTCAGAAGCATATACAGTATATTTTAAGACCACCTTCAGAAGCATATACAGTATACTTTAAGACCACCTTCAGAAGCATATACAGTATATTTTAAGACCACCTTCAGAAACATATACAGTATATTTTAAGACCACCTTCAGAAGCATACATTATATTTTAAGACCACCTTCAGAAGCATATACAGTATATTTTAAGACCACCTTCAGAAGCATATACAGTATATTTTAAGACCACCTTCAGAAGCATATACAGTATATTTTAAGACCACCTTCAGAAGCATATACAGTATACTTTAAGACCACCTTCAGAAGCAGTTGGAGGAGGAGGAGGACGTCAGGCCGTTGATGATGGCAAATCTGGACAGCGCGCCGTCATGAGACCACCTCAATCTGTCGGACATTTTTAAGCTCACCTGCCACTATAAGCCCAGCTGTTCTGCAACGGCATCATCACCACAGGGTGAAAACAGGGGCAGACCGGGGAGCCTTGCACTGTCATCTTAGCTACCTACCTCAACTACAGTCTACCCATATAACTCAATGTACAATACTATATATACCTTATATATATATTTACAATATATTTATCCACACATGTCCAAATATACCTGCCCGTTTACATAACTGTATATACTATATCTGTATCTATCCCTTAACTACTCTTACTAGTGATACCACTGGCCAGTATGGCTACTACCAGTGTATTTACACCTGTATCACTGTACATAACAATGCTGTAACACTGTAGATACACCAGCTTAGCATATTTACTCAGTAGTACTTTATATATTCCAGTTTAATTCCAGTACATTGTATATTACTGTTGCACTTTACCGTTAACTTTGCACTCTGGTTAGATGTCAACTTATTTTCATTGTACTGCACTTGTGGTGGATGACGATAAATCTGAATCTAATTTAAACAAAGTCCTGTTTTAATTTTACACTTAAGACCACCTTCAGAAGTATACAGTATATTTTACACTTAAGACCACCTTCAGAAGTATATACAGTATATTTTACACTTAAGACCACCTTCAGAAGTATACAGTATATTTTACACTTAAGACCACCTTCAGAAGTATACAGTATATTTTACACTTAAGACCACCTTCAGAAGTATACAGTATATTTTAAGACCACCTTCAGAAGTATATACAGTCTAGTTTACACTTAAGACCACCTTCAGAAGTATACAGTATATTTTACACTTAAGACCACCTTCAGAAGCATATACAGTATATTTTAAGACCACCTTCAGAAGTATACAGTATATTTTAAGACCACCTTCAGAAGCATATACAGTATATTTTAAGACCACCTTCAGAAGCATACAGTATATTTTAAGACCACCTTCAGAAACATATACAGTATATTTTAAGACCACCTTCAGAAGCATACAGTATATTTTAAGACCACCTTCAGAAGCATATACAGTATATTTTAAGACCACCTTCAGAAGCATATACAGTATACTTTAAGACCACCTTCAGAAGCATATACAGTATATTTTAAGACCATCTTCAGAAGTATATACAGTATATTTTACACTTAAGACCACCTTCAGAAGTATACAGTATATTTTACACGTAAGACCACCTTCAGAAGCATACAGTATATTTTAAGACCACCTTCAGAAGCATACATTATATTTTAAGACCACCTTCAGAAGCATATACAGTATATTTTAAGACCACCTTCAGAAGCATATACAGTATATTTTAAGACCACCTTCAGAAGCATACAGTATATTTTAAGACCACCTTCAGAAGCATATACAGTATATTTTAAGACCACCTTCAGAAGCATATACAGTATATTTTAAGACCACCTTCAGAAGTATATACAGTATATTTTACACTTAAGACCACCTTCAGAAGTATACAGTATATTTTACACTTAAGACCACCTTCAGAAGCATACAGTATATTTTAAGACCACCTTCAGAAGCATATACAGTATATTTTAAGACCACCTTCAGAAGCATACATTATATTTTAAGACCACCTTCAGAAACATATACAGTATATTTTAAGACCACCTTCAGAAGCATATACAGTATACTTTAAGACCACCTTCAGAAGCAGTTGGAGGAGGAGGAGGACGTCAGGCCGCTGATGATGGCAAATCTGGACAGCGCGCCGTCATGAGACCACCTCGATCTGTCGGACATTTTTAAGCTCACCTGCCACTATAAGCCCAGCTGTTCTGCAACGGCATCATCACCACAGGGTGAAAACAGGGGCAGACCGGGGAGCCTTGCACTGTCATCTTAGCTACCTACCTCAACTACAGTCTACCCATATAACTCAATGTACAATACTATATATACCTTATATATATATTTACAATATATTTATCCACACATGTCCAAATATACCTGCCCGTTTACAGCTCAGAACTAGGCAAAATCTGCATATGGCTCGCTGATAACAAACTATCATTACACATGGGCAAAACAGAGTCCATTCTCTTCGGTTCAAATAACAAACTCAGCAAGACCGACGGCTTCTCAGTTACAGTGGGTGACAATATTGTCACAAGGAAAGAAGATATTACCTACCTGGGTTCCATCCTAGAGGCAAATCTTTCCTGTGACAAAATGGCATCCAATGTAATAAAAAAAGTCAACCAACGAACTCGATTCTTGTACCGGATCTCCTCACTGGTAAACAAGAATACCCTGAAGACTCTAGCAGGAGCACTCATTCAAGGGTACTACGACTATGCTTGCACCTCATGGTACCAAAGCACCTCAAAGGCGCTAAAAACAAAATTACAAACATCTCAAAACAAACTGGTCAGACTACTGCTTGACCTTACTCCTAGAACCCACCTCACCCCTGCCCACTTTGACAACCTAGGATGGCTTAGAGTAGACGACAGAGTACAGCAACTTGCAATGGGCCTGGTCTACAAGATACACTACACGACCAAGGTACCCATGTACATGACAAAATACTTCCCAAAGGTCAGTGAATACCACGATCACAACACCAGAGGGAGCTCCACAAATCATGTTAAACCCAGATTCGGCTCAAACAAGGGACTAAACACGTTTCGCAATTATGCCACATCAATGTGGAACGCCCTACCCAAAGCTGTAAAGGAATGTGAATCACTACCCACTTTCAAAAACACTCTCAAAAAACACCTAAGGGAGACTGCAACCCGAAACTGGCCCCTGTAAATGCCCGAACACAACCCCCTCCAATGTACAGTAAATTACCAAGTATGGTCTTGTCAATAATCCAATGTACAGTGTTGTTTGTACAGTTGTACAGTGTCCCCCACCCACCCCTCCTACCCAACCCCCCCCCCCCCCCACTCCTAACCAACCCCCCCCCCCACTCCTAACCAACCCCCCCCCCCCCACCCACCCAACCACCTCCAATGTACAGTCCCCCCCCACCTACCCAATCCAATGTACAGTTTCCACGCCTAATGTATATACTCCTTTCTTTCTGGACTCTTTTTGTATCACAAACAGTACTGTAATTGCAAATCTGGTATGATAAATGTATAGATGGAGCAGTACTGTCTATCTGTATGTCATGTAAGTAAGTAAGTAAGTAAGTAAGTATTTATAAAGCACCTTTCATACATGTCATGTAGCTCAAAGTGCTGTACACAATTATAGGCATATATAACGATAAAAGCAATAAAGTCATAGTGATCAGTTAAGATCAATGTTAAAAAAAAAATAATAATAATAATAATAATAATAATAGTAACGTAAAAATGAAAATAACGTAAAAACAGTCATTTGCTTACCAGTTTGGGAGAACAGGTCCGCACAATCATTTCCGCTCAGTGGCAACCGGAAGTGCACTAAACCAATGCACTTGTATGGTAGGTAGCAATGTTTAGGTCTTATAATGCTAGTGTAGTTACGTTTTTATCAGTGGTCATAGTTGGGTCCATAGTGCTTTACCAAGTCCCACGGATCCATCAGTGGCCGTGTATTGTGTGCGTATGTACCCGTTCGCTCATGTGGTCAGTGGCCAGAGTTGGGTCCACAGGACTTATCCAAGTCCCATGGACCCATCAGTGGCCGCGTCTTGTGGTAGAAAGAAAGAAAAAGAAAAACGTATAAAGAAAACAGTCTAAAGTTTGAAAGTTTGGGAGGTCCGCAAAAACACGCCTTCAGCTCAGAAGCTGAGGCGTGTCAAAAACTTTTGAAAAACTGGAGGCGTGTCTCCTATTGTACCCATTCCTTCATCTAAGAAGTTTGAAAGTTTGGGAGGTCCGCAACATATATGTATGTCATATATGTTACGATGAATTGAAAATGGGGGACCCTGATGTAAACAAGACGAAAGTCTTTCTCTGGTCTGCATCCCCTTAACAATTGTATGTATTGAGCTGTACTGTACTGTACCCATTCTGCAATCTGTTAATAAAGTTTTCATTCATTCATTCATTCATAACTGTATATACTATATCTGTATCTATCCCTTAACTACTCTTACTAATGATACCACTGGCCAGTATGGCTACTACCAGTGTATTTACACCTGTATCACTGTACATAACAATGCTGTAACACTGTAGATACACCAGCTTAGCATATTTACTCAGTAGTACTTTATATATTCCAGTTTAATTCCAGTACATTGTATATTACTGTTGCACTTTACCGTTAACTTTGCACTCTGGTTAGATGTCAACTTATTTTCATTGTACTGCACTTGTGGTGGATGACGATAAATCTGAATCTAATTTAAACAAAGTCCTGTCAACCTGCGACACCGTTTACATTTTTGCTAAATCCTTTGTACATAGCTTGTTATGTTATGTCATGTTGGTTGTATCGTCTGAGACTCGTCAGTGTATGACGTCACTATGCTGTTGGACTGGCGTAAGCACTATAGCAGATAACCAAGTCCCATTCTGATGATGTATACCTACATTGGCAAATAAAGTGATTCTCATTCTGATTCTGGCACCTCAAGGCTGGTGATTCTAACAGGTGGACTTCAGTCACAAGTCTGGTGATTCTAACAGGTGGACTTCAGTCACAAGTCTGGTGATTCTAACAGGTGGACTTCAGTCACAAGTCTGGTGATTCTAACAGGTGGACTTCAGTCACAAGTCTGGTGATTCTAACAGGTGGACTTCAGTCACAAGTCTGGTGATTCTAACAGGTGGACTTCAGTCACAAGTCTGGTGATTCTAACAGGTGGACTTCAGTCACAAGTCTGGTGATTCTAACAGGTGGACTTCAGTCACAAGTCTGGTGATTCTAACAGGTGGACTTCAGTCTCTAGTAATGGTCTCAGGGGGGAAATAAATGACACAAAGCAGATGTTTCTTTCTTCTTCCTTTTTATTAAAAGATTTATAAAATGTTTTAATATACATTTTTATTCTCATCCAGTAACAACAGAGTACTTGACTTCCGCTGTGCAACACACACAAATCATAAATAAAATAATAATAAAAAATAGAAAGAGAGCCAGTCAGTCGCGTTGACTGCGTTTCCCCTAGTTGCATGAGACCAAAGCAGTAGCCGATTTAGAGAAAGAGAGGGAACAGGACTAGGGTACTGGTGGTACCAGGCGCTGCAGTGGATAAAGGAGTCCTGTCCTGGAGTAGCAGTATTTCACAAAGCATTGACAGACCAGAATTCCCCCCCCCCCCCCCCCAGTGTGCTACAGTACAAGCCTGCCTCGCTGCACACATACCTCCACATGCTACACACATACCTCCACACGCTACACACATACCTCCACACTAGGGCTGTCCCCGAAGCCTGTTTTTGGGATTCGAACTTCGTCAGGGTTTTTCGAATGGACGTTCAAACCTTCGTTTTTAATATTAAAAAAAAATGTATCCTCCAACTAAATCCTCAATTTGAATAAAGCATTTTTTTTTATTAAATCAACTTTTTAACACGTTGGTTGCCAAAAACGAAGATTCTCATTTCTGTGCCCCAACGGTTCAGTGCCATGAACGAAGATTCTCGTTTCTGGGTAGTTTTTCCTTTTTTTCGATTTTAATACCCGATTCATTCTCAGGGTGTATCGAGCTACATTTCTAATACTGTAGCCTGTGCTGTGGAATGACCCCAGGTCTCAGATTTTATTTCTTGTTCTCGGCGAAGCACACAGTTCAGCCGGTTACATCGACGCCCATCAATTATGCTTGATCCGTATGTTATGGTCGTTTATAACGTCGATCAAATGGGAATTGGATCTACCAGATGGCAATCAAGAAATTGGAATATTCTTTTTGGATTACTTTCGGCCGAAGGTAAGAGCGATTTGACGTCAATTCTAGCCTGATCCTGCAATGTCTTCATAGCGATCGGGCTGGTAACCGTGTCTAGTGTTCAATGCGAATGCCGTTACCGACGCTCGAATAATCAGAAACGACCCCCCCCTTTCATGCGTTCATGATGGAACATAATACCGATAATGTGGACTTGAATCCGGAACAATAGCGGGTTCAGGCGAGGAATGCTAGAGTCCACAATGTAATCGACGTGTAGGACTATTATTCAGCATTTCATGGATTACGATAGACCGCCCTAAAACCATCCTTCACCACGGTATAACACGGGAACGTATGGATGGATCTTTTAAAAAAAATTTGCATCTTGACTGGAAGAAACCCAGTGTCAAATGACTATAGTACTGTATCCATAGCTATAGAATATGGTTATAGCTCTACAAACAAGGTGACCGTTTACATGGGGTTAATAGGTGGCATGAGGGGTTAATGAATGATGAGTAAGAGTCGTGGCACTGGATGTGTTAATGAATATAACTCATCAGTTTCGTCAACATACATAATCCAATAAGGGCACGGTTGGTAGGAAAGTGATGGTGACGTCTTGATGGAGCGCCGAGTGCCAAGCGGATGCAGATAGGCTATTTATCATTTATGATAAATGTTTTATTACATTTTTTATGACGAGTCATATACTATAATAGTATAATATTAGTGTAGCCTAATCTTTATATGCAACTGTGAAGAAAAACTCCATTGGTTTAAACAGAATGAATACACAGAAAAAATCTACCGTATATATATATAAAAAAAAAATAAAAATCTATTCGAATGCCAACATAACAAACGAAGGTCAGAACGTTCGGGGCTCAGCCCTACTCCACACGCTACACACATACCGCCACACGCTACATACATACCTCCACATGCTACACACATACCTCCACACACTACACATACCTCCACACGCTGCACACATATCTCCACACCTGGCAGAAGAAAACCCACACATGTGCAGACTGACACGGCTTGGGGGTGGCTGGTTTCTACTGTGTCAAATTAATCCTGATTGTGTATTTTGTTTTCATGTGATCTTCAGATGGGGTTTGAGTTGTTGAAGAACCAGGTGAAGTCGAATTTTGGTAATTTAGCCAAGAATTGCCCCTTTGGGACACAATTCAGATTTATTTTTCAAATAATGTCATACATATATCCCAACTCTATACAGTTTTGCACACATTCATTTACTTTAGTTTAAGTTACTGAGAGTTGATGACTTTGAATATGTAAAAATGGTAAATGGCTGCATTTATAGAATAGCTTTTATCCAAAGCGCTTTACAATTGTGTTCCTCACATTCACCCATTCACTCACACACCGACGGCGGAGGCCACCATGCAAGGTGCCGACCTGCTCATCGGGAGCAGTTAGGGGTTAAGTGTCTTGCTCAACACTTCGACACGCTGCCCAGGAGGAGCGGGAATCGAACCAGGAACCTTCCGATTACCAGACGACTGCTCTACCTCCTGAACCACTGTCACCATCAATGGAGGAATAATGTCCGGTACAGCTCAATTAAATTATGTAGATAAAAGAAATAGCACTTTTTTGTATTGTAATTAACAATACAATGATTCGGTGTCTTCTGATGACATTTTCTAACTAAATGAACTCTCGGTAAGACTGGACGAAAGTGTGCAAAACTGTTTATAGGTCTTGGATTTGCATTTGATTATGTGCATAATAAGTCAGCATTGTTTTAGCTTTTGGTGAAGTGCCCATTTAAGAGCACTCTCGGCGCAGAAGAACCATCTCGAGATGACATTAAAACAAACTAAACAAAAAGCCTGGATTCTATGCAATATTTTGAGAGAAGTTGCCTCTGGGCCAAAGAACTATTCTGAAGGGAAACCCTGATCGACGGGACATGAATAACAAACTAGAACAATGAGACGATTCCAACAAAGTCTTAAAGGAGCACGCCATCATAATGCGAAACAGACAAGAGGATAGGCACCAATTTACTCTCTGTGCATTCAGTAGAAAGCTACCCGGCTGCAAGCTAGCCTAGCTTAGCTCAAATGACTGGAAGCAAATAAGAACTACTAGCCTAGCTTCTCTCTGGGAGAAATAGTTTTTGACCAAGAGGTATGCTAGCTGGTCCGTATATAAGCTACCATTAATTTGTGCTTACAGGCTAGCTTGCAGCCGGATTCTAGCTTTTCAACTGAACGCACAGAGAGGAAATTGGTATCCATCTTCTTGTCGGACTCTGGAGATGTCCGGTAAACACACTTCCCATAATGTTGGTGTGTTCCTTTAAGTTTGGGGCGATGAACTCTTTACCGTCTCCTGCTTTGTGAGATACACAAGACTCAGTGCCAGCTTAGCAAACAAACAACTCGCCGCAAAATGATTCCTTTTTTATGAAAATGTATATGTCTATAGTGACGTTTTCACCACCTATATAGGGGGGGGGGTCAGAGATGTATCACCATGTATCCAAGGCTCCTGTTGGTGTCAGAACTAGGACCGTCCCCCACATTCTAATCAACTAATGCAGACAGGTTCAATTGAACCCTTGCTCCTAAGAACCATAATAAGTCAGTTTTCAAGTTTCTTTTAGACAGCCCATGTATTCGCAGTGGTGAAGTTAATTTAAATCACTCAAGTGTGAAGAAACTACTCAACCTCTACTGTCTTTAACTATGAATGAACACAACACTCTTAACTTACCATCTTTAGATAATAACGTACTCAACCGCTACTGTCTTTAACTATGAATCAATGAACACAACACTCTAATTTACTATCTTTAGATAATAAAGTACTCAGCCTCTACGGTCTCCAACTATGAGTGAACACAACACTCTAACTTAAACATTTTTAGATAATAAAGTTTGAAAACAATGTTCCTCTGAAAACCTAAAAACAGACTTATATGGTTCTTTGGCTGAGGTACTCAGTTAACTAACTGAACCCTTTGGATCTAGAAGTTAATCAAAGGAGGTGCCCAGAAGTGTCAATAAACAATACATGGACATAAGACGCCAGCAATCAAATAGTCTCCTAATCGCCTATTAAAAGGGGACAGCCCTACACAGAACCGGGTTTTAAATAGACAAACACAACAGTAAAGTAAGAATATACACTGTGACGCAGAGTGTTCGTCTACATTAAGACACATCCAATCTTAGAACAGGGATATCCTTTAGCAGCTCCCCGGAGCAGAGCGCCAGCGGCAGGGCTTCCCTTTGGCCTCGACACACACAAGAGATATACAGTAAGCACAATTTATGTAACGAGCGCATACGAGTTGTCGTGAAAAAGGACAAGAGACATATTTGCACTTATATTACAGTGTAGACTGCACAGGTTCACAGAGCGGTCACCTGTCAATAGGGCTCGGGCTCCGATCACTTCCAATTCAATCGATTTGAAAGATGCCGGTTTGAATTAACTTTCAACGATGAGATGGTTTGCTCTGAAGCCTCTCTTTACAGTATAATGATGGGTTCTTCCACAGTGTCCATTTGAGAGTTTCCACCCCCATTATTTCTTTGGATTTGGGATGATACTGTGTCAAATGACAGTGGGTCTCAAACTACAAAAGGTGTGTAACCATGCAATATAGCAATGTTTTCCCCATACTTTTTCAGACTTAATAATGCAATTGACAAATACATTTTCCATACAGACCTGTGTAAGAACCCTGTATAAGAATTGTTTTTCTTTATCAAAAAGATTAAAAACGTTCACCATTTAATTTTTTTAATGAATGAACTGAACTGAATTGAAAGTGATTTTTTTCTCTCTGGAACCTTCCACCGTACTCCACAAGACAATGGGACAGTTAATGCCCCAAAACGATAAAGAGGAATGCAAGTCGTTTTTTAGGTGGGCTGGTTTTCTGGGTGGTGTGCAAAGTAAACAAACAAACCATAGATGTGGATGAAGCGTGGCTGTGAGGTGGATGAAGCGTGGCTGTGAGGTGGATGAAGCGTGGCTGTGAGGTGGATGAAGCGTGGCTGTGTGAGGTGGATGAAGCGTGGCTGTGAGGTGGATGAAGCGTGGCTGTGTGAGGTGGATGAAGCGTGGCTGTGTGAGGTGGATGAAGCGTGGCTGTGTGAGGTGGATGAAGCGTGGCTGTGTGAGGTGGATGAAGCGTGGCTGTGAGGTGGATGAAGCGTGGCTGTGAGGTGGATGAAGCGTGGCTGTGTGAGGTGGATGAAGCGTGGCTGTGAGGTGGATGAAGCGTGGCTGTGAGGTGGAATAGAGACCTCAAGAACATCACCCTGATGAGAGATGGATGTCCAGGATCAAGAAGATTAGACGCTGTTTTAAGTGTAATATCGAGAGAGAGAAAAATCAGCCCTACTGTGTATCTGCAGACTTTCATTTCTACTGAGTATATACAATTAGGTGAAAAGAAAAACCCTCAGAAAAACATGTATTATATATTTATAAGTAGTCAATAATTAATGAAAGATGAGTTTTTTTCCCCCACCCAATTTGATATACTCAGTATACAGTATATATATATATTATATATATATATATATATAAAAAGGTTTTTGCATCCTTAAGTATATCAAAATGTTGTAAGTGAAGTCTGCAAGGTAGCTAAAAAAAACAAATACCAAATAATGCTTTGCCGTTCCACGTCACCGTTCACTCTGGGTGTGGTTGCCGGCATCAAATTTCACACATGCAGATAAATCTCATTTTGGAACAAAACTGGCCATTTCTACTGACGTTATCCGTTGTGTCTGAAAATCTCACTGTTGTGCATTTGAAGGGCGTGGTACCAATTCCAGTGCAGGCTGTGGAAGTCCAACAGCTCTGATGTGGGACCTCATGGCACCTTTCCACCGCATGGCACCGGCCCATTGTGGCAAAAAATCATAACCACCTCTATTTTGATTGATATTAAACACGATTACACATTGATTTGAGTTGTTGATACTATCCACAACTTTCCCCCCTTTCTCCAGAGGCGAGTGGAGCTGGTACCATGGTGTGGAAAATCGCCATAAGTCTGCACCTTGACCCTTGACTCCCCCCCGCCCCTACATTTCCCACAGAGCACCACACATGTTACAAGTGGTAGGAGGGGAAAGTGAATTGTGGGATTTGAAGATCTAGAATGAGGCGGAGATATTGCCCGACTCACCCCGCAGTGGAACAAATTTATAAAAAAAAAAAATAGCCTCCATTTTGTATTTTCTCTTTTAGTGTTCACGTCCTTGGAATGAAAACCTTCTGTAGTGTGGTAGTGAAAGGGTTAAGGTTACGACATTTCATCTCACTGATGTTGGACTCGAGAGAAATTTTATTTCTAAGGCACGGAATGAGAGAAAAATGTATTTAAAATAAAGTATCTGCTTCATACCCTGGAACCACCATGTCAGTGTTGCACTGTTTTGAGAACTGGACATTATGTTTACTAATTCTACGATTAGCATGAACACACGCTTCGCGACGGGACGGCAAGGCACTGCACTTGCAGTTTCCTTTTCGCCAGGAGCACAGGGGAGCATTAAAGTCCCTACGAGGAGGATTCTCAGCAATAATATATCTTATCATGAATCATCGTCGGATTTGGTTGTGACAACTTGGGTAGAGCTACTGTAAACAATGAGACCGTTGCCGAGATGACTGGTAATATAATTCTCGTGCAAAGACCACATTTCCCATAAAGGGTTACAAAGGAGATGCACCCCACGCAGATTTGTTTTGAAGAAGCGAGGAGGGGGTTAACAGCCCCCTGCTAACCGTGAACACGGAGGTGCTTCTGTTGGAGAGTACGTTTCGTTGGGAAAGGCTTCCTCTGTGCCATAATTACTATATATTCTTTTTGAAAACCGATACCGATATTTTCCGATAACACATTTTAATGCCAATATCGGCCGATAATATCGGTAGGCCGATAATATCGGACATCCCTACTTTAAAGTATTTGGAACTGTGGCGAAACCTAGAGGAGTTTGGTCAACCACCAAAATTGGCTGTTCCGGCGACCCATACCCACCGACAGTAACTCATTTGCGCTTTTAAATCGTACAAAGTCAAAAAATCAGCCGTTTGAACAAATGTACAAACAAAGAAAAGTAGATTCGGGTGATATTATTTTGATTCTGTGTCTCGGGTTAAAACACTTTTCAAGTAATGTTTGCCTGTTAACATTTGGCAGGATTGAGAGCTGAATGCTGGTGGTGACTGCAGCTCTCCAGGACAGCTAGATGTTCCCAGGTGACTGCCCCCCAGGACAGCTAGATGTTCCCAGGTGACTGCCCCCCAGGACAGCTAGATGTTCCCAGGTGACTGCCCCCCAGGACAGCTAGATGTTCCCAGGTGACTGCCCCCCAGGACAGCTAGATGTTCCCAGGTGACTGCCCCCCAGGACAGCTAGATGTTCCCAGGTGACTGCCCCCCAGGACAGCTAGATGTTCCCAGGTGACTGCCCCCCAGGACAGCTAGATGTTCCCAGGTGACTGCCCCCCAGGACAGCTAGATGTTCCCAGGTGACTGCCCCCCAGGACAGCTAGATGTTCCCAGGTGACTGCCCCCCAGGACAGCTAGATGTTCCCAGGTGACTGCCCCCCAGGACAGCTAGATGTTCCCAGGTGACTGCCCCCCAGGACAGCTAGATGTTCCCAGGTGACTGCCCCCCAGGACAGCTAGATGTTCCCAGGGCTCCACAACTGATGTGTTTGGGGAAGAATGTTCTAGCGAAGTGAAACATGGTTTTAAATGTGATACAATGCTGAAAACCAATTTGTTACTATTGTCGGTATAACAGAAAAACGTGGTTCCTTTATATATAACAGAGTGCAGATAAATAATCAACATTTTGGATTTTTGAACCGAGACCATGTGCTGGTATACTCAATGCCAGAGACATCTAAATACTAGTAGTAGTAGTAATAATAATAATAATAATAATAATCCAACCCATAACTGATCATATTCAACCACAAAAAGCAAGTTGTGTAGTGGTCAACACCTCCTGAATTATATACCAAAAACAAAGCATTGGGGAAAGCAATAGAATAATAATAATAAAATAAGGATTGCACACATCTCAAGCCTAAACTCTGTCGACATTAGCCTGCATACTTTTCCTTGATTACGAGAGCGATTGAGAGACGGACAGAGAGAGAGAGAGAGAGAGAGAGAGAGAGAGAGAGAGAGAGAGAGAGAGAGAGAGAGAGAGAGAGAGAGAGAGAGAGAGAGAGAGAGAGAGAGAGAGAGAGAGAGAGAGAGAGAGAGAGAGAGAGACAGAGAGACAGAGAGAGAGAGAGAGAGAGAGAGAGAGAGAGAGAGAGAGAGAGAGAGAGAGAGAGAGAGAGAGAGAGAGAGAGAGAGAGAGAGGGAGAGAGAGAATCAAAGCTGGAATGCAGGGATGGTCCGGTCCTTGGCGCTACGGTCAAGTTACCTACTGTATGCTAAGAGTAGAACGGCGGGGGAGGGGAAAGGTGCGGGTCAACGCTGTGAACGGCGGCAAAGTCTTAGTACCGTGTACGTGGCACCCAGTGATAACCTCGTCCTCCTAGATACGCCCAAACCCCAAACTAATAAAAAACACAACAAAAACCCAGTTCAAATGTCTCTCCTCGCTGAGGAGGGGGTCCAGTTCCCGAGCTGCCGACCAAAGACCGGGCGGCTGACGGCCTCCCAGAGGAAAACATCTGGGATTCTTCTGCTTCCAGCAGTCGCAGTCTTCCCCACCCCCTCCTGACGTTCAGTCGCAGTCTTCCGCACCCCCTCCCGACGTTCAGTCGCAGTCTTCCCCACCCCCTCCCGACATTCCCATTCCCACACCGCGTTGCCGCCTCTCCTCGACCTCTCTCTCCGTCCCCGACTCGACCAGTCACCTGCCCCGAAACCCCCGCCACCGCTCCCCCGCCCGAACTTCATAGTCCCCGGCCCGAAGGGCGGCGTACGTCATACTTCATGGAAGGAGTCGGCGGCCAGGCTGGTGCTCCTCTCGCCCGTTCTCCACCTCTCCACCTTCTTGATGGCCTCCGACACCACGCAGACCGAGGAGGTGAGCGTCACCAGGAACAGCAGGTCTGTGGGACACGGAGGACAGATGGGGGTTTGTCAGAAAGCGCCGCATCTGGGCCCCAACCACACAAGTGGATCAGCTAACTTCAGTTGGTCCAAAATGCTGCTGCCAGGCTACTCAGTAGGTCAAAAAAATCATGTCTGTCACATCACCCCCATCCTAGCTTCCCTGCACTGGCTCCCGGTACATTTCAGGATCAATTTCAAGGTCCTGGTGTTCGCCTACAGAGCCCCCCCCCCCCCCCCCCCCTTACATTAGCGAGCTCATCCATCCACTCTCCTCCAGCCGGTCACTGCGGTCTTCCGACCAGCAGCTCCTGGTGGTGCCCAGGTCCAGGCTTAAAACAAAAGGGGACAGAGTTTTCGTGGTGACGGCCCCAAGGCTCTGAAGTAAGGTTCCTCAGAGAGCCTGCGTCAGACAGTAAGGTTCCTCGACAAGCCTGCGTCAGTAAGGTTCCTCGACAAGCCTGCGTCAGTAAGGTTCCTCGACCAGCCTGCGTCAGTCAGTAAGGTTCCTCGACCAGCCTGCGTCAGTCAGTAAGGTTCCTCGACCAGCCTGCGTCAGTCAGTAAGGTTCCTCGACCAGCCTGCGTCAGTCAGTAAGGTTCCTCGACCAGCCTGCGTCAGTCAGTAAGGTTCCTCGACCAGCCTGCGTCAGTCAGTAAGGTTCCTCAGAGAGCCTGCGTCTGTCAGTAAGGTTCCTCGACAAGCCTGCGTCAGTAAGGTTCCTCGACCAGCATTAACTGAATACATCTAGGGATGCACGATACATCAGTGACCGTATAGGGAGGTGTAGTGGTTACGTCATTGCCGGTTTTCCGTGTTCCACCCTCTGTCCAACGCAATGTATTTCCCCATTGCCCATTTCTAAATCATCTCGTTTAAAACAAATAAAGCATTAACATTTGCATGGTGTACCTTTCTGTGTGTATTCATCCACAATCTATAGCTCAACATGAAAATATTTATTAATGATAAAAGAAAATCGCAGAATTTTATTTCAACCAAAAATGCTTAAAGGAAAACTCAAACATTTTGGGAAATTAGCTTATTTGCCATCTACCCTGAAGTTAGACAAGAAGATACATACCCTTTTCTTCTCTGTGCAAAAATGGAAAGCTTTTCAATTTCCATGCGGCAGAATTGTTACAATAGCCGATAATCCATTTTCCCAATGATAAATCCCTATACGGGTGGACATCGCGGGCGGTCCAAAGCGACGTCAGACTACACTTCCCTATTGGCATCAGCCGATGATAGTGCATTTTTTTTATGCATCAGCCTGATGATCAAAACCGGACACAGTAGCAAGAAGGTTAACCCTTTACTATCACACTGCCGACGGTTAACTGTCGGTAGTGTGATAGTAAATGGTTAACCTTCTGTCGTGTGGCAGTGAAAAGGTTTAAAAGGTACAGGTGGGAGGGATCACGGAGAGGCTCTTCTCACCGAACAGACTGAGGCTCTCCGTCTGGAAAACCTTCTGCAGCGGGGGGAAGTAGATGACCAGCATCTGGCCCATGATGGAGCCCCCCACGGCGTAGCAGAACATCTTGTTGCTGCACAGCCCCATCTCGTGGACCATGCGAGTCTGAGGGAACAGGGGACGCAGGGTTAAAAGGACACACACAAAAATAAATAATTTTAAAATTTTAAAAAATACTACAATCTACTATATATCTCTACAATATACGAATCCCATGTGTGTAAATTGCTTTGTGCAAATTCATTTGGTTTGAGAGTTATCGAGGATCAGAGATTTTTGTGCTTTTGTGATGTTGTCCAGAGGACAGTTTGAAGTTGTGCTGTGAGTGATGCTATCAGGCTATCAGGTTATAGTTGTGCTGTGAGTGATGCTATCAGGTTAGTTGTGCTGTGAGTGATGTTATCAAGTTATAGTTGTGCTGTGTGTGATGTTATCAGGTTATAGTTGTGCTGTGAGTGATGTTATCAAGTTATAGTTGTGCTGTGAGTGATGTTATCAAGTTATAGTTGTGCTGTGAGTGATGTTATCAGGTTATAGTTGTGCTGTGAGTGATGTTATCAGGTTATAGTTGTGCTGTGAGTGATGTTATCAGGTTATAGTTGTGCTGTGAGTGATGTTATCAGGTTATAGTTGTGCTGTGAGTGATGTTATCAGGTTATAGTTGTGCTGTGAGTGATGTTATCAAGTTATAGTTGTGCTGTGAGTGATGTTATCAAGTTATAGTTGTGCTGTGAGTGATGTTATCAGGTTATAGTTGTGCTGTGAGTGATGTTATCAGGTTATAGTTGTGCTGTGAGTGATGTTATCAGGTTATAGTTGTGCTGTGAGTGATGTTATCAGGTTATAGTTGTGCTGTGAGTGATGTTATCAGGTTATAGTTGTGCTGTGAGTGATGTTATCAAGTTATAGTTGTGCTGTGAGTGATGTTATCAGGTTATAGTTGTGCTGTGAGTGATGTTATCAGGTTATAGTTGTGCTGTGAGTGATGTTATCAGGTTATAGTTGTGCTGTGAGTGATGTTATCAGGTTATAGTTGTGCTGTGAGTGATGTTATCAGGTTATAGTTGTGCTGTGAGTGATGTTATCAGGTTATAGTTGTGCTGTGAGTGATGTTATCAGGTTATAGTTGTGCTGTGAGTGATGTTATCAAGTTATAGTTGTGCTGTGAGTGATGTTATCAAGTTATAGTTGTGCTGTGAGTGATGTTATAGTTGTGCTGTGAGTGATGTTATCAGGTTAAAGTTGTGCTGTGAGTGATGTTATCAGGTTAGTTGTGCTGTGAGTGATGTTATCAAGTTATAGTTGTGCTGTGAGTGATGTTATCAAGTTATAGTTGTGCTGTGAGTGATGTTATAGTTGTGCTGTGAGTGATGTTATCAGGTTATAGTTGTGCTGTGAGTGATGTTATCAGGTTATAGTTGTGCTGTGAGTGATGTTATCAAGTTATAGTTGTGCTGTGAGTGATGTTATCAAGTTATAGTTGTGCTGTGAGTGATGTTATCAAGTTATAGTTGTGCTGTGAGTGATGTTATCAGGTTATAGTTGTGCTGTGAGTGATGTTATCAGGTTAGTTGTGCTGTGAGTGATGTTATCAGGTTATAGTTGTGCTGTGAGTGATGTTATCAGGTTAGTTGTGCTGTGAGTGATGTTATCAAGTTATAGTTGTGCTGTGAGTGATGTTATCAGGTTAGTTGTGCTGTGAGTGATGTTATCAAGTTATAGTTGTGCTGTGAGTGATGTTATCAGGTTAGTTGTGCTGTGAGTGATGTTATCAAGTTATAGTTGTGCTGTGAGTGATGTTATCAAGTTATAGTTGTGCTGTGAGTGATGTTATAGTTGTGCTGTGAGCGATGTTATCAAGTTATAGTTGTGCTGTGAGTGATGTTATCAGGTTATAGTTGTGCTGTGAGTGATGTTATCAGGTTATAGTTGTGCTGTGAGTGATGTTATAATCGAAATAATAGAACATGAAAGGCTGAAAGCCTCACAGGGAGATGCTGTTGGGGAAGTAATCAATAGTTTTAAAGTCAGTAAGTTGTTTTATAGACTTAGCGCAGCGAAATATGAATTTAAATGAAAGGTACGACGTGCAGTCTGGGGAGAGAAATGTGTTCAGAGCCTGAAATTTGTTTGCTATACATGTCATCCTCAGAATCCTTCCTCATTATGACAACATAGAAGCAGACAGAAGGTCAGATGGTAGAGTATCTCACCTGGGAGCGAGAGCTTAGTGCGTTGAACATGTCGAAGAAGACGAAGCAGGTGAAGGTCATGGTGGTGTCTCGTGGAGTTATGACATTGTCCCGCAGCTAGAGAGAGAGAGACACGTCAAACATAGTGAAGCGGCCTATTCGCTGAGCATGCCAGCAGAGGGCGGGACATACACAGAGAACTTCTACACGATTGGTCAAATCAAAATAAGGTCCAATCGGAAAATATGTCATCAGTCACATGATCAAAAACTCACTGGACCCTTCAAAAGGAAAGGGCGACAGAGTTTTATCTCAGTGAGGTCTGGTTAGACACAGGAAAGGGCTACCGTACTCTCGCTTGCAGTGGATCAAAAAAAAAAAAAACATATATTTGTTTGACAAAAGATTACATATATGATGTCAAAGAAGAAGAAACAACACCATGATCATTTTATTCTTTTTTCCAATGAGAATTTGAATACGAATTAGAATATGATAAAAAATATTATCATTCCTCTAATATCATGAATCATATGTGACCCGGCACAGTCTAACCCGTCTTGTTAACCCTTGTGGCTTCCTAAGGATTTTGACACTCACTGGGCTTAAGAGATGAAATGATACATCATGTTTAAAGCCATATAATTTTAACTGTTTACTATTTAAAAAAAAGAAAAAAATCCCCATGATTAACATTAATAGCCCAATCTCAAGATATCTGTAACAAATTACAAATATTTCCGAATTTTAACCACTTATATTCGTGTTCGTTTGATACCAAGTCTGTTTTTATTGAAAATATTCATATTCATATCCATATTCATCATATTTCTATACATTTTAGACACCATATTACAGCGTGTGAAAAATGGACAAAATTCCTGTGAATAAGAATCTGCCATTATAAAAAAGAAAGGTTGACTATTTCGGTCAGAAATAGCGGTCAGAAATAGCCGTTAGTAAGCGTTAGTAAGCACCGGTTAGTACTAATCTATTACTAAAAGGTATGTATTGGTTTTTTTGCATGCCTGGTGTAATTATTCTGTTTATTTATCGATATATGATGTGAAAATTTGAGATTAGAGATATATATATTTTTTTAGACTTTATGGCGGTTTTATTGCGGTTTTATTAACATGGAAGTGGATGGGATGAAAATGGACGCTAGGGACATGGGAGGTACCCTATATGACAATTTTTTTTTAGAGCGTTTCAAATCATAATCTTTTTGACATAATGAAAATATATGTAAAATGAAGATATGGCCCCAATTTCATGAAATAATAATAAACACAGACACCGCTGTGCTCACACACAAAGTCAAGAAAGTAGAAAAGTAGTAGAAATCATGACCAGGAAGCCACAAGGGTAGCTCACGATTCCTCAAAAAAAAAAAAATGTTGCGCAATAATTTTTTTTTTTAGTGCTTTGAAATGTTCTCTATATGTCTCCTTATTTGCAAAACTTAATACGACTTGTACATGTGTTAATTATTGTTGTCAGACAGTATTCTTTTCCTTGCTGTGTGAAAAAACTACAGTTGCGTCTGAGGGGAGTGGAGTTTTTTGTTGGCGGTGTGAAAATAATTATGCTGAGAAATATTAATATCTTTGGAACCGTTTGTTAAATTGTATCTGAATCGGGAGATGATCTTCTCTCCGTCACAATTGAAAGTGTATTTTTCTGTCGCACCAAAACTGGCTGGCATTGAATAATCTACTCCAGTACGCGCTCCGCAAGTCTGTAAACTTACGCATAACGGAGTATAGAGAGAAGGCTCTATAGCAGAGGTCCCCAACCATCGGGTCGCGGACCGGTACCTGGCCGTGGATCATTTGGTACCGGCCGCGAAGAAAGAATAAAGTTGTTTAAAAGGAAATGTATTTTATTTTCATTAGTCTTCGGGGTATTTTACTTAGAAAAATGGCCACTTCCGCCTGTGCCTCACTCTTTTTCGTAAAATAAGTCTTCTGCCATAATGCTCCCCTTTGCGTAATTCACTCACAGCTCGGGCTGTGGTTGTGGTGGTAGAGACATGATCATAATCAGGTTTTTATGCACCAGAGTCTCCCGAACACGTAGAGACAGCGTACATACGCTGAGCTATGGTAACTTTTGCACACCTATCCCCTACCAGTGAATGCCTCTCACCTGGAAAAGTTAGGTGGGGGAGGGGTTAGGTGGCAAAGGCCAGTGGGTATTTGTAGTTCTGCATGCATCTTAAACCCTTTAAGACCCTCGGTTGCAAAATTAAGACATCACTTTTAGCTTTTGGATATTTAAAAAAAATAGTAGTTTACATTTAAATATTTTTTTTAACACATTTACATAGTCAATGATTCCTGTTGTTCAGCCTCACAATGCTATTGGATGGTAAATGTGTTTATAGGTCCCACATTCTGGCCTCTGAAGTTGATAATGTCAATTTAAGAGAACAGCCAACAGCCCCTTTGAAGCTCTGTAGCTCAAAACTGGCTATTGTTTTATCATGTTAATAAGACAGATTGAAAATAATTTTGAAGGTAATAACCTGTACTTTCATATAATGTAAAAAAAATTTATTAAATTAAATTAAATTAAAAAAATAAAAAATTAATTAAATTACAAAATTAAAAAACAAGACCCTATTATCTGTGCCTGGTCACATATCACAATGAAATGTTTTTGATCCTCCTGATCTAACGTGACCACAGGGCAAAGTGTAAACTTTTGGGGACAGAGCCTTCAGCGTGGCGTCCCCTACCCTCTGGAACACTCTCCCCCCCCCGAAATCAGCAACGCCCCAACCCTGGACACCTTCAAATCTGCTCTAAAAACGCACCTCTTCACCAAGGCTTTTCCCCATCAGTTCCCTCATCCCCTATTTCCCTAGCCCTATTTTTTGTCCTGATTGTGAAGCGACCTTGGGTTCTATGAAAGGCGCTATATAAATTTGATCTATTATTATTATTATTATTATTAAACAGATACCGGTAGATAACATCCGCTTTGGGCGTTAGCTTGCTGGTCCCAACACCGGCTAAAAAATGCCATCAGGGACAACCCCTCCCACCAACTATACACAGACTTGGCTGACAGAAGAAAAAAAGAATATCCATGTGTACAAACACGAGTAGTGGGCGCTGCCATGACAGTCAAGTCTATAGTAAACAAAACATGCCCACAGCACAGCGTGTCCCGCAGGTGAATGACACAGACAGGAGTCAGGAGGACTGCGCTGGATCACTACCGCTCGCTACCAATCTACATAAAAATAACGCAGTAACGAACCATTCAGTAACGGTAATGCATTTCAAAAGTAATGCATTAGAGTAGGGCTGGGCGATATGGCCAAAAATGATATCGCGATAACGATATCGATAACAATATCATATCACACGATATTCGATATTATCGATGTTGTTTTAAGTATATATATATATTTTTTTTTTTAAACAACAATTTTGCCGCGATTCTTTGTCGTTGCCACCATCTTTAGTGTTACATCCCAGAAGCTCCAGAAGAGCTTCTCAGTCTAACAACCCACCTCTCTCCAGAAGAGCTTCTCAGTGTAAGAACCCACCTCTGTCCATAAGAGCTTCTCAGTGTAAGAACCCACCTCTCTCCAGAAGACGAACAGAGCTTCTCAGTGTAAGAACCCACCTCTCTCCAGAAGACGAACAGAGCTTCTCAGTGTAAGAACCCACCTCTCTCCAGAAGACGAACAGAGCTTCTCAGTGTAAGAACCCACCTCTCTCCAGAAGAAGAACAGAGCTTCTCAGTGTAAGAACCCACCTCTCTCCAGAAGACGAACAGAGCTTCTCAGTGTAAGAACCCACCTCTCTCCAGAAGACGAACAGAGCTTCTCAGTGTAAGAACCCACCTCTCTCCAGAAGACGAACAGAGCTTCTCAGTGTAAGAACCCACCTCTCTCCAGAAGAAGAACAGAGCTTCTCAGTGTAAGAACCCACCTCTCTCCAGAAGACGAACAGAGCTTCTCAGTGTAAGAACCCACCTCTCTCCAGAAGACGAACAGAGCTTCTCAGTGTAAGAACCCACCTCTCTCCAGAAGACGAACAGAGCTTCTCAGTGTAAGAACCCACCTCCCTCCAGAAGACGAACAGCGTTCCACAGACGATGATGAGCGCCGACACCAGCACCTTGACGAGCAGGCTGCGGGTGATGATGCTGTCCCTCACGTTGCGCGGAGGCTTCCGGATCACGTCCGGGTCCACCGGCTCCACGCCCAGACTGAAGAAGAAGAGGACAATGATGCATTTTATTATACACTAGAGCTCACCCCTATTCGTCGATTAGTCTACTAATCGGTCGAAAGGAGCCAACCTCTTAGTCGAATAGAAAATATATATATATATATTTTTTTATCATTCCTTCCAAAAGAAAAGAGGCCTAGAAGCGTGGCTAACGCTAATGGCACGCATACGAAAACAGGCACAGAGGCACTGAAAGAGGATTTCACCCATCTAATGAACACACTAGACTAGACAAATATCAAGATGTATCCATCAGTGGACCAATTGCATGCTTTTGCAGAGGACAAGAAGCCTTCAGTCGACTCCTTCAGACATTAAGCCCCACAGCCCAAATGGAATGATGATAAAAAAAAAAAAAAAAAATATTATACTTTTAGTCGACTAGCGGCAAATTTTGGCCAATCATAGTCGACTATCCAAATCCTTAGTCGGGGACATCCCTATTATACACACACTGTCTAACATAGTAGTCACACACACTGTCTAACATAGTAGTCACACACACTGTCTAACATAGTAGTCACACACACTGTCTAACATAGTAGTCACACACACTGTCTAACATAGTAGTCACACACACTGTCTAACATAGTAGTCACACACACTGTCTAACATAGTAGTCACACACACTATTTTTAGCTAATGTAGTAGCAAAGTTACTGGGGTTAACCCTTTCACTAGGGCACTACCAAATGGTTAACCCTTGCACTGCGACAAAACCAGAAGGTTAACCCTTTCACTGCCACACTATATAAGGTTAACCCTTTCACTACCACACTACAGACGGAACAGTCTCTCTCTCCTCCTCTAGTACAGTCTCTCCTCCTCTAGTACAGTCTCTCCTCCTCTAGTACAGTCTCTCCTCTAGTACAGTCTCTCCTCTAGTACAGTCTCTCCTCCTCTAGTACAGTCTCTCCTCCTCTAGTACAGTCTCTCCTCCTCTAGTACAGTCTCTCCTCTAGTACAGTCTCTCCTCCTCTAGTACAGTCTCTCCTCCTCTAGTACAGTCTCTCCTCCTCTAGTACAGTCTCTCCTCCTCTAGTACAGTCTCTCCTCTAGTACAGTCTCTCCTCCTCTAGTACAGTCTCTCCTCTAGTACAGTCTCTCCTCCTCTAGTACAGTCTCTCCTCCTCTAGTACAGTCTCTCCTCCTCTAGTACAGTCTCTCCTCTAGTACAGTCTCTCCTCCTCTAGTACAGTCTCTCCTCTAGTACAGTCTCTCCTCTAGTACAGTCTCTCCTCCTCTAGTACAGTCCTCCTCTAGTACAGTCTCTCCTCCTCTAGTACAGTCTCTCCTCCTCTAGTACAGTCTCTCCTCTAGTACAGTCTCTCCTCCTCTAGTACAGTCTCTCCTCCTCTAGTAGTCTCTCCTCCTCTAGTACAGTCTCTCCTCCTCTAGTACAGTCTCAACATATTACCAAAAGAAATAAGACACCCAGGATAGTGTGTCAGTATTACAAGTTCCCCAACACCTTTTAAATAATAATAATAATAATAATAATAATAATAATAATAATAATAATAATAATAATAATAATAATAATAATAATAATAATAATAATAATAATAATAATAATAATAATAATAAATAATAATAATAATAATAATAATAATAATAATAATAATAATAATAATAATAATAATAATAATAATAGGCATAAAACAAAGAATTAGTTTGTTTTTCTCAATTTCAGAAAAGTTAATATTTCCTCATGCGTCAGGTCCGTCTGGTATCTGACAAGCCTTCCGTCTTCACGGACAGTTCCACTGTGGCCCCCCTGTACCTTTGAGCCGGAGGTCCGTCCATGATGATGTTGATCCACAGTATCTGCATTGCATTCAGCGGGTTGGGGAAGTTCATCAGCGTTGCCAGGGAGATGAGTGTCAGTGCCGCAATACTCCTAGTGACCACCAGGTGCAGTGTGGAGATTGGGAGAATAATGTGTCAAGATAAGACGAGACAATTTGTTTGCTGTTAAGCGAACTGCATCACTGTCTATAATGTATAACTGGGTGGGATATAACAGAGGAAAGAGACTTAATAGAATTTACTACCCATTGGACAATGTGCAATAGTGCTCATTTACCTTAATTTATTGACATATTTTACTGTTGCTACCTATTTTTACTTTTTAAAATGTTAACTTAGGTCTTAGGTGTGGGGTGGCCCCTAGTGGGGCACGGAGGTACTGCAGGTGGGACGCCCCATTATTATACAAGATACAAGAGTTTTATTTGTCATGGCATACAGGTATACAGTGAAATGCGGGGGGTCTCGCCCGCAACGATGTGCATAATACAAGTAATAATAATAAGTAATAGTAATAATAATAAGTAATTAATTATTATTATTAATTATTATTATACTAATTATTATTTGAATGAAAATAAATCTCCTATCCTACTGTAGGCCTACAACACATTTTTAATTAGGCCTAATTATTTCACAGTGGCACAGGATCATTTGCCAAGCTTTTGTTCATTTTCAAATAAAATTTTAAACTATAATTGTGTCTTTGTGTCTTGTTATGTTAATCTTGTCTTGTTAGTAGTAGAGAAAATGGCATGTTTGTAGCCTAAAATGTATTCTAGCCTACATCTAGGTGGGGACCAGGTTTGGTGGGGCGAAAATATTTACAACTACCCAAGTGGGGCCTGATTGAAAACCTTTGGGAACCACTGACTTAAGTACTGATTTTATTGTATGTCCACCACATTGTTTTACTCATGTGTCCATCCATCCATCCATCCATCCATCCATCCATCCATCCATCCATCCATCCATCTCTCTTCTCAAATCTAAAGTTAATTTGATCACGATTCTCCTGGGGATCACATGAACCGCAAAGGACCCCTGACTCTGGACTGCACTATGGGAACCATGGCAACCACTATAAACAAATAGCAACAAACCAACACTCAACACTGTGGCATGCGATCCTGAAAAACAATACATTAAAAACAACAGATTGTGACTTTGAGAAAATAAGAGTTGCAAAAACTTCAACTGCTCAAATCTAAGGTTCATTAAAATGGTTAGAAATATAGGTCAGAAATAACTCACGTGCTCAGCTGGAAGCGGACAAAGTTTTTAATGTTGTTGTATATTCCTTTCCCTTCCTCTATGGCCGACCTGGAATAAATAAAAGCAAGAGCATCACAATAAGAATGAATAATGTTAATATTATTGATTTGTTTATCTGAAAGGTAACTTTGTTATAAAGGGATAATGTTAATATGTTAATATTATTGATAACAAAGTTACCTTTCACATAAACAAATCAAGAACATCACAATAAGAATGAAGCTTCAATAATATTAACATTATCCCTTCATAGCAACGTTACCTTTCAGATAAACAAATTAATCTTATTCTAAACCAATTCTATTATTTTATATAAAACATTTAAAAAATAGATATCACTTTTACATGGTCAATAATGCTGACTGCTATGGTACATTATCAAACATTCTGCAAAGAAGCAACAAATGTAGCCTAAACTAGTCAAAGTGAGACTGACTGCATGTCAGTGGCCTTGCCGCCCATTAACCCCATGTAAATGCGCACCTTGTTTGTAGAGCTAAACCTATATTTTATATTATAGCTATGGGTCTAATAACGCCAGTGATTGTCAGTGAGTTGCTTCCAGTCAACGTGCAAAAAACTGTTTATTTTTTCATCCGTACATTTCCGTTTTAAACCGTTCCAGGAAAATGACGCGATAATAGTGTTTTAGTGGAATCCACTAAACACATCGACATTTTTCGCCTGATTATCGAATCTTCCTGAAATCAACACTAGATTATCATTATTATCCTTCCTCATGCATACATGAAATGTGCCCTGGAGCGCGGCGCTCCCCCCCCCCTCCTGCACCCAACGGTAAACAGCCACACACAGACAGCTTCAATCGCGGTAGAAAAAAATATCAGATCAACGCAAGATTGGATAATAGACTCCTTACCTGGTCTCTGATGTAATGCAAAAAAAATAATCCAATTATCTGATCGCCATTCCAGTTATCCACAGCGATCCTGTCTCCGACGTTATTGGGCATTGCACATGAACGGGCGGGCGGGGTCAGTTGTCCAAGCCATCCCTACAAGCAAGTGTTTTTCCGGAGTGTTTAGGACCCCCCCCCCCCCCCCCACGCTGCAGCTCGGTAGAGAAAAGCAACTACACCGTTTCTAATGGAGTGCAATAGCGGCCGAAGGCGTTAGAGGGCGGTATAAGACCGTCTGCCAGCTCAGACACACTCAGAACAGTATGCACAAGGTGCCCCGCTGAATTATGAATGGCAATAGCGAATAAAAGAAATACCGTGAGAAAAACGTAGTTCTACGTTTCCGGCACTCAACCGTCGGGCGACAGAAACGTAGTTCTACGTTAACGGCACCCAAAGGGTCAAGGTCTTGTAGAACATTAAGTATAATATTGCAGAACATTAAGTATAATATTGCAGAACTTTAAGTATAATATTGCAGAACATTAAGTATAATATTGCAGAACTTTTTTTTGTATCCACTTTTTCTCCGTATTTTTTCTATTTTCCTCCCATCCCAATTTCATATAGCCAATTCTCCCCTCCCCTGTTTTTGAACGTTGCTAGACTATGCCTCCCACTGGTCGCTCGTAGTGAGGATAGAAGCCTTGCATCACGTGTGCCCTCCGGTACATGAGGAGGCAGCCCGTCGCATCTTTTCACCAGACAGCGCGGACTCTGTACAGGCGTCACCCAACCGACCTGTAGGAGTCGCTGTCCACAACGTCCAATCCCCACCCATCGACTTTCCACCTGCTACCTCTGCCAATTGAGATAGTATGCCGGAGGCAACGCTGACTCGGGGAGTCGAGACCGGAGTCTCTTGCATTGGTGACGAGCGCAATCTCCGCTACGCCACCCAGCCGCCTTAATATTGCAGAACTTTAAGTATAATATTGCAGAACTTTAAGTATAATATTGCAGAACATGAAGTATAATATTGCAGAACATTAAGTATAATATTGCAGAACATTAAGTATAATATTGCAGAACTTTAAGTATAATATTGCAGAACTTTAAGTATAATATTGCAGAACATGAAGTATAATATTGCAGAACATGAAGTATAATATTGCAGAACATTAAGTATAATATTGCAGAACATTAAGTATATATTGCAGAACATTAAGTATAATATTGCAGAACATTAACTCATTCAGCGCCACGGTTGGCTAGAGCGACATCGCTTTAATCAATGGGGAGACTGCGACATTTGCGAGTGCTTAAAATATATCTTATATTATAGCTATGGGTCTAATACACCCGTCGATTGTCAGTGAGTTGCTTCCAGTCAACATGCATGAAACAGATTGTTTTTTCATACATTTCCGTTATATACCGTGGTGAATAAGAGTATATTTCCAGAGCATTCTGTCTAATCTCAAGAAACTAGAGCAAACAGCGCTTCAATGTATTTCCTTAGAAATCGTGACATTTGTCGCTTGATTTATGAATCGTTCTGAAAATAACGCTAGATTATCGGTATTATGTGTCATCATGCGCGAACAGAAGCGGGGGCTGAAAAATTAAACGTTACTCTTGCCCGAGAAGGAAAACCTGGACCGGACTTGTTAGATCAGCGTACAGCCCAAGGGGAAGGGATTTCAATTATGTGCAATACCGGCTGGAAGGCGTAGGCGGCGGTATTTGCCCTTTTGCGAGCTCAGACCCATTCCCAATGATAACATCAGGCTGGATGGATGAAAAATGAATGGATATAGCTAATAAAAGAAATAACGAACAAAACCCGACTATACTCGTGATTGGCGCTGAATGAGTTAAGTATAATATTGCAGAACATTAAGTATAATATTGCAGAACAGTATAATATTGCAGAACATTAAGTATAATATTGCAGAACATTAAGTATAATATTGCAGAACATTAAGTATAATATTGCAGAACAGTATAATATTGCAGAACATTGAGTATAATATTGCAGAACATGAAGTATAATATTGCAGAACATTAAGTATAATATTGCAGAACATTAAGTATAATATTGCAGAACATTAAGTATAATATTGCAGAACATTAAGTATAATATTGCAGAACATTAAGTATAATACTGCAGAACATTAAGTATAATATTGCAGAACATTAAGTATAATATTGCAGAACAGTATAATATTGCAGAACATTAAGTATAATATTGCAGAACAGTATAATATTGCAGAACATTAAGTATAATATTGCATGGGGAGCTCTGACTCCTGGACTCACATGATGGTCTGGAAGTCGTCGTCTACCAGGATCATATCAGCTGCCTCCTTACAGACGTCGGTGCCCGTCATGCCCATGGCTATCCCGATGTCTGCCGCCTTCAGAGCCACTGCGTCATTCACCCCGTCGCCCGTCATGGCCACCACAGCCCCGATGTTCTGCAGGGACTGTCAGGGGGAGACGAGGACAGAGAAGAGGACAGAGGGGAGGACAGAGAGGAGGACAGAGAGGAGGACGGGGGGACAGACAGAGAGGAGGATGGGGGGATGGACAAAGGAGAACAGAGGGATGGACAAAGGAGGACAGAGGGATGGACAGAGAGGAGGATGGAGGGATGGACAGAGAGACGGAGAGAGAGGAGGACAGAGAGGAGGACGGAGAGGAGGACGGACAGAGAGGAGGACGGACAGAGAGGAGGACAGAGGGGCGGACAGACAGAGAGTTCATCTTAAAACTTAAAAAGGAAAGGCTCACACGATCAAGGTCGCTTTCGATAGCATTTAACCTCTTTAGGCCGAGCGGTCCATCGGCGGACCGCAAATGACATCACGTCATAAATCAATCTCTCCAGACTGTATGACATTAAGTAGCGTTTTTTTTCTTCTCAAATGTATCCAAGAGTAAAGACCCTAACCATGTCACAACAGCAGTCATAGTGTATATTTTCAACAATACGTTTGTTTACCAATAGGGTAAAGTGTTATTAGTGAGATTTTAGTTCATGGAATGTGTTTATAATTTAGCGAATATCCACCATTTTGAATTAGCGGCCGTCGCCAGTTGTAGTCATATGAGAAGAGGGCACCCAGAGCTCTCAATGAGTGTTGCAATTTCGAAAAACTATGAACTCTGGTAGACCCCGGCTGCATCAGTGAGAAGTAAAATGTGGAGTCAGAAATCCGTTCTCCCATTCACTTTCATTGAGTCCATTCCAAAAGGGTGATTTACCATCTGGGAGACGATAGGGGGCGCTTTTTTCACATCTGAGCGCCGGCGGTCCCTGGATCTCCAACGGTAGGCTTGCGTGATGTAATATGATTTCAGATCACTAATAAAAAATAAAATACCCGAGAATACTCGTGACCGATTCAACGGTCGGGGCGTAAACCCGAGAAAAGCCGTGAGTGGCACTCAAAGTGTTAATGTGTTAACGCACTTTCAAACTGCTAAATGTTTTGTTTATGGCCGTAATGTTTGTGAACAAAGGCAACACATTTCTCTGTGATGAGTTGTGGAAGTAAAAGGGGCACTTCACCAAAAACAGTGATTTATTTTGCACATGATCTCACAGAGAGCTCTAAACAGAGCTCTAAACAGTTTTGCACACATTGCTTTAGTCATTATACAGTTATTGAGAGTTAATGAGTTGGTATATTAGTGACATCACACACACCTGTATAGTCAAAATCACAAATAATAACCTGTATAGTCAATGTCACAAATAACAAGCTGTATAGTCAAAGTCACAACTAACAATCTATATAGTAAAAGTCACAAATAGCAACCTGTAGAGTCAAAGTCACAAATTATACAAATTGTTATTCAATATAGCTTTTTTAAAGGGTTTAAAATACATCTGGAGGGGATCTGACAGGGATGCTGCAGTCCACCACTCACCTTGACAATCTTCAGCTTGTGCCTGGGGCTGGCTCTGTAAAACACCACTATCTGTGGACGGAGGAAACACAGGGGTCTTACAGCCGATACCAGGCTCACATCAACGTTGTGGATTATCATGGGCTGGTAATAAGTGCAGTGCTCTGAATGGGTCGAGGCGGTGTGGGACGGTGGTCCTACCCTGGGTACGATCTGGGACAGCTGCTGGAGGTCCATCTGGTCCACCTCGTCTCCAGACAGAGACTGGGAGCCCTTGGTGTACAGGCCCAGGCGACCAGCTGAGGAGACACAACGCGGGGCAAAGGGAGTCAGGTGTGCATGTATACACAGGTGGTATTGTGATGATGACTCACAGGGAGTCAGGTGTGCATGTATACACAGGTGGTATTGTGATGATGCCTCACAGGGAGTCAGGTGTGCATGTATTGTGATGATGCCTCACAGGGAGTCAGGTGTGCATGTATACACAGGTGGCAGTGTTTCCCACAGGATTTTCTGAGACTGTGGTGGGTGAACCTCAGGCCCTCTAGGGGGGTACAGGGGCATTTTTTTTTTTTTTTTTTTTTTTTTAAGTTTTAAAGTTAAATGCATCAATCTGGTGCACTTTGAGAGAAAAATAAAGAGGCTCGCTAGATCTATGATGAACTTTGTGCTCAAAACAAAAAATCAAGGATACATTTGAGCCATCAAAGAAATGAAGCAAAAGTGGTTACCTGTGTTGAACTGGTTTATTTTTTTAGAAATATACTGGATTACTATTACGACTACTACCAATGCCAATACTACTGATACATCCCTATTGGCAAACTTTATATTTAAAAATATATATATTTATTTTTTATTAATACATTTGTCTAGGTAATTAATGGGAAACACTGCAGGTGGTATTGTGATGACTCAGGGAGGAGTCAGGTGTGCATGTATACACAGGTGGTATTGTGATGATGACTCATAGGGAGGAGTCAGGTGTACATGTATACACAGGTGGTATTGTGATGATGCCTCACAGGGAGTCAGGTGTGCATGTATACACAGGTGGCAGTGTTTCCCACAGGATTTTCTGAGACTGTGGTGGGTGAACCTCTGGCCCTCTAGGGGGGTACAGGGGCATTTTTTTTTGTTTTTGTTTTAAAGTTAAATGCATCAATCTGGTGCACTTTGAGAGCAAAATAAAGAGGCTCGCTAGATCTATGATGAACTTTGTGCTCAAAACAAAAAATCGAGGATACATTTGAGCCATCAAAGAAATGAAGCAAAATTGTTGAACTGGTTTCTTTTTTAGAAATATACTGGATTACTATTACGACTACTACCAATACTACTGATACATCCCTATTGGCAAACTTTATATTTAAAAATGTATATATTTTTTTTTATCAATACATTTGTCTAGGTAATTAATGGGAAACACTGCAGGTGGTATTGTGATGACTCAGGGAGGAGTCAGGTGTGCATGTATACACAGGTGGTATTGTGATGACTCATAGGGAGGAGTCAGGTGTGCATGTATACACAGGTGGTATTGTGATGATGACTCATAGGGAGGAGTCAGGGCCCCGTTCCCCGTACCTGGCTAACTGAGTTAGCCGGATCATTTCCAGTATAGCCTGACTTAAGCCAGACCTTTCCATTCCCCGACGCTCGATTGTCTAAATCACCATGGTAACAGATCAAAAAGTTTGAGCCTGGTCGAGAGCTGGGTTAAGTTCAGTTAGCTGGATGAACCATGGCCACGCCACCGCAAAGAAATGCCAGCTCGCTTCCTGAAATGATTCTCACAGTCTAGATCTGCATTATACCATTCTGAATTATGTTCTTGTGCTTCATTCTTCTAGAGGGGGCTTTTGAAATGTGAAATAGACCCAAAATGCTGATACTAAATTCACGTTGTCCTAAATAATGCACGTTATATATACCGTGGCGCTCGCTAGGTGCGATGTACACATTATGTGGTTATTTTAACATAGCGCAGCATTGCAAATGTGAATCCCGCGGGGATATTTTTAATGATTGAAACCTATCGCTCGTTTGGCTCTGATTCCTTTCATATTCTCCGCTGTGGGAGCGCCTGGATTGTGTTTCATTCAAGCATAAAATTGAAGTGTCTATGCGTGGATTGTGGTTTTTGTGGATTATGAATTACGAGGAATCTGAGGATTGTTGAATTGTATCATCACTCACACGTTATTGTGATATTGTAACTGGGATTAATGCATTTGAGAATAAAGAGATAAAACTTCATTCAAAAGAAAAATATTCTAAACACGGGTCTCTTGTCCATTGATGGATACACAATGAATATATCCCGTCTGGCACAGTGGTCCAACGGCCAGTGTTCACTCCTGGCAAGCGGGCGACCCGAGTTCGAGACCCCGCGTTTCCAATATAATTCTTTTGGAATATAATATTAATGATTATACGCAAAAGTAGCCTAGTTTTAAGTTAAAATATTATAAATCTACATGCATTGAGGATGTCATTCTTTATATAGCTCTCAACGTGCACCAAATTGAAGTATTTACATTTCAAAAAGAAAACTAGAAGAAGTGGGATTCGAACGCGGGTCGTCCGTGTGAAAGGCAAAATGCTCGACCATCAGACCACGGTGGCAGACAAATGAAACATCAACCATACATCCATCAATGGATAAGAGAGCCGTATCCTTATTCTGAAACTGTTGAACTAATTATTTTCGCTAGCAAGATCTCATTTGATTATCCATTCCATGAACCTACTGCCAGCAGGGCACGTTTAAAGAAATATAATCTGATTGATTGGGGTAATGAGGGACTTAAAATTTGCCTATAGATTATGCATTTAACTTGTCGGCGAGGCTATTGAGCCGTACTGCAATCTGTTAATAAAGTTTTAAATCAATCAATCAATCAATGCCGTTAGAAAATCAGGATTTCTGCTCTCGACACTTGCTGTCTTCTCAGCTGAGGCGGGCGCGCGCACTGATCCTGAGTATCAAGTCTGGTTCGAGTTAACGAGACTGAATCCACCTTCGAGGAACAGGAAAATCCCGGCTTCAAACATCGGGTTAATTGAATCTGGATAATGGGACTCTTGATCGACTTAGTTGAACCAGGTACGGGGAATAGGGCCCAGGTGTACATGTATACACAGGTGGTATTGTGATGACTCATAGGGAGGAGTCAGGTGTGCATGTATACACAGGTGGTATTGTGATGACTCATAGGGAGGAGTCAGGTGTGCATGTATACACAGGTGGTATTGTGATGACTCATAGGGAGGAGTCAGGTGTGCATGTATACACAGGTGGTATTGTGATGACTCATAGGGAGGAGTCAGGTGTACATGTATACACAGGTGGTATTGTGATGACTCATAGGGAGGAGTCAGGTGTGCATGTATACACAGTTGGTATTGTGATGATGACTCATAGGGAGGAGTCAGATGTGCATGTATACACAGGTGGTATTGTGATGACTCATAGGGAGGAGTCAGGTGTGCATGTATACACAGGTGGTATTGTGATGACTCATAGGGAGGAGTCAGGTGTGCATGTATACAGAGGTGGTATTGTGATGACTCATAGGGAGGAGTCAGGTGTACATGTATACACAGGTGGTATTGTGAAGACTCATAGGTGCCGGTTCCTGAACTTAATCTTGAACCGGCCGGCACGTTCAGACCGTAAATAATTGGTTCCGAACTTGAAAAGTCGGTTTTCAGCTGGAACCGAAAAATTGTTGGCTTTCCCTTTTTGTATATTAATCAGTGGGCGTGTCATATTCTAGGCTGTGAAGACAAGCGAAAACTGCGAACAGCAGAGGTTCAGCATTGCACTCAAGTGATCCATTCAACAGGAAGCAATTCGCGACTGATCTAAAAAAAAATTAAAGATTTTTTTTTTAGCGTTTATCGCTTTTCCTGGTCAGACATGACCGACAGATGCAGTGAGGGTGAAACGGGAGAGAGCAGGGGAAGACATTCGGCAAATAACGGCGGTTCCGGGAATCGAACTCGGGTCGGCCGATCCGCGACGCAGTGCGGTACATGGTGTGCTACTGGAGCGCCCGACTGATCTCAAAATGTTATTAGATTCAAATGTATTTGTTGTGAAGGATCAGATTAAACCAAATATATATATTTATTTATGGATATATATTTAATAGTATTTGTATATCGTTTGATATCCCCTGTATATTCCTTGTACAATATGCACTGAATATCCCTTTAGTCTACTAAACAGCCCATAATAGTTTCATTCTACCATTGGACGAGAACCTGGCGCCAGCAGCCATACCCCTAGGTTCAAGTTCAATCGTGCCGACCAACATGTCGTGGCAAGCCCGGTTCCGCGTAGGAATACGTCTGGCGAAATACGAATGGTACTATTTGTTCACAGCGCATATATATATGGCGCAAGTAAAGTAGAACTTCCTCTTTTAGTCCATTAGTTCTTTACCCTCCAACCTAGTAACAGACGCAAAGTCTCACCCACGACGCACGTGTGGTGCAGTAAGGCCTACTTGGCCTCAGAATAGGCATTGAGACATCGTGTGGATTAACAGTTGAATTGTCATAGTTTGGCACTATACCGTCGAGTTGGACGTATTTCTATTAAGTTAATAATAGTCTATTATGTATGGTGCATCGTTCGGTTAGAGTTATAAAGTGAGCAGTACCCCCATCGTTCCTGACGTTATCTGGAGTCTTAACCAGGCTGGGCAGACCACGTGTAGTGCTTGCATCCGAGGAGCTCCGGGCCAGGACGAGTGGACCTGTACATTGGATTACTTTACCCGGACGACGGCGAGCCTTCCACGGCTTGGATTATCTACATGCTTTGGGTGCTTTGATTATTCCATGGATAACGGCCAACACTGCTGAGTGTTGGAACTACCCCCCGGAGAGGAGTCCAGGTGAGACGGCGCTCTACCCCGAGTGAGGTCGCCTCACGTCTCTTCATCTGTGGACCGGCAGCTACCGTCCACCAGAGGGTCCAGCTGTATTCATCTGCGGACCGAGGTTCTGTGGGCATCGTGTTCAGGACTCTGAATTCTCCCAAGAAATCGTCGGCCAGATGGGATACCGCCAGCGGCTCTTCTAACCCCCCCTCCTACTGTCTTACAACCAGCGGGACCCCCCCCCCCCCCCTTAGTGTATCCAGCTATAATCATTTAAGTACCATCGCTATAGTTCCCTAAAGAACCAGGTTGTATATTTGCTCCCTGCGTAACCAGAGATTGGACATTCAATGTTGATTTACCTACGAATACTCATTTGCCATACAAGTGCATTTCAAATCATAAATGTCATTAAGTGAACGTTGTATATACCCTTTGCTATATAAAATATTCGATTTATACATTTGTGTGGACTTCGTTTCATCAGGTGGGAAAGTGTTCATCATATCTATATCATGTACTGGATGGCCAGAAGTTAAAGTACAAGAGGTAGTGGTTTAATAATACCATACTTATCAATACAGTCAGGGAATTGTACCCCTCAGTTACAGTATTGTTATTATACAGACCAAGTACAATACACCATCCAACCAGAGTGGATAAATAAATGCTCCATAAATAAATAAATGCGTGGAGTGAGGCAGTCTCAGCGCGCGAGTGCACACACACTGTATACATGCTAAATGAATCGTTCCAGCAAAGTAGGCTTCTATTATTCTAATGACTTGTTTAATTGGGTATTATAGTAGTATGTCCTACTGTAGAACATGACATATTAGCATGGCATCTCATTTATACTGAACGGATGAGAGCGAGAGCGCGCACGCACAAGAGAGAGAGAGAGAGAGAGAGAGACAGAGACAGAGACAGAGACAGAGACAGAGACAGAGACAGAGACAGAGACAGAGAGAGAGAGAGAGAGAGAGAGAGAGAGAGAGAGAGAGAGAGAGAGAGAGAGAGAGAGAGAGAGAGAGAGAGAGAGAGAGAGACTCTGACCTATGGACACTGCGGTCTCCTGGGCGTCCCCAGTGATCATCTTGATGGCCACTCCGGAGCTGATGAGTGCGGCCACTGCCTCTTTGACCCCTGACCTGGGCGGGTCGATCATGCCCACCAGGCCGAGGAACGTCAGGTTACCCATCTCCCCTCCCGACGCAAACGCCAGAACTGCACAGGAGAGAGGAGAGGAGAAAATAGGAGAGAAGAGAGGAGAGAAGAAAGGAGAGAGAAGAGAGGAGAGGAGAGGAGAGAGAAGAGCGAGAAGAGAAAGGAGAGAAGAGGAGAGAATAGAGAGACGAGAGAGAAGAGGAGGAGAGAGAAGAGAGAAGAAAGGAGAGGTGAGAGAGGAGATAATAGATAGAGAAGAGAGAGGAGAGGAGGAGAGAGGGAAGAGAGGAGAAAGGAGAGAGACGAGAGATAAGAGAGGAGAGGAGAAAGGAGAGAGAAGAAAGGAGAGAGAAGAGAGAGGAGAGAATAGAGGATAGAGGAGAGAAGAGAGGAGAGAGAAGAAAGGAGAGAGAAGAGAGGAGAGAATAGAGGAGAGAGGGAAGAGAGGAGAGGAGAGAAGAAAGGAGAGAGAAGAGAGGAGAGAAGAGCGAGAAGAGAGAGGAGAGAAGAGAGGAGAGAGGAGAGAATAGGAGAGAGAAGAGAGAGGAGAGAGAATATAGAGAAGAAAGGAGAGAAGAGAGAGCAGAGAGAAGAGAAGAGAGAAGAGAAGAGAGGAGAGAAGAGAGAAGAGAGGAAAAGAAGGAAGAGGAAAGAGAGGAGAGGAGAGAGGAGAGGAGAGAGAAGAGGAGAGAAGAGGAGAAGAAAGAAGAGAGGAGAGAGAAGAGAGAAGAGAGGAGAGAGAGAGAGAAAGGAGATATATTGACATATATCCGTGAGGACACAATCATATTGATTTCCACATTTATATGAATTCATCACAATGCATTGATTCTTTTTTACACACCCAATTATAAAAGCTACCATCGGTCAGCATTTTAGATTCTGTTTATCTGCGTTGTGGCACCAACGGTTAACCGTCTGTAGTGTGGTAGTGAAAGGGTTAACCTTCTGTAGTGTGGTAGTGAAAGGGTTAACCATCTGTCGTGTGGCAGCGAAAGGGTTAACCTTATGTATTGTTACAGTGAAAGGGTTAACCATTTGGTAGTGTGGTAGTGAAAGGGTTAAAACAACATTCCACCCCATAACCTCAAGATTAAATGTATGTTTAGATAGTAACCGTGTACATCAAATCACATTTCCTGAGATGACTGAGGTGTTTTCTGATCTATATTTACACGTTATATCATCTACACATACATGGCTTTTGAAATAATTCTAGATGAAACGTAGAAGACTACATGTATTTACATTATCTTAAAAACTGCGGAGTGGGGCTTTAATGCTAAAACCATCTCTTTCCTCCTTTACCTCGGAGTCCTGCGGTGCCCATGTAGCTCTTCTGCTGCTGGTAGAGCTCCCTCTGCTGGCTGGTCAGTGGAAGTGTGGCCCCCCTGCTGTTGTAGGCGCTGCAGAAGCGGATGACCTGTTCAAAGGCCCCCTTCATGAAGTACACGCCAGGCTTGTCCTGAGGAGGCACAGGGGGGGGGGGGGGGGGGGGTTAATTCAACCAGTGCAACCTTGACAATTATAGTCCTCAGCCGTTTTGTGCCCAATAGACAACTGTTGAGTCCTGAGGACATTATGGGCATGTGAATTGGAGTATAACACACAATAGCGTCAGCTAAATGACAAAATGTAATTGTAAATGTAATGGCTAAGAACTTGTGCTTTAAAATGTGCACCAGCGTGTCATTTATCCAATCAGGTGCATTCTATGTGAGGAAATGGGAAGTAGGGAGGGGATACATGCCTGCAGCATGTAAACAACAACATTAATTTATAGATAAATAAAAAGCTCTCTGGATGTATTATTATTATCTTTTTTAATTGATTATCTATAGCACCTTTAACTTGTGCTTGATGTCTGTTCTTTTACCATACTGTATTATTTCATTTTATGTTTTTTTTGTATTCACCTTTGTATTTCTGTGGACACAGTTCACCCCTGGGAGTTATTTATAATCAACTAGCAGCTCTAGTAAGTTAGCAGCTCTAGTAAGTTAACAGCTCTAGTAGGTTAACAGCTCTAGTAGGTTAACAGCTCTAGTAAGTTAACAGCTCTAGTAGGTTAACAGCTCTAGTAGGTTAACAGCTCTAGTAGGTTAACAGCTCTAGTAGGTTAACAGCTCTAGTAGGTTAACAGCTCTAGTAGGTTAACAGCTCTAGTAGGTTAACAGCTCTAGTAAGTTAGCAGCTATAGTAGGTTAACAGCTCTAGTAAGTTAGCAGCTCTAGTAGGTTAACAGCTCTAGTAGGTTAACAGCTCTAGTAGGTTAACAGCTCTAGTAGGTTAACAGCTCTAGTAAGTTAACAGCTCTAGTAGGTTAACAGCTCTACTAGGTTAACAGCTCTAGTAAGTTAGCAGCTCTAGTAGGTTAACAGCTCTAGTAGGTTAACAGCTCTAGTAGGTTAACAGCTCTAGTAAGTTAACAGCTCTAGTAGGTTAACAGCTCTACTAGGTTAACAGCTCTAGTAAGTTAGCAGCTCTAGTAGGTTAACAGCTCTAGTAAGTTAACAGCTCTAGTAGGTTAACAGCTCTAGTAAGTTAACAGCTCTAGTAGGTTAACAGCTCTACTAGGTTAACAGCTCTAGTAGGTTAACAGCTCTACTAGGTTAACAGCTCTAGTAGGTTAACTAGGTTAACAGCTCTAGTAGGCCAGTAGGTCTAGTGGCCAGATGAGTGTGACTCTGACCTGCTGGGTGCAGTGGACACAGCGCACCACCATCCACTTATTCTCCGAGGTGAAGGGATGCTCCTCCTGCCGTACGTACTCCTGCTGCAGACCCTCCAGACCCATCTGTTAAGACATTATCATACACAGGTACATATGAAGCACATTATCATACACAGGTACATATGAAGCACATTATCATACACGGGTACATATGAAGCACATTATCATACACAGGTACATATGAAGCACATTATCATACACGGGTACATATGAAGCACATTATCATACACAGGTACATATGAAGCACATTATCATACACAGGTACATATGAAGCACATTATCATACACAGGTACATATGAAGCACATTATCATACACAGGTACATATGAAGCACATTATCATACACGGGTACATATGAAGCACATTATCATACACGGCTACATATGAAGCACATTATCATACACAGCTACATATGAAGCACATTATCATACACGGCTACATATGAAGCACATTATCATACACAGCTACATATGAAGCACATTATCATACACAGCTACATATGAAGCACAGAAGTAGAATGAATGTGTAGTGCGGACATTCCTATACACAACAACGTAAATAATCAAACCACGGGACTTGCATGACACCTCTGTCTCCCACGACGAGCCGCTGGTCGTGTCTCGTGTCTCCTGTCTCCTGTCTCCTGCCTCCTGTCTCCTGTCTCCTGCCTCCTGCCTCCTGTCTCCTGCCTCCTGTCTCCTGTCTCCTGTCTCCTGCCTCGTGTCTCCTGTCTCCTGCCTCCTGTCTCCTGTCTCCTGCCTCGTGTCTCCTGTCTCCTGCCTCCTGTCTCCTGTCTCCTGCCTCCTGCCTCGTGTCTCCTGTCTCCTGCCTCCTGTCTCGTGTCTCCTGTCTCCTGCCTCCTGTCTCATGTCTCCTGCCTCCTGTCTCCTGTCTCCTGCCTCGTGTCTCCTGCCTCCTGTCTCATGTCTCATGTCTCCTGCCTCCTGTCTCCTGTCTCCTGCCCCCTGCCCCCTGCCTCCTGTCTCATGTCTCATGTCTCCTGCCTCCTGTCTCCTGTCTCATGTCTCCTGCCTCATGCCCCCTGTCTCATGCCCCCTGCCTCGTGTATAGTGGTGGTTATAGGTATAAATGATCATATATACTGTAACTCTGCTTGGTTGGTGGCTATAGGTATAACTTATTGTATATAGATATAGTGGTTATACGTATAAATTATTGTATATAGATATAGTGGTTATAGGTATAAATTATTGTATATAGATATAGTGGTTATAGGTATAAATTATTGTATATAGATAGTGGTTATAGGTATAAATGATCATATACTGTATAGATAGTGGTTATAGGTATAAATGATCATACATAGATATAGTGGTTATAGGTATAAATTATCATACATAGATAGTGGTTATAGGTATAAATGATCATATACTGTATAGATAGTGGTTATAGGTATAAATGATCATACATAGATATAGTGGTTATAGGTATAAATTATCATATATATAGTGGTTATAGGTATGAATGATCATATATAGATATAGTGGTTATAGGTATGAATGATCATATATAGATATAGTGGTTATAGGTATAAATGATCATATATAGATATAGTGGTTATAGGTATGAATGATCATATATAGATATAGTGGTCAAAAGAAACATCTGATAGACCAAAAACATCTGATAGACCAAATAAACATCCGATAGACCAAAAACATCTGATAGACCACATCCGATAGACCAAAAACATCTGATAGACCAACATATGATAGATAGACCAAAGAAACATCTGATAGATAGACCAAAGAAACATCTGATAGATAGACCAAAGAAACATCTGATAGACCACAAACATCAGTTAGACCAACATCTGAAGCATCTGGAAACCATCTAGGCAGGTAAACTCACTCTCGCTAATGTCTCTGAAGTTGACTGCAGCTTTAATTATATCCTGGTTCTATTGACTGAGCGAGGTTGTTAGGGTTGTTATGGATATTATGGTTGTTATGGTTGTTATGGTTGCAGCCACTCCCAGGGGCCTGCTGGCTTGTTTGCTCAGGAAGCCAACTCTCCAGGCACTCCTTCGGTACACGCTGATCACACTAGGGGTTACACTCTGGCTCTGAGGTCCACGGCACATGGACGAGATGTCTCCATTCATTCCATTTCAGAACAGAGGCCTTGCACGATATGTTTGTGTTGTTTCTCTTTCTTCCAGTATGGCTGCCAGTACAGGGTTCCTGCCGGTTTCCACAGGTTAAAGAATTTTTAAGGCATTTTTAAAGACCACTTGGAATATAATTGAATACCTATTTCACAACCATACTGGCAAAATTAAATACAAATAGTTGGAGAACCGATTACTGTTACTTTTCAGCCAGGACATTTCCCCAAAACACATTTAAATGCAATACAGGGAAGTTATCGCAACATAGAAGCAGGGATTAAAGCAAAAAAAAAAACTCCTGACTGAACATTTTTTCAGGCCAAGTCATATTCTCCACTGTATATATTTTTTAATAGCGGTAGCGTTTTAAGGGAACTAGATTATTTTGAACATCAGTTTGCTTTTACGTAATATCAATGCCGTTTTCAATTCATTAAATAAAACTGCAAGGGTTGACTCAAATAACAAATAAATAAATCTACATACTGTAACTTTTCAGTGCATGTTTTTATTTACAGTACATTGTGACAACTGAACAAGCGTATGACTTGAACAAGGAACTAAACAAGGGAAACAGTGCTTTAATAATACATAATGCAATTTTACAACAACAAAAATGTGCAGCTTACATACAGAAAACTCCTAATTCTGGGATTTATGCACGCATAACATAAAATATAGATTTCAAATGTATGTGTCTTGTACTTAATCCACAAGTCTTCTGCATCCAGAGGTTCCTCTAGTCTTTGGACTATAGACCACTGTGTTGTAGCGTCTACTGTCCTGACTGTGACTACAGACCACTGTGTTGTAGCCTACTGTCCTGACTGAGACAGAGTGTATTTCCTGTTCCACTGGAGTTCTGTTGCTAGGGAACAGTTTGGCCCAGAGTGTATTTCCTGTTCCACTGGAGTTCTGTTGCTAGGGAACAGTTTGGCCCAGAGTGTATTTCCTGTTCCACTGGAGTTCTGTTGCTAGGGAACAGTTTGGCCCAGAGTGTATTTCCTGTTCCACTGGAGTTCTGTTGCTAGGGAACAGTTTGGCCCAGAGTGTATTTCCTACACTGCATCAGGACCTACACCTGGTCCCTTTACAATGTCATCGTTAACAATATTTCTCACATAGCAACACATACTGTAGCAACCGTTGTCACTGCCACTGCCATGTACAAAAGATGGTTGCTACGTTACATGCAGCCATGTTGGAAGACAAACATTCTGTGCAACGCCTCTATTCCATAGTGTAATGAAATAGACCTTAATTTCTGGACTCGTTTGAGATTTTGGTTGGTATGATGTATGCGTGTGCGTGCACCTTCATTGCCAGGGCGATGAGTGCTCCCTCGGTGGGTCGTCCCATCAGCGTATGGTTCCTGATGACTGAGTCGTTACACACACAACCAGCCTAGCTCACAGACACACACACAAGGATCAATCAACACACAGAGATCTCACCGATACATACAAACAGTATATATATATATCGATTAATTCTTTTTTACTAATTAATCTCACAATTTTCTGTAATTAATCTAGATTCATCTAGATTAAAAATAGCATTTTTCTACTTAAGACCGAAGCTTGTAACAGATATTTACTTGAGTAAAATCATGGAATTAATGTAAAATCAACACAAAGAAAGTATTATTAGATTCAAAGACAATTTTAATAGCTTTCTTTGAATACAGTTTCTCTCCTGTGAAATACAAATGTTCAACAAAACCATCAACATTGTCAGCTAGACCTCATTCTTATATCCGAACAAGCAAATATACAGCTGAAAGTTCAGAAGGTTGAAGATTTTTCACTCCATAGATTAATCTAGATTAATTTATTTTAACGCTTTAAATAATTTAAATTAATCTCCAAAATTAAAGCATTAATTTTGACAGCCCTAATATATATTATGTGATCGAGCCAAGCAGTTCGTGGCGAAAGTCTCCCTTCTTCAAATATTTCTCAAAATTATTCATTATTTGAATCTAGTTAAACCTAAAGTCTCAGAGCAGAGAAAAACTGAGAAAATGTAATCTAAAGTTTGGCTGCATTTTTAACACCTTGGCAGTCAGGTACTAGGTGTCACAAACTGCCAAATGTTTGTACTATTTAGAGATACTATAACGGTTAGCTGTTACAGTAAATATGTTCTTAAACATTCAAACTGTGATAATATGGAAAGAAAATGAAAAAGAACATTTAATTAATTTACTTCCAGACATGAGTCTCTTACCGCTTCATTTATTTCAGTAATTCAAATCAAAAAGTGAAAATCATATATTATATACCGGTAGATTCATTACACAGGCACTCAATACTTGGTCGGGGTTCCTTTTGCATGAATCAATGCGCCGTGGCGTGGAAGCAACCTATATATTTCCTCAATATTCTAATTTATTGAGATGCACCAGTATATATATATAATAATAATATATATAGATAATAGATGTACTAGTTAAGCTGTGTGCTCCTCACCTCCACCACCTTGCTGACGGAGGGGCTGGAGAAGCCGTGCACCACCTCCCCGTCCAGCAGCACCTCTCCTGCCCCATTGTAGCCCACGCCGGTCACCTGAGAACGGGAACAAGGGGCTCAACTTTACACGACGCAACACAACACAAACCCAGCCCACCAAGACACTGGCCCACCGGCATCGCGCTTCATTCCACCTCCCAGTCAGACGAGTTCAGGAGGTGGATCTCTTCACAATTCAAATGTTGAAACTTTTTCTTTTGAGAGAGAGTTGACCTCGTTCGGCTAGAGGCCGTAAAATATTCTACCTTAACCCTTTCACTACCGCACTACCTTAATGGTTAACCCTTTCACTGCGACAATACAGAAGGTTACCGTCTGTAGTGTGATAGTAAAGGGTTAACCTTCTGTAGTGTGGTAGTGAAAGGGTTCAAAGACTAAATAGAAAATGAAGGCCCACGTCTTTAGCTAATAAACGGTTTGAAGTCATTTGAGGTGATTGAATTGATAAAGTAAAGTGACCAAAAACTATTCTGTCCAGTTTGTAACATTTATGTGAACACAGATGTTTCTGCAAAATGCGTTCTTTAGAGCGCAGAGGTCAAATGAACACCTGAAACTGTGGAGAGAAGAACTCGTGAATCGTTCACAATTTACTTTTGATACGCAATTTTCGGCAACTCGCTGGCTCTTCTCCTATTATTCTCAGCAATAAAACTGGTCAATTATGGGGCGCCCCAGTGGCGAACCACATAATGCGCTGAGTCGCGGCACGGCCGACCCAGGTTTGATTCCCGAACCCGTCGTTATTTGTCGAATGTCTTCCCCCCACTCTGTCTCCCGTTTCACCTCTCTCTCTCTCTCTACTGGACTGCCCAGTAGAATAAAGCGATAAACACTAAAAAAAAAAATATCTTAAACTCCATGTCTTCTATCGATGCCGTCAACTCGGTGAGCCCATGCTCTTTCCCTAAACACCTAATTACACTGTGCGTAATGTGTAGATGGGGTACTAAAATATTAAAATCTCCAAATTTGGAAGGAAATCCACGTAATTGATTTAATTGATTGGGTAAAACTATGGAATAACTGACAACGAATACAAAATTTGTAGTTCAATACATACATTTAAGAAATTATTCAAATATAAGGTGATAAATAGATATAAAACCTTATTATAATCCTAATTATATTTTATTATAACATAACTATTAAAATCGTGACAAAAAAAATATCTTTTTTATAAGTTTTGTATATTACTGTATAAACTGTACATTAAAACTATGAAACCTTTTGTTTTTGCAAAATTATGTACTGAATTATGTTTTTTGTATTTTTTTTTATTAATAATGTAATGTAAAAAGGGTAGGCAATATAACATTTTCTGCAGTTTTTTTTTTAAATAATTTTGTATACCGGTACATTTCCTACTACTGTACTATTGCTTTGTAAAAGAAGACCGAAATTAAATAAAATCATTTTATTCAATGTGAAGTGGAAGGCTCTGAGACCTCAGCGTGGAGACCGTCCGAGGTGAACAGGTGAGTGACGGTCATCTCGTTCTTGGTCAAGGTGCCCGTCTTGTCGGAGCAGATGACGTTGCAGCAGCCTGTGGGGAAATCGTGCCAACATTTTTATAAGAGACATCAGCTTATATATATTATATATATAGCTTAAAATATGTAAATAAGGTACTACAGATCGACCACAGGGAAAAAGGTACATGATCAACATTATGTTATAGCCATACGTAATATATTTACGTATTGTATCACAAATGTAACATGTGTACGTATTACAAATAAATACATATATTACATATTCAAAATGTTTTAACTTTGGACGTTTTCAGAAAATGTTTAAGTTCCTTAACTTAACCATAACCGTTAAGTGAATGTTAAAACTAACCTTAACTCTTAACTATTATCATAGTTAGATAGTGGTGAGAGCACTCACCCGCGACTGCAATGATTGTTGGTGCAACTCCTGGTTGTTTGAGACTTTTGCCAATATAATACATAAATATATTACTTGTGGCTATACCATAACGTGCATTGTGTATCTTGTTTGCTGTGGTCGATTAGTAATTTATTTACGTTTTCTGATGAGATTGTGTTGGAGATATACAGCAGAACCACAAGGTCTCAAACGTCTGCAAATAGGTGATAGGCTTGGTACATGATAGGATTGGTGAAGACCAGCCTTTAGTCACTGTTACTGCTATGTCTGATCAACTTTGCTAGTATTGTTTGTGTTTATTTTATTTTATTATATTTGTGGAACAAATGCATGCCTAGGGTTAGGGGGCGATAGTTCAATATTGTCGTTTTCGGGATCATATCGGGATGATACTGTGATATCGTTGCAGACAATTCTGTCATCTAAATGAATGATAACCACATAATAACTAAAATCTGAGAGATATCGGAGGGAATGTTATTTGAAAATAACAGCGTTTTGGTTTGACATCACATTTGACATTACCATACAGTTCAATGTGATGAGCTCCAATTTGATTATTTACATTGTGATTCAGATATCACATATATAAAATAAAATAAATATATAAAGATTCCAGACGGTAAATGTTGTGATTCTAAGGCATTCTGTGCTGTGAAGACCGGCTCCGTACCCAGAGTTTCCACGATGGGCAGCTTCTTGACGATGGCCCGTTTCTTCACCATGCGCATCACGCCCAGCGCCAGGGTGACCGTCACCACGATGGGCAGGCCCTCCGGAATGGCAGCCACCGCCAAGCTGTGTGGGGGGGGGGGGGGGGGGGGACACACTGATCAGTGATCAACAGAATAGATGACAGGGCGGCAGTGGCTCAGGGAGCTAGACCGATCGTCTGGTAATCCGGAAGTTCCCCGCTCAATTCCCGGCTTCCCGCTCCTCCCGGGCAGCGTGTTGAAGTGTCCTTGAGCAAAACACTTGACCCCTAACTGCTCCCGATGAGCAGGTCGGCGACCATTCCGCCGTCGGTGTGTGAATGTGTGAGTGAATGGGTAAAATGTGAGGAACAAATTGTAAAGCGCTTTGGATAAAAGTGCTATATAAATGCAACATTTACCATTTTTTATGACACTTTACTTGACAAGGTTATGTGGTTTAAAATCATACGGTAACAACATACGATATATATATAATACACTATATAGTACAAGCTCACATGTGATGTTTATTTTATACCAGTTTCACCATACAGTATGAGCTCACGTGTGATGTTTATTTTATACTACAGTTTCACCATACAGTATGAGCTCACGTGTGATGTTTATTTTATACTACAGTTTCACCATACAGTATGAGCTCACGTGTCATGTTTATTTTATACTAGTTTCACCATAACACCATACAGTATGAGCTCACGTGTGATGTTTATTTTATACTACAGTTTCACCATAACACCATACAGTATGAGCTCACGTGTGATGTTTATTTTATACTACAGTTTCACCATAACACCATACAGTACGAGCTCACGTGTGATGTTTATTTTATACTACAGTTTCACCATAACGCAATTTTTTCCACAAGCAACACAATTGACATAGTTTTCAAGTCTGTTCCGCCAACCAATCTAGGTATTTTTTTTATCCACTTTTTCTCCCATTTTCTATATTTTCTCCCATCCCAATTTCGTATCATCCAATTCAACCCTCCCCTGTCACGAACGCTGTTTCTTGCCTCCCACAAGCCGGCTGCAATGTGGACTAAGTCATACATAGCACAAGTCCCCTCCGGTACTTGAGGTAACAGCAGTCGCATCTTTTCACCTGCGCAGCTCGATCTCTCAGTGGCGAGGAGTAACGCGTGGGAGGCTCACGCTGCCCCCGACACTTCCTGATTCTACTGCGCAGGCGCACCAACCGACCTGTAGGAGTCGCTGTCCACAACGCCCGATCCCCACCCATCAGTTTCCCACCCCCTAATACGGCCAATGTGTATTAGTACGGACGACCAGCTAAACTGAAAGCAATGTGGAGCGCTGGGCTCGAACAGGCAAGCCCAGCGTCTCTGCATTCGTGGCGAGCGTCTTGCCCACTACGCCACGTAGCCACCCCCCAACCAATATAGTTCTTGAAACTATGTTGCTAGGAAAAACTTAAAGGGCCACTTCACCCAAAAAAGAACACTGATTTATTTTGCACATAATCTCACACACATCCAAAAAATAAACTGAATAAATAAAATATAAAAAATAAAATGAATCCTTGTGTTGTGTTAAATACAGCTCCATGAAATTATGTTGATAAAAAAAATAGCAACATTAGCAATATCTATAATTTCACTGAGCTGTATCTTGTGATGTCATCAGGTATAAAGTCAAGAGCTGCTCCGTTGACAATGACATGGGAGACTGATGTTGTGGACCCACAGAATGTTTGTTTTCTTTTTTATACCCAGACAAGCTTCATTATATAGCATTGTTCTCAGCGGCATGTCGAAGTGTCCTTGAGCAAGACACTTAACCCCTAAATTGCTCCCGATGAGCAGGTTGCATGGTTGCCTCGGTGTGTGAAATATACATGCACCATTCATTGTCTATATGAAGCAGCTTCAGACTTTATACTAGATTTCTATTTGAATACTTTTTGGATTTTGGAGAGAGTTATACACGTTCACTAATATCTTTTGGACTGTCTTAGATAATAGGAATAACATGTATGAATTCTTAAAATTGGGCATGGTTCCCCATTTAAGTATTGGGTAAATGGTCCATATTATATCGGTACCCTACAATTGACCTGATACCAGTACCGTTGGCCGAGGCTCACCTGACACCGATGGTGAACATGTCCAAGATCCGCTTCCCTTGGAGCCAGCCGACCAGCATGATCACCCCTGAAACACGGTGAGAACGCCACGTCAGTAGTTGCACTAACACAGGCCAAGATGGCTCTGAACAAATACTGATCAAAGATGAAATAATAATTCATAAAATAACATCATTTTACCTATGATCCCGAAAGAGTAGAGAGACAGCTGCTTCCCCAGCAGGTCCATGCCTTTCTGTAGAGGCGTTTTAGGGGCCTGTGAGGAGACAGTCGTTCAATTAAAGAAGCATGTCATTGCTGATACATTTTAAACTGTGTGGGTATCAAACAGGAAGAAAGACTGCCAGGTTCTAAACTGTGTGGGTATCAAACAGGAAGAAAGACTGTCAGGTTCAACTGTGTGGGTGTCAAACAGGAAGAAAGACTGTCAGGTTCTAAACTGTGTGGGTATCAAACAGGAAGAAAGACTGTCAGGCTGTGTGGGTATCAAACAGGAAGAAAGACTGTCATGTTTTAAACTGTGTGGGTATCAAACAGGAAGAAAGACTGTCAGGTTCTAAACTGTGTGGGTATCAAACCGGAAGAAAGACTGGCAGGTTCTAAACTGTGTGGGTATCAAACAGGAAGAAAGACTGTCAGGTTCTAAACTGTGTGGGTATCAAACAGGAAGAAAGACTGTCAGGTTCTAAACTGTGTGGGTATCAAACCGGAAGAAAGACTGGCAGGTTCTAAACTGTGTGGGTATCAAACAGGAAGAAAGACTGTCAGGTTCTAAACTGTGTGGGTATCAAACAGGAAGAAAGACTGTATGCATTGCTTTTAGCCTTTTTCTTATTCTCTGCATTGCTTTTATTCTGTCTATCTTGTGCTAATTTGTATGTCTATTTTACTGTGGTGAAGCACTTTGGGCTGCAATTCTTTTTTAAATAATAATAATAATTATTATTATTATTCATTACTCACTGTCTATTTGCTTCAAACTATTTGGAAACCACCGTCCATTCCTCCCTGTTCTCAGTCCATTCCTCCCTGTTCTCAGTCCATTCCTCCCTGTTCTCAGTCCATTCCTCCCTGTTATCCATGTTTTCATGAAGCAGGACAAAGTGCTGCTGAATCTACATTTCAAGGTGAGTCACCAGTAGAAATGACCTTGGTTTGCTTTGCCAATAAAATCAAATGCTGTCAAACTATACAGTACCTCCTCTGCTTGCATCATCTTAAAAACCTCCCCAAATTCAGAGTCCTCTCCAGTTCCTATGACGATGCCCTGAGGAGAGAGGAGAGAGAGAGAGAGAGAGAGAGAGGAGAGAGAGAGAGAGAGAGAGAGAGAGAGAGAGAGAGAGAGAGCAAATAATTATTTCACCACATTAAATTCTGAATTATAAAGTGTAATAACATTATATATTATCACAGATAGATATTATAATTAATAATGTTAATGATGTTAACACAGTTTCCACATGCAAGGTACAGAACTAGCTTACGTCAGCTGGCAAATGTGGCTTTCATGGATTCAGAACTAAAAGCAGTTTTTAGAGAAAGAACGACTAGCAGGTGGGAATTAAAACCTGACAGTTCAGACGACATGATTATAGCCTGATGTTCCACCTGCCGATGAGAAGCCCTGGATTAGAGGAAAACAGTCTTTACATTGATGCCAGAGGGGGGGGGGGGGGGGGGGGAGAGAGAGAGAGAGAGAGAGAGAGAGAGAGAGAGAGAGAGAGAGAGAGAGAGAGAGAGAGAGAGAGAGAGAGAGAGAGAGCGAGAGAGACAGACAGACAGAGAGAGACAGAGAGAGAGAGAGAGCGAGAGGGAGAGAGAGAGAGAGAGAGAGAGAGAATTCTGCTGTGGTTGAGTTACATTCCCTTTGAACTAGTGAGGGACTGTGAACAGAACAAAGACCTTGAAAGTGTTCAGCGCATTGCAATGTTCCATGACCCTGCCATGTTATTAGAGTGTCTGTTATTAGTTGTCATACAGTCCTTCGGGCAAATTTTTCCCAAATCACGAAAAATGGACAAGAACCAGTGATGCATTTTCAATGCAAGTATAAAATAAGTATAAAATAGAAGTCAAAAGTATGTAAACAAAAGTGTTCAATATACATATATACAATATACACACTTCACCTTCATATCAATAATGTATATATTAACATTCAAATCATAGTTTGGTATTTAAACTGGAATAGTTGATATGCTATCATATTTTAAGCTGTGTGGGTATCAAAAATTAAGACAGACTTGTCAGGTTTTAAACTGGGTATCAATCAGGAAAGACTGACAGGTTTTAAACTCTTTAAACAGTAATTCAGAACTGCACTATTGCAGCCTAGAGTCATTACATCAACATCATTGTACTGTAAATGAGGGCTATTCTATTTTACTATTTTATTGCAATGCACCATTGCACTATTTTACTCTGTCTATTCTATTTTACTCTTTTTATTTGTATTACTGTCTATTTTAAAACTTCCACAGAATCAAGCCATGAACAAAGAAGCCTATTGGGATGTTAGATCCACATGTGAAAAACAATGTGATTTTCCTTACCTTGTCCATTTTGCTGCCATCTATTTCATGCTCGTTTTATACGTCTGCACTTTATGCATTGATCGGTCTCTTTTTTTTTTACTGCTGTGAAGCACTTTGAGCTGCAATTCTCATATGAAAGGTGCTATACAAATAAAGTGTATTGTTATGATTATATGCTGTACCTTGGCTCTACCACAGCGCACCAAGGTGCCCATGAAGGCCAGGTTGTTCCGGGAGGTGATGTCTCCGTTGGCCGGCTGGTGGGAGGTGGACTTGGCGCTGGGCGTGGTCTCTCCCGTCAGACTGGACTCGTCCACAGACAGGTCGGTAGCCTGGAGGGGGAGCAGAGATGCTACATCAGTTACACCTGAGACATGAGCCCGGGGCGTCGTCAAACTGGTGCATGAGTACACTGATGACAGCTGAGGCCAGGAGCAACATGATGAGAGGATCCTTAAACTAGATAGAGAGAGAGAGAGAGAGAGAGAGAAGAGAGAGAGAGAGAGAGAGAGAGAGAGAGAGAGACATGGAGAGGGAGAGGGAGAGAGAGAGAGACAGAGAGAGACCAGGAGAGAGACAGACGGAGAGAGAGACAGAGAAAGAGAGAGACAGACAGAGAGAGATAGACAGAGAGACAGAGTGAGAGGAAACGTTACGTCAGTGACTTCTCTTTCCCCCCCAATCTGCTGGCTTTGGGTTGTCCACACTGAACTATTCCTCCTTTCACACAGAACGGCATGCCGGGATAATGGGGCACAAATTCTGCCAACGACGAGATATATCGTTTGTTCATGCCGACGTTCATTGACACGCGTTTTTTTTTTTTTTTTTTTGCAATTTGAATTCATATTTCATCAATCTAGTCTCACGTTAGTGCTGCAAACTCTCTCTGAGCTCCATTGGGAAAAATACCGCCCCCTATCGTCTCTCCCTGTGGTACTGCACCCCTTTGGAATGGATTGAATGAAACACATGGGGGGAAAGAAAATCCAGCTTCCTCATTTTACTTCTCAGGCAAGTCACCCGAGAGGATCGATTCATTGCCGAGCCCCAAAAACAGCGTGGAATACATATTTCCAGTACCCAGCGTTGGATCAATAAACGCGATCGATATTTGGAATGGCGATCAGGAATTGGAATAATCTTTTGGAGAACATCTGATCTGAGGTAAGGAATCTATTTGACCAGTCCTTAGGATAATCAGATCTTTTTTCACAGAGATATCAATGTGTGGCCCTATGTGTGTGTGTGTGCTGATCAGGAAATGATCATAATAATCAGAAACAACCTTCCCCCCCCCCCCCCTTTCATGCATTCATGGTGGAACATGATACCGATCATATGCATTTAGATTTGTAACTCTAGCTTGTGTAGGGCCGAAACGCCAATCGATTTAACGTTATCAGCTTAGCGCCCTATAACTAGCTTTGCAGGAATTACCCAGACCATTACGCTATATAGTTCATATTCACGACGCTATAAAACGGGAACGTATTGATGAAAAAAAATTCTTTATGGCATATTGAAGGGAAGGTTTATACTGTCAATTGACAATGACAATGGGACACATAGCAATAATATAAAATATAGATTTAGCTCTACAAATAACCTCACGCACAGTGAAAACTTGTAATGAAAAGCTGGCTTCATAGAGTGGGATTAGACGGGCCCCAATGGGCCCGAATGTGTTAAGACCACAGGAATAATGTGTATAAATAGTTAAATGGGGCGTGGTCCCTTTAAGACCACAGGAATAATGTGTATAAATAGTTAAATGGGGTGTGGTTCCTTTAACTCATTGGGCGCCAGACCCGAGTAAAGTTGTGTTATCTCGCCAGCGGTTGAGTGCCATACCCAAGTAGTCGGGTTTTCATCGTTTTTTTCTTTTATTCGATTTTTTATTCTATGCAATGTCACAGACCTCGGTGTTACCATAGGAAATCATTCTGAGATCCCTAGAGTGCAATACCGGTCGCATCCTGCTAGGTGGCAGTATCGCCCACCCTTTGAAACCTTATTTCACACTGTCATCCGGGCGGAGAATATAGATCAAGCCAAGTAAATCGCTTCATCCGACCACTTCGAAACGCGTTCAGCACATTTGAGGCATATCTTGTGCCACTTCATGTCAGGGACCTGATCGACATCAATACTGGAAATTGCGATCAGACAATTGAATCTTTTTTTTGGGATACTCCTAGTAAAGGTAAGGACTATATGACATCAAACCTACTTTGATCCAACAATGATTTCACATCGATCGCAACGATCATACTCCAGAACGTATGCTGTTGCCGACGATCAAGCATCAAAAAACGACCCCCCCCACCCCCTTCATGCATTCATGAAACATGAAATCATCAAACATAATACCTATTATATACCTTTGATTTGGAATAGTAGCGTGTTCAGGCGAGCAACGCCAGCGCTTTTAGCTAAATTCACATATGGCTCCATAGCACAGATACCAGGAATTAGCCAGGATCACTCTGAAACTATACAATATTCACCACGGTATAACATGCGAACATTATACATGACATTTTATTTTTCACATGTTGAACGATGGATAGTTAATGTCAAATGAGCCATAGTATTGTCTCCATAGCTATAATATAGAACAGGGTAGGCAACCCTAGGCACGCACAGGGGGCAGCATTATATTTATAAAAAAAAAAAAAAAAAAAAAAAGTATATATATATTTTTTTTATATTATAGTGAAATATTTTGCACTGTTGTCGCATTTATCTTGTTGAAAATCCTCCCACAGGTTATTTTACTACCACATATTTAATTGAGACCCTTATTTGTTTATTATTTCAATTTAGCTGGAAATACATTGCTACATCATTCAGTAACATTGCAGTGCCTTATAACCAAAAACTTTATTACGGTCACCATTGTTACCAGTGGGATTAATCAACAAATTTTATTATTTATTTTTCTATTTCATTGACATTGCACATGTTAAAAGCCATTTTTTTTACTCAAAATGTGAGTATTACCAAGTCAACTTGTGTTCTTAAAACAATGACAATAAACATAGTTTTATTAGGTTGAAATAATGTGGTTGTGTACTTATTTTTCTGTTAACTTATTATGGATTGAAAACTGAAAACCTTAATGCACAGTAACTGAAACTCAATATTTTTTAGTTCTGGTAACGTATTATTATAATTTTACAGTGTAGTCTTGCGATCAATCAAAACTTATTTACACGATATACCTCACATTCACCCTCCATTCACATCCTGGTGTTCTCCATTAGGCCTGTAGGTGGAGCTATGACAGCACACGTACAAGTACACACACCAATGGTTGTGATGTGTCCAAAAATGTATGGGCAAATGTGAGTGAAATGGTCGCACTGTATGCAGCTGTTTGTCTGCATTGCACCCCCCCCCCCCCCCAACTCAGATTTAGGGTTGATACAACCATCCATAATAATATTGTTAATAATAACAATAACAATAATGATGTAATAATGATCCTTAAAAATACCTGATTATGAGAAGAAAAAAATTACGATGCATGGAATATTGTTGAGGCACACTAGTTACAACTATATTTCAAACAGGCACTCCATGTCAAAAAGGTTTCTGGACCCCTGATATAGAATATTGATATAGCCCTGCAAACACGACGCACAGTGAAAATCCCCTATCTCTTACAGCGGTGGTGCAGTGAGTACAAGGATAGCTAAAGCGGCTGGCTTTATATTACAACGTAATATAATATAATATTACACGTTTGCTCGCCAACCGTTGGGCGCCAAAAACGTAATATTACGTTTTTAGATAGTTTTTTCTTTTATCCGATTTTAATATCAATATTACACTCACAAACCTATACGTTACCGCTGATAGCCATACTGAGACGCCAAAAGTGCAGTACCGGCCAGATCCTGCTAGGTGGCAGTATCACCCACCCTTTGAAACCCTGTTCCAGACTGTGTGTCACATCTAATGTCCTCCGGGCGGGAGAATTTGGTCCAGGCAAGTCTAACGCTTCACCCGAGGCAACTTGAAACGCATCTAGCACACTCAATCCATAAATTGTGCCTAATTATGTCCCGGGACCAGATGGACATCAATACTGGAAATCGCGATCAGACATTGGAATATTCTTTTTGGAATAAGCCCGATCAAAGGTAAGGACTATCTGACGTCAATTCCACCTTGACCCTACAATGATTTCATATCGATCCAGCTGATCAGCGTGTGTGGTGATCAAAACGAATACCGTTACTGGCGATCAGAGCATAAAAAAATGCTTTGGATTGGAAATAGTAGCGTGTCCAGGCGAGAAACGCCAACAACTTTAACAAAATTCACAGAGCGCCCTATAACTCAGCTTTTCAGGAATTAGCCTGGATCACTCCGAAACTATACAATATTCACCACGGGATAACACGCGAACGTATACATGAAAAATAAAAAATAAAAATCGTTTTTGCATGTTCGACGGGAGATAGTGACTGTCAAATGACCATAGTATTGTCTCCATAGCTACAATATATAGAATAGAGATATAGCTCTGCAAACATAGTGACGCACAGTGAAAATAGGCTATAGCCACAGGGATGAGGGTAATGGCTGGCGCTCAATCAGTTAAGGATGCCATCACACCTCCGGTTTGGTTTGTTTAGTTTGGACCGCGGTGGAAAGGTTTACTTAGTGTTTGGATTGTTTATGTTCACACTGTCCCAACTCGTTCTCACCTGACTAAACACAGAGAAGAGACACTACTCCACTGCTCCACACAGGCTACCACCAGAGTTAACCTCAGTTCACTTCAATCAGGTCACAATAGACATCTAAATAATACAATTTATTTATTCAGTAATACAATTTTTTATCTCTTTATTTATTAATATTAAAATGTCCTGGCCGATCCACACGGACACACTTTCAGGGAAAATAGTGTGTGTGTGTGTGTGTGTGC